>NC_134809.1:9013381-9033381 GCF_046742065.1 Oratosquilla oratoria
CAATCCCTTACGTCTTATGATAAATTTTCTTTGCCCCTCTCCTCCTCCCCCCCTCTCTCTCTCTATCTCTCTCTCTCTCTCTCTCTCTCTCCCTCCTGTATCCAATCGCACTTACATGCTGTCTCTGTAAACTTTTACAAAAAAGTGTCTTGTTCCGGCCCCCATGCCAATTGGAACGTTATTCCCTCATGTCGGACAAGATATATACCGAACGGACTGTAGTACTACAAACATCCCAGTGGAAACAAAAACAACAATCGGCACTACAATTGCCAACAAACAACACGTCTAGGCTGCATTTTTTATTTAGGGAAAAAGAAGAAGAAAAAGGAGTAGAAGAAGAAGAAGGAGTAGGAGAAGAAGAAAAAGAAAGAAAAAAGAAAAAGAAGAGAAAGAAAAAGAAGAAAAAGAAAATTAAAAAGAAGAAGAAAAAGGAGTAGGAAAAGAAGAAAAAGAAGAGAAAGAAAAAGAAGAAAAAGAAAATGAAAAAAGAAAAGGAAAAAGAAAAGGAAGAAGAGGAAGAGGAAAAAAAAAAAATATGACCTGAAACGGCGAGTCCTCCATTAACTCTAATTCCCGGAATTTCGAAGAGTTACTCCCACCTAAGAGTCGCCTCCTGGTAGCCCAGTGGATACCGCGTCGAACTCGTCACCAGTTGGTCGTGAGTTCGATTCCCGGAACCAGCTGCCTGCTTCTTGCGTTGGTTCCCGACAGCCCTGATCAGACGGGGAGGCGACCCAGATGAGGGAATGTCCAGTTTACAAAACAATGACTCGAAGTCAAATCTTTCAAAATACCCTCATCTAGTTAGGTAAGCGTATGGAATCTAAGATAGCACAAAACAGCGGTACGGGATTGAAAACTAGGACAGAAGCACTAGTAAAACTACAGTCCAAAATAACAACAGTCTCTCTCTTACTCTCCCCCCCTCTCTCTCTCACTCTTTCTCACTCTCTCTTTTCTTTATATGCACATTTCTTTTATTTTGTCCTTCCTCATTCATTATTTTTCTTCCTGTTGTGCTTGCCCTTTTTTTTTTTTCTTTTTCTCTTTTTTCTCCTTTTATTTTATTTTATTTTATTTTGTTTTATTTTATTTTTTGCCAATTAATCCCCCTAAGGGTCGTTGATTCGCGCCACAATCTTCTTCCCCTTTTCCCTTTTTCTTGTCCGATTCCTTTTCTATTTTTCTTTTTTTTTTCGTTCTGTGTCTTGTTTTCACTTCCTTTCGTCTAATCCACGGACGCTGATTCTCGTATTGTTTCGTCCTCTCTACTTTTTTTTTTTTTTTTTTTTTTTTTTACTTCTCCTTTACTACTCTTCCTCTGCTCTTTCTCTTATTTCATTCATTTTCTTTTTCATTCTTATCCTGTTCTTTTCTATCCTTTTTCTAACATTCTTTTCTCAAATTCATTATTCCTACCTTACTACTTTTTTCAGTCTTCTAGGTCGTCCATTCTTCTTGAGTGAAAAAAGAGAATAGAAAACTTCGATGTCACTTTCCAATTTTTTCTTTTCTTGTTTACTGTCCAAACAAACGTATGTACACACACACACGCACACACACGCACACACACACACACACACACACACACACACACACACACACACACACACACACAGTTCTTTTATGTCTTTCAAACCCGCGTATTTTCTCTCTTGTCTTCCTTTCTATTTTATACGTGTTCATTTGACTTGTATCTATTCTAGATTAAGAAAATATTAGTTGAAATCTTAGAACTCCAGCAGTCGCTAGTTTGATTCTAGGCCTTGGAATTTGCGTTCTAGTATAATCCGCCTGACTCAGACCCATCCTTGGAGCAGTCTGGAGTTGATTATTCAACTCGAGTCCCCATGGAATGCTTTCACTGTGGCCTCGATTTCAAGGGAATCAACCCACGCTGTGTGGTTCAATACAGAGAAAAACTCTTGTGTCTCTCCCCCACTTCCTCCATTTCCTTCACTTCCTTCACCTATTTCTTTTCTTTGTTCCTTTTATTCCTCACGCTTTATCCTCTCTTCATTTCCTTAATCCCCTCCACTTCTGTCCTTTACCCACTTCCTTAATTTCTTTTACTTCCTTCACCTTTTTTGCTTCTTTTATTCCTCACACATTTTCCTCCCTTCATTTTCTTCACTTCCTTTATTTCTTTGACTTATTTCATTTCCTTCACTCCTTCATTTCCTTAATCCCCTCCACTTCTGTCCTTTACCCACTTCCTTAATTTCTTTTACTTCCTTCACCTTTTTCGTTTCTTTTATTCCTCACGTATTTGTCTCCCTTCATTTTCTTCACTTCCTTTATTTCTTTGACTTGTTTCATTTCCTTCACTCCTTCATTTCCTCAATCCCCTCCACTTCTGTCCTTTACCCACTTCCTTAATTTCTTTTACTCCCTTCACCTGTTTCGTTACCTGTATTCCTCACGTATCCTCTCTTCATTTTCTTCACTTCCTTTATTTCTTTCGCTTCTTTCATTTCCTTCTCTCCTTCATTTCCTTAATCTCCTGGATTTCTATCCCTCCCCCAGTTCCTTCATTTCCTTCACTTCCTTCACCTATCTATTTTCTTTTGTGTCTTTTATTCCTCACGCATTTTCCTCTCTTCATTTTCTTCACTTCCTTTATTTCTTTCATTTCCTTCACTCCTTCATTTCTTTAATCCCCTAGAAGACTTTCATTTCCTTCCCTTCTTTTCTTTCGTTCACTCCATTTGTTCTCTTTAGGTTCCTCTTCTCAGTTCACTTTCTTCTCTTCTGTCTTCATCGGATTTAGTCTCTTTTAATTTATTATCCTACTTCCTCTCTTCCTTCTCTTCTTCTACTTCCTTTCCCCTCTTTCTAATTATCATTCCTCCCTACCTCCTTCCTTCCTCTTTTCATCTTTTATTCTTCTTACTTTCTTCCTTCTCTTCATCTCCTCTCTTCCTAATTATCATTCCTCCCTACCTCCTTCCTTCCTCATTTCATCTTTTATTCTTCTTCCTTTCTTCCTTCTCTTCATCTCCTCTCTTCCTAATTATCATTCCTCCCTACCTCCTTCCTTCCTCACTTCATCTTTCATTCTACTTCCTTTCTTCCTTCTCTTCATCTCCTCTCTTTCTAATTATCATTCCTCCCTACCTCCTTCCTTCCTCTTTTCATCTTTTATTCTTCTTCCTTTCTTCCTTCTCTTCATCTCCTCTCTTCCTAATTATCATTCCTCCCTACCTCCTTCCTCATTTCATCTTTTATTCTTCTTCCTTTCTTCCTTCTCTTCATCTCCTCTCTTCCTAATTATCATTCCTCCCTACCTCCTTCCTTCCTCACTTCATCTTTAATTCTTCTTCCTTTCTTCCTTCTCTTCATCTCTTCTCTTCCTAATTATCATTCCTCCCTACCTCCTTCCTTCCTCTTTTCATCTTTTATTCTTCTTCCTTATATCCTTGCTTCCACCGCTCTCTTCCATTCATCCACATCTCCCCGTCTCACTCCTCTCCTTCCATCCCAATCCTTCAAACCCGACTCCCCATCTCTCTCCCCAATTCCACTTTCTTCCTTCCCTCCTTACTTCCTTCCCTCCATCTCTGCTTTCGCTTCTTCCATCTTACTTTATTTACAGTTTCCGACTTTCTTTTTCTCTTCTTGTAGTCCAGTCTCGCCTCATCTGCTCTTTCCATTCTTCCTCTTCCTCTATCTCTCTCTCCTTATTCTCATCTTCTTCATTTGCTCTCTTTCAGATCACTCTTTTACTTCCCTCCTCCTCCTCCTCCTCCTCCTCCTCCTCCTCCTCCTCATTCTTTACCGATTTCTGGTCGTCCAACTTCTCCTCCATCGCCTTCTACTCCTCCTCCTCCACCTAATCCTACTCCTTCTCCTTCTCCTCCTCTTCTTCTTTCTCCTCCTACTTCTCCATTTCTTATTTCCACTTTCTTCTCTTTCTCTTTCTCCTCGTTCCTTTGTTCTTCTTCCTCCTCCTCCTCCTCCTCCTCCTCTTTCCTTCCTTTCTTTCCCGGCCCTTTCCTCTTTCTCTTCAAACTTTTTTCTTCCCTTCTCCCCCTCCTTCTCCCCTTCTCCCCTCCTTCTCCCCTTCTCCCCCTCCTTCTCACCTTCTCCCCCTCCTTCTCACCTTCTCCCCCTCCTCTACCCACCTACCCTCCCCCCCACCCACCCACACACACTCAGGAGGTGACTAAGGCCCTTCCTATTGTCTTCCTATTGATTGCTACAACGTCGAAGAACACCTGGCCACTCGTACAGGAAGAGAGGGAGGGAGGGAGGGGAGGGTAGGTGGAGGGGAGGGTAGGTGGAGGAGGAAGAAGAGGAGGAGGAAGAGGAAGAAGAGTAGGAGGAGGGGAGGGTAGGTGGAGTGGGTGGAGCGAAGAAGAAGGGAAGTTTGGAGAGGAAGGACAAGGTAGTGGGAGGAAGGAAGTGGAGGGAGGAGGTGGAGGACGGATGAAAGGGTAGGGGAGAATGGAGGAACGTGAGGAGGGACCTAGGGAAGAGGGAATAGTGGAGTGAGGGAAGAAAGAAGGGAGGAGGGAGGAGGGAGGGGAGGGAGTAAACGAACGAAGATAGAAAGGAGGATAGTAGAAGGAGGTTGGAGAGAAGATGGAAGAGGAAGGGAAGTAAGGTCGTAGGACATGAAGGAGGAAGGAAGTAAGGGGAAGGAGGAAGGATCTAAGGAAGGAAGGAGGGGGGAAGGAGCGAAGTGTGGAGGGCTTAGGGGAAGGAAGTAGGTTAAAGAAAAAGGAGGAAGAAGAGGAGGAGGAGGAAGAGGAGGAGGAGAAGGAGAAGGAAGAGGAGGAAGGCAACAGGGAGAAATTCTAGAAAGGAAAAAGTACAGAAAGAATAACAAAGACGCCTAGAAGGAAGAGGAAAAAGGAGAAAAAGGGGAGGAAAATAAAGGACAAGAATAAGGACAACAAGCAGAGGAAAAAGGGAAGGATGAAGAGGAAAGAAATACAGAAAGTAAGGAATATGAAAAAATAGAGGAGGAAGAAGAGGAGGAGGAAGAGGAGGAGGAGGAAGAGGAGGAGGAAGAGGAAGAAGAGGAGGGGGAAGAAGAGGAGGAGGAAGAAGAGGAGGAAGAGGAAGAAGAGGAAGAGGGAGAAGAGGAGGAGGAAGAAGAGGAGGAAGAGGAAGAAGAGGAGGAAGAAGAAGAGGAGGAGGAGGAAGAGGAGGAGGAAGAAGAGGAGGAGGAAGAAGAGAAGGAGGAAGAAGAGGCGGGAGAAATGAAAGAGGAAGAAGAGGAGGAAGAAGAGAAGGAGGAAGAAGAGGAGGCGGGAGAAGTGGAGGAGGAAGAAGAGTAGGAGGAAGAAGAGGGGGAGGAAGAAGAGGAAGAAGAGGAGGAGGAAGAAGCAAATCGTGAGTAGTGGAAGAGAGTAGGTGGAACGGGAAAGGAGAGAGAAACGGAGAAGGAACTGGATGTGGATTAGTCGGAAGAGGCACCAAGTCTCAAAGATGAATAAAACCGTTTATTGTTTAGCAAAATAAGGTCGTTAAGGTGTGCGCAGAGCTTCAATGGGTTAGAGAAAGAGGCGACGGATGAATAGTCGAGACAAGGAGAAATGAGAAAGAAAAAGGGAGGAATTGAGAAATGAGGGGGAGGAAGAAGAGGAGGAGGAAGAGGAGGAGGAAGAGGAGGAAGAAGAGGAGGAGGAAGAAGAGGAGGAGGAAGAAGAGGAGGAGAAAGAAGAGGAAAAAGGAGGAAAAAGAAGAGGAGGAAGAAGAGGAGGAGGAAGAAGAGGGGGAGGAAGAAGAGGAGGAAGAAGAGGGAGAGGAAGAAGAGGGGGAGGAAGAAGAGGGGGAGGAAGAAGAGGGGGAGGAAGAAGAGGGGGAGGAAGAAGAGGAGGAAGAAGAAGAGGAGGAAGAAGAGGAGAAATAAAGCGAGGAATTAGGTAACTGAAAAATAGAGTTGGGAAGATAGAAAACGAAAAGAAGAATAGAAAAATGGACAAACGGAATGGAAAAATGAGGGAAATAGAGAAATAGAAAGAGAGAAATAGAGGAGAGAAATAAATATGAAGAAACAGAGATATATGAAATGAAAAATAAAAAAAAATGGAAGAATGAATAATATAGAAATAAAGAAACGAGGGACAAAAATTGGAGAAATGAAGAAATGAGAAAAGAAAGAGTAGAAACAGAGAAAGAAATGAGCGTGGAGAAATGAGAGGCAAAATATGGAAAAAGAGGAAAATATAGAAATAAAATAAATAAATGAGATATAAAAAATGAAAATATGGAAGTGGGAATTAAGAAAGAAACGAGAAAAAATAAAGTTGAGAAATGATGAAATGAGTAACAAGAATGAAGAGATAGATGATTGAGAAAAAATGAGAGAAATGGAGGAATGAGAGAGAGAAAAAAGAGGAGAAATGAAGGAATTGAGAGAGAGAAAAAAAGGAGAAATGGAGAGACATGAAGGAATTGAGAGAAAAAAGAGGAGAAATGGAGAGAAATAAAGGAATGAGAGAAAAAAAGAGGAGAAATATGAGAGAAATGAAGGAATGAGAGAGAGAAAAAAGAGGAGAAACGGAAAGAAATGAAGGAATGAGAGAGAAAACAAAGAGGAGAAATGGAGAGAAATGAAGGAATGAGAGAGAGAAAAAAGAGGAGAAATGGAGAGAAATGAAGGAATGAGAGAGAAAAAAAAGAGAAATTGAGAGAAATGAAGAAATGAGAGAGAAAAAAGAGGAGAAATGAAGAGAAATGAAGGAATGAGAAAGAGAAAAAAGAGGAGGAATGGAGAGAAATGAAGGAAAGAGAAAAAAGAGGAGAAATGGAGAGAAATGAAGGAATGAGAGAGAGAAAAAAGAGGAGAAATGGAGAGAAATGAAGGAATGAGAGAGAGAAAAAAGAGGAGAAATGGTGAGAAATGAAGGAATGAGAGAGAGAAAAAAGAGGAGAAACGGAGAGAAATGAGAGAGAGAAAAGAGGAGAAATGAAGAGAAATGAAGGTGAGCACAAACAATGATGGAAGGGGTTACAGAAGATAAGCTGATAACGACCTGATGCAGGAAAGGTATTGGTGATAAAGACGTATCTGTTGGCGGAATGTATAAAAAGGTTATCACACTGGGCAATTTTTCCTCCGACATCCTACATCCAACCTCCATTTCAGTAACTACAATATGATTTCGCTTACAGAGATCTTAACTTTTCTAAAAACGTTTTTACCAGTATGTCTAACATTCATATAGGTTTACAATCACGTAGTACATCATTCAGCTTTACTATATATATGACGGAAAGATAATTTGATATTTGGAGATTTGAGAAATTAAATTTTGTAACCGAAGTCGTTTTTACTCGAACGAACTCTCAACTGTCGGCGCTGGTGAAGCCCGTGGAAGCCCAATGTGATAACCCTTTAATGGAGGCGTGACTGTCGGAGTTGAGGCTGATGGAAAGTTGGTCGCTGGGGCAAATGTCATTGTTGGGGTTGTTGGAGAAATGGGGAAGGAAACTGGGTCTTGGACATTGGTGAAGGCGGAACTGTTGGAGAAGTTGTTGGTAAGGACGAAGTGTCTTCTTCACATCGTGATGGAGACTTTCGTTAGATAATAGACCATACCCTCCGATCTCGCCTCTCTTCCTTTGTTTTCACATCATTCGTAATTAGTGCAGGACACATAACGGAAGCTTTCATCATGGCCTCGGTAGGGAAAATCTGACTGTACCATCGGGTTCCACTGTAACACACAGGTAGTTTACCCTAATTGGAGTTCTCTGGACTGATGACATTTCCAAAATTCGGAACCTACGCCATGGGATATGCTGATTCTTCTCTAGAGTATATAGAATCAACCAATATCTATTAATTTGGGGGAAAATATTTCTGGTATCCGAAGAACTCTCTAATGTTCTGATAACCCCACCCCCACCCCCACCCCCCACCCCCAAAAAAAAAACGGTTTGTAATATCAGAAACTTCCGAATTTGAAAGATTCTCAATATAGAATACCTGTACCCTTAAACATTGACTTATAAATACGTACAGACTCGAAAAAGTCCTGTCCTTGCTTTTGGAATTAATTGTACGAAAAAAAAAACTTCACTTGGTGGAAACGAATTACCTTTTAGTGTTCAGATATATTAGTACATAATAAAAGGAATTTCTAATATTGAAATTGTCATATACAACAAATACAACAAGATATGGAGGGCTAGCATAGATGAATTAAGGCATAACTACAGGAATTTGGAGTCGCGATATCTATATACAGTATATTCTTGAATCAAAGATATTTCTGACCAAGATATCTTCGACGTAGAAGTCTTCCAGTAGAGGCTTTTAACAAAGATGACTTTGAAAAACATGTCATCGGCAAAATTGTCTTCGCTTCTTCTTTTATTCCTACACGTGAGTTTCTCATTCCGACAACTCCGCGTATGATTACTCTCACGGCAGACAAAGCCCACGCGCGTGAGAACGTGAGGTTTTGTACTCGTACACATGAACGCGCGTTCCATGCACGATCATGGACACACACACACACTACACACACACACACACACACACACACACACACACACACACACACACACACACGCACACATATGAACCCACACACATACATGTATTGGATTGATAAATGTCTATATTAACATTCGTATGTATATAAGCATTCTATGTACGCATGTGTGTATGTATGCATGTGCATATATGATAACTGGTAGTGACTTGATCTGATAAACAGAGATATTAGCTAACGTGATCTTCCATAAAAAGGCACATCATTCATCAGCTGTTTTCAGACGTGAGACGGTACTTGCAGGCGTTGATGTAAACAAAGTGATACCAAGGCGGTGATCTTACGAAAGGAATCGCTTTGCTGCCACCAAACCCGTCCACTTTTGTCCCACTTCACTGGACCGCAAAGACAGGGATATGTCGCCCGTAAGCCGACGTGGGCGACGCAGCACAGAGAAAAGGCAGACTTCCTGTTGCTGAATTGAAGTACAGTTTCAACTTCTGGCTCATTTGAAATGCTGGGGTAGTATATATCTAGGAACATTCAATGTGCGAGAGATAAGTTCAAACTGTACTTCAATTCAGCAACAGGACGTCTATCTTTGCCTCTGCGCTGCGTCGTTTGTGTCGCCTGTGCCACTTGTGTCACCTGCGTCTCAGTTTGTGCTTAAGCTAACAATCAGGATTCAAACTCGGATCCATTTCGTGCCGAGAGAGAACGAAACCAAGCGTCACAATAGGGCAAGCGACTGTCAGGACTCGAACCCGGGTGTTCTTCGTAGCTGTGAGGTGAGCTCGAAGTATTTCTGAAAATGGATTTCGGAGAAATTATCGCCGTATTCTTAAACATCATTTAGGTATTGTGGGGTACCCTCACCCCACAATTCTGGAAGTATTCATCTTCGTAGATATGAGTCACGTGACTCGTTCATTTATCAAGCTGTTAAAATCTCGTGAAAATGAACCAGGGACACACATTAATTACCCATTTTAATGACCAAGTACCAAATTATAAGACCCCGAAATGATGAACGAGGCAACCCTAAAATTGAAGTAAGATTAAAAGAAAAAAGAAAAAAAAGAAAATGCAGTCCTTACGCCTCGAGTAATGACCATGAAATGATAAGACAAATGTCAGAAGACTATTATGCGGCTTTGATATCTGTGGAATTAAAAAACATTATGACACATTATGACGCATTACGAACTAATCGGGGTCAGCTGAGCATTCTCTGTGCTTTCTTTTTCTCATTTCGCTGAATGGTGATGCCGGTGGATACCGTGTCGAACTCGTGAGCAGGTGGTCGTGAGATCGATTCCCGCGACCCACTACGGGCTATGTGGCGTTGGTTCGCGACAGTGTTGGCTAGGAGGGGAAGTAACCCAACCTCGGGCTAAAAAAAAAAAAAAAAAAAAAAAAAAAATGCAGCTGCGACTGACACGTCTTTTCTCTACTAGGGGTTTCTCACTTCCCACTGCGTGGGAGTGGAATGGTGAGTTTAAGTTGGCTTGTGGATTACACAGGGCATGAGAAGACTCGCTCCCGACGTGGAGTCACGAATAAAGGTAGAGTAGTCAGGGAGTATGAAAAGAGAGTTGATCAAGTCAGGCTGTGATGTGCGATTCACCATTATGGTCTTGGATCACGTGTTGGACTCGTGATCGACAGCTATTTCCCTCCCGGAAGAGATCTCAGAGTTCATATATGACCGATCTACAGGTAATGCTGGGACCTTACATGCACACACACCCAACTCCCCGCCCACGAGTGTTGGAGTAACGACCCACAGCGCAATGATACTGAAATTATTTCAACCTCGGGCTGGATTCAAACCCGGACCGCCGTAGTAACATTCGGGAACTCTACTACTGCGCCACGAATCGTGTGAACTTATTCAAATGCATAGTTGCATACGATGTTGATTCATTATCTCACCCAATTTCTAGTTTTATTGTATCTTCACTATTTCTGGGAAAATTATAGAATTATTATTATCATTATTATTATTATTATTATTTTTTTTTTAATGAGTTATATTTACTAATTTTCATTTTCTTGGTACATCCCCTCGTCGTAATGGATATTTCTTTTAAAATAATTTGTAATGGAATAAATTTCGCTTTTTATTTCTTTAAAGATTCTTGGTTGCTAACCGTCAGGTCCTGATGTTTTATTAACTTGAAGCATTACTACATATATATTTTTAAATATTTTCTTTGGTCATATTTATGAAAGATGGCGGCACACTAGGCATTTCTCGCTAGCATGCTACTTGCTTTTGCTACTTCGTTCGAGTAAAAACGACTTCAGTTACAATATTCTAGACTTCTGTAAGAACATCGCAATAATGTGTCTAGCATTCACATAAGTTTAACTTCTGCTAGTTCGTCGTTCAGTTTCTCACTATATGACGCAAGAGTAATTTGACATTCGGAAATTTGAAAAAAGATCGTATATGTATGTGTAAATTATATGGGTGTATATATATATATATATATATATATATATATATATATATATATATATATATATACATATATATGTTGAAACATTGTGACTGGTTTGCGGATGGTGGAATAAGACACGGGTCTCGGGCTGAGTTTATTCCTGACCGGTTTTGCTTAGAGCTTCTTCAGATTAAACTCTAAGGGAAACCGGTCAGGAATAAACTCGACCCTAGACCCGTGTCTTACTCTTCCACCTTCCTCATATATGTATATATATGTATATGCTAATAAGAACACGGGTACGTGTGTTCACTTATGCAAAGTAGACCACTTGGAAAAAGGAAACTAACGAAGCAGAGCGCTTTCGTATATTACATCTTGCACTGAAGATGTAATATACGAAAGCGCTCTGCTTCGTTAGTTTCTTTTTCCAGGTGTTCTACTTTGCATATATATATATATATATATATATATATATATATATATATATATATATATTTGCGTGCGGTTTTGTGTGTGTATGTGTGTGTGATAGTTTGTGTATCCTATTTGTATTTACCAAAAAGCATTGCACAGGAAAAGAGCGACGCTCGTGCGTGATGTACCGTCATCTCTTTGTTTCAGTTTCTCAAACTCGGCTTTTCAAATCATATATGTTTTTGATTCGACCATTTCCATTTTTTGGGTCATTCCAAAAAGCTGATGCATTTGTACGGAGAACTCTTTCTTGGTATTCTTCTGCCACCGTGTGTGTGTGTGTGTGTGTGTGTGTGTGTGTGTGTGTGTGTGTGTGTGTGTGTGTGTGTGTGTGTGTGTGTGTGTGTGTGTGTGTGTGATTCACCATTGTCTTTAATCAGGTGTTGGACTCGTGATGGACAGTTATTAACTTCCCGGATGAGAGCCCAGAGCTCGTATGACCGATTTTTGAGGTAATACTGTGACCTTATACGTACATACACACCCAACTCCCCGCCCACGAGAGTTGGAGTAACAACCCGCAGCGCAGCGATACTGAAATTATTTCAGCCTTGGGTGGGATTCGAACCCGGACCTCCGTAGTGGCAGCCGGGAACTCTACCAACTGCGCCATATGTGTGTGTGTGTTTGTGTGTTTGCGCGTGTGTGCGTGCACGTATGTACTTGGTAAAATACACATACATATGGATACAACAATCAATAACAAAAACAAGGTTTAACAGCTTTATGGGAAACTTGCATTGTATAAACCCAAAACCACCGGAATACCGTTAGGTCGATGCCGGATTTTCGGTGGATTTTTTTTTTTTTTTTTTTTTTTTTTTTCGCTGACCTCCACCCGATAGCAGCAATGCCGTCAAACGCAGGTGTTGCCTTTTCAACATTTACGAATAGGCAACAGGTGCTTGGGGGAAGGGGGGAAGGGAGGGAGAGGGGGGCGACTGGATAAAAAGGGGTCATTCGCATTTGTTCTATATTAACAGTTACCTCATCCTGGATTCTGCTTTTGTTTGCGTTGGTCAAACAGCTCTCTGCTTTTCCCAGTGATGTTAGACTAATGCGGATATATTTCATACAGGAGAGAGAGAGGGAGAGAGAAAGAGAGAGAGAGAGAGAGAGAGAGAGAGAGAGAGAGAGAGAGAAGGAAAAGAGGTTATGGAATGAGAGAATGTGAAAAGGGAGACAAGAAGATGGTTGTAGAAAATTGTGAGTGAAAAGGGGAAAGGAAAAAGAAGATAAATAGAAGTAAACTGAAGAAAATACAAAACATGTTTTTATACAAGAGGGACAGACAAACCGACATAAAACAGAAGTGGAAATCAACAGATAATCAGACAGAAGCGGAATAAGCCAAGGACTGACGGGAAGAGAGGAAGAAAGGAAAATTGACAGAGAAATAGACACCTAGCCAGCCAGCCGGTCAGACAGGCAAGCAGACAGACATAGACCGGGAGGCAGACAGAGAGAAGACAGAAAAAAACAGACAGGGAGAGGGACAGACAGACATACAGACGAAGGCAGGCAGGTATGCGGTCAACCCCTAGTGCATAATCATTCATAATCAGTCACAGTGCTCACGTTCTCTGGCCCAGAATACTTCGATCTTGAAACCAAAATATTTCGGTCATTTACATGTGATTACCATCAACTTAACTACACAAGTTATGGTCATAATGGCTGAGCGTCTATTCCCAAGCCATGTGCAGTGATTATTTACATCTAGTTAAACGTTCTACTAACATTGTCTTTGTCCAGAAAGTTGGCAGAACTAAATCGAATAAAGTTTTATTTGTAATATTCGAACGTTTACTAGACCAGCAACGAATATTACTTCACTGGAATTAGGATTGCCAAATGACCCCCGAAGGGAAAGTCATAAAATAAAATCTTTCGTTTTATTTGAAAATTTATGGTACGAACAACGCGTATTGGGCTCTCCTCAATTCAGGGTTGCCAACTGTCAGGAACCAGGTGTGTTTAGGAGGATGGCGGGTTTCGCTAAATGTCCATAGTCAAATACAGTTGGGAAAAGCCTTTCATCTGTTGTAATTCATAAGAAACCAAAACGCTTTATCCATGACTTGAATTATTAAATCCATTAACTAGAATAATCTAGTTATGTCCTTAACACTGAAAAATTCATTTTTGAACTTCTTTCCTTTTCTTTTGCTGAAAATATACTGACGTATTTATAATATAGGAAGTTGTAGTTATATAACTGAAGTCCTTTATCCATGAGAATGAAAAATATAGTCCATTTAGAAACTAGAATGAAAATGCATCCAATAACAGCTGATCCAAGTAAACAAAACACTTCATCAATGAGATTGATCTTTCCTCTAACCCATAAACTCATTAGCCACGAATATTACGAACATTTTTTGCTAGAGACTAGATTAATCTAGCCTTAATCCAGAATATTTTAGCTTATCAACCATTCTATCCTCGACACTAAAGCTTTTTATCTAGCCTTAATGTAAAATATTTTAGCTTATCAACCATTCTATCCTCGGCACTAAAGCTTTTTATCCTTTTTGCAGGTGTTTATCTTATCAACCATTCTATCCTCGACACTAAAGCTTTTTATCCTTTTTGCAGGTGTTTATCATGAGCTCCGAGCCGTGGACCCCCACACAACCTACACCTATACCTACCAGTACTTCTACACCACCCCAGACCACGCCTACGCCCATACTCAGGTTGCCGAGACGCCGATCCACCACCACCATCACCACCAGCTTCCCCAGCACCACGAAGAAGTACCCCCAGAGCAGCAGCCTCCTCAACACCAGCAGCAGCCGCAGCATCAACAACCACCACCGCCACCGCCACCACAACAGCAGCAACAGCAGCAGCAGCAGCAGCAGCAGCCGGATCAGTTCGAGTATGAAGACTCGACGGCGGCTCACATCTTCACGCCCGTTCACCTCCGTCCCCTGGAGGAGACAGAGGCCGCGCACGACCTCCTGGAACTGGCGCGCTCCGCCCCCGCTTACTCCTCCGAGACGCCTGCGCCCACACCCGTCAGTGCCTCCCCTGAATCTGCGTCGTGTGCCTACAGCGAGACCAACAGCTACTCGAGCGGAGCCATCAGCTACGAGAGCTATGAAGGTTCGAACAACGTCACACCCGCCACCACGCCGACGCCCTCTCCTGCAGGGTCGAGTGATGCGGAAAACGTGGCGCCGCCGGGGCACCTTGGCCTGGACGACGGCAGATCAAGACCTAAGGTGAGCAGATCATCGTCGGAACCGTTGCAGCGAGGAGGGCGTCAGAAGCCGAGGTACACGTGCTCTGAGTGCGGGAAACACTATGCTACTTCGTCCAATTTGTCACGACACAAGCAAACCCACAGAGCCTTAGACTCCGGCAACGCACGTCGCTGCGATGTCTGCGGCAAGGCGTACGTCTCCGCCCCCGCCCTGGCTATGCACGTCCTCACACACAACTTGAGCCACAAGTGCGGCGTCTGCGGCAAAGCCTTCTCGCGTCCGTGGCTCCTGCAGGGTCACATGCGGAGTCACACTGGTGAGAAGCCGTTCGGGTGCGCCCACTGCGGGAAAGCCTTCGCCGACCGCTCCAACCTTCGAGCACACATGCAGACCCACTCCGCCCTCAAAAACTTCAAGTGCAAGCGCTGCAACAAGTCCTTCGCCCTCAAGTCATACCTCAACAAGCACTACGAATCTGCTTGCTATCGAGACGGGTCCTGCAAGGATTCCTACGATGAGGACGACATGCCGAGCCCTTGAACTTGGTAGCGGCTAGTGCTGCAGGTGGGAGGGTGTCCTTAGTACACTCAAGTCCTCACCTGTTCTTTAAAAAAAAAAGAGAAAAAGTAAAATACTCGAGCTGATCTCATGCCGCTTTAGTTTTTAAACGTAGGTGATTTAGAGGTCGTTGGTGGATTCACGGCGAACCGGAAGAGACCACGGCTTCTCGAAGCTGTGTTGCTCTTTGCGTAAGACAAAAGGTACAACGCGGTGAAGACACCTCTGACACTGTCGAGACCCGATCCACAGGCTCCTTCGAGGTTAAAGGAAACAGAGATGAAAGAAACACTTTGTTTGGGGGGAAACCTGTTCAATTGAGTTGAAAACTGACGCTTTACACTGAGGTAGTCTGGATGTCCATTGAGCTGCTGCTGGTGATGCTGTGGACAGGTCCTTATAATGAATAGGCGTGACAGTAAAAAACTGGATTCTAGGTGATAGATAAGGGTCTTAGCCAGAAAATATTCGACAGAAAATCTCCGAGCGACGAAGGAAGTGCTTTACTCATAAAAAGACATCCATAGTCTTCATAAAAATAGGTTTCTGAAATGCTCACATTTTCCCTTTCAGGTTTGTAAATAGTTGCTAATCTACTCATTCTTTTTTTAGAGTAAGATAACCAGTCTCTACCCTGTCCGTATTCTAAATAGGCTTCACTGATAAGTTTCCCCAACGAGAAGGTACAAGACGACAGTAAGCTTGTGATGCTCAATTTACCAACAAATTCTCTTGGAGCAGTTTTAGATTCCATCATAATCATTGTGTATTTCTAGCTTTGTTCGGGAGACAACTCTGCTGTTGCCTCCTTGATGTCAAGGAAAATGGGAACCATAGACAAACTGAACGAAATTGTATGATTTTTAGATCACTATCCGTTTAAATTTTTAATCTTCGAATAGTGCAGGGAATGTTGGTTACTGATTAAAAAAGTCCTGTTACGTCAAATATTACTACTACTATAAACCCAAAACTTTACAACGTCCGGTGATCATTAAAACTCGACATCAGTCGTTTCCCAATATGCCCCGACACGTGATGAAAATAAAGCGCTCTGTGTATGTTTCTGATCATCTTCTGACAAAGTATTCCACGAGGCGGTATGTTTAAACACAAATTAATGCTTTATGCGCTCGCATTAACCCGGACGCTACCAAGGATTGCCGTGCAGCGGTCTTTGAGATGTAATGTGAACAACTTCAAATCACTAATTTTCATACGGTGACGAGCTTTCTTCCTTCAATACGATGACCAACAGAACCGAGTGACAGATACCTGACGTTTATATTCCAGCTGGCGGAAGGACTCTAGCCGGACGGGGACTTGCCTCCATAGTGACCCAGCGTCCAATCTCTAGCTGGGCTTTAAGCGTCAGTTGGATGTCCCCAAAGACTACAAACGGTGTCGCCGGTTTTAGAGGGAGCCACTGCTGATTTCATTCTGAGAAGGGGAGACTCGTGGACGGGATGGAATGATCTATGGGATACAAACTTCCTGTGATCTTTCTCCGCCCTGAGGCGTCCTGACAACTGAATGAAATAGTCAGCCGTTAGCCATTACGTCGTCACCAGACATTAGTGAACGGAGTCTGCTTGCGTAGCTGAGTGCTAATCAATATCAAATGTCACCAGTGCAAGGGAAATATATAATAACAATAATTATGATACTAATAATGAAAAAGTTGTAATAATATTAATAATAATAACAATAGTAATAATAATAGTAATAATAATAATAATTAATAATATTATTAATGATAATTACAATAATGAAAAAGTGACAAAAAAATAAAGACTAAAATAGCCGCATCCATTGCTCCCAATCCTCTAGTCTTTGCCTAAGCCAGGACGCCAAAAACAAAAAAAAACAAAAGCCGAACGCTTCTTCTCAAATGCCTCTCGAATTGTTCTTGTTTACAAGCGTAGATGCGGTACAGGCTAGTGACGCCATTGGTAGTAGTACTATTTAATTAAAAGGCATGTTTGAAATGTTATTATTAGAAACTAAGCGGCCTAGATCTTAAAATAATGCTAATAATGAATAAAAATACCATTGGATATTTCCTTAGCATAGATAAACAAACCATGGTCAACTCCCATGAGCAATAATATTTAGCAATACATTTTGTTACGTCAGTAATAGACTTGGTAGGTTAGTTAGACTGGGAAAGTAAGAAGTCTTTAAATATGTTGCATTCGTGAACCCTAATACATGGACAGTGCTTGAGTGGCAAAAGATGAAAAGAAGAATCAAAGGGAGATTTCTATATACATACCATCGTCCCACGAAGAAGCAGATGAAGACAAAATTAAAAAAAGAGAAAAAGAGAAAGTTGAACTGTTCCGTTGCGTTGGTTCTCACGAAGAAAGTGAATGTGTGAATACTCACTCTCTCAAGACTTGCATAGTCAGACATTTTACTATTTTACTACCAGTAGCATATAAGAAGCTTTTTATAAACGAACATTTTCACACAACCAGCCAACCAGCTCTTCGACACTGTCCAGCTGCCCCCCACCCCCCCAAATGAAAAAATATATATATATATATAGAAAAAAAGTGGGTAAAAGGACAACATAAGGATATAAAAAAACAGGACATTACCTCCTCCTGAACTCACTGAGTGTCACTCAAGCATATTTCCGTGATTAGGGGCCCTAAAATTATTTTTATACTGAAGGTCCTGAATGTGTTAACCCCCCCCCCTCACACCACCACCCCACCAACCCCCCCACCACCCAACGATACCCTTTATGTTTGTTATTGCTGTAATCCCCCCCCAATCCAGTTTAGGTGTTTTTGATACAAAGATTATTACGTAGTCAAAGTGGATGATGATGATGAAGTCTCTATACAAACTAACGCCTAGTATGTTTTCAACGCCCTGAAAAATATATTTATATATCTATATTTTCACCTTCTTTTTCACTCACACAAAAGTCATATACAAAATACTTTGGGTGTTTACTAAATGAATTTCTAAACACACACACAAAAGAATATACTTTCTTCAGCGACTTTATAATCGAAATATTTGGGTGACATACCCGAGCACAAAACAGGAGTTTTTCCTGAAGCAAATCATTACTTACATACCTATATATACAGTATATATATATATTTCTATATATATATATATATATATATATATATATACATATATATATATATATATGTATATATATATGTATATATATATGTATATATATGTATATATATATATGTATATATATATGTGTATATATGTATATATGTATATATATG
This sequence comes from Oratosquilla oratoria, assembly GCF_046742065.1. NCBI lineage: Eukaryota > Metazoa > Arthropoda > Malacostraca > Stomatopoda > Squillidae > Oratosquilla > Oratosquilla oratoria. The sequence continues at coordinate 9,031,795 of NC_134809.1, forward strand.
TATATATATGTATAATATATATATATACATATATGTATATATATATATGTATATATATGTATATATATACATATATGTATATATATGTATATATATGTATATATATATATGTATATATATGTATAATATATATATATATGTATATATATATATATGTGTGTACTTTTTTATCAGAGAGATATTTCAATGCTTACCAATGATTCTGATTCTCAAAGAGGAATTACACGATAGATTTGCGTCCAAGTGGCTGGATGGTGCAATAAATAAATTAGTGAATTTCTATTCGTATGTAAAAAATATATATATAAATGATACTTCTTACTAAACACATTGAGATAACTTTTTTCGACTTCGTCAAAGCCTCTTTCGATCCTCATATAGTCCCTACTTAAGACTTGCTTTTCCAAACGATCAAACGATAATATATGAAACTTCCCCCCCCCTTTCGTAACGTTAACGTAACATAACGTTCGTAACTCTCAGAAGTTTGAACCAGCTTCCGATTTGTCATTCGGTTTCAAAGAAAAAACAAACAAACAAATAGTAATAACAAAATAACCATTAAATGAAAAAAGAGCACCTTTCAGAAAAAGAAAATGAAAAATCTTCGAGGCGCTTTCGATTACTGTCAAGAAGAAAGATGCAGCAATTCGGATTTTTTTATTTATGTCCTTTGGTTTATTGTAACACCGCCATCATCATCACCATGTTATTTATACGGTTATTATTTATTATGGATTATTGTTGTTCGTAAGACGTTTTCGTTGGGGCTTTTGTTGGCCACACCCCGTTTTCTTTTGACGGTTACAAATACGACTCTTTGCTTACGTTCTCTTGTGGCGACCTTTAGTCATTCATGTCATAGATCATTAGGTCAACATGAGGTGTCGCCATTACAAATCAATGTCATTATCATTCTACATTATCATCATCATCATCACCACCACCACCACCATCACTATCATCACCATGGTCATGATGATGATCATCATAATTATCATCACCACCAGAATCATCATCGTCATCATCATCATCATTATCAGCACCGCTACCAATATCATTATCATCATTTTTGCCTTCATCATCACATTCTCATATTTTATCTACCTTCCATTTCTACTACTACTACCGTCACCATAAACAATAAGACAAATATGCTAAATTAGAAAACTAATCATTGTCAAATCTTACTGACACCATTTTGCTTTTCCCACCTTGCATTGTAATTTTGATTTGCACTTTTTTCATTATGTTTTTTTCAGATTCGTATTTTCATTTCCTCTTTGACTATTTTGTGATTGCTTTCAAAGTTCACTTACGATTTCATGTTTTTCTTTTATTCTGTAATTCAGATTTATGTCTTAAGTCAGTACTATAAAAATTTATAATTTCCAACATCATTTGGTACAAGGCAATGGTAAATGTAATTATTTTCTCTTTCTTCTATGTTAACATAATTTTCCAATGTCTCAAATCTTTATCACACTTTTAAGTCAGCGCTATTCTTCTTATCATTATAATTTATAGGTTATTGTTATTACATGCTTATTCAAATCATTTAATCACATCATAAACATTGTAAAACTA
>NC_134809.1:9038381-9055881 GCF_046742065.1 Oratosquilla oratoria
TGCTACTATGAACGATAAAGGTGATAAACGACATAAACACTTGGAATCTAGAAAAGAAGGACGTGGAAGTAAGATCAAACCCCTAAATGTGAGAGGATTAGATTCTGTGGCGAGGGATTCGCATTGTTTATATTAATAGCTGTGATGTTATGTTGTTTATTTTGTAGGCATTGATCGTTCCAAGTGGTGGTCATACACATGTTCCTATAAGAAACTTCAAACACAAGAAATGAACAATATAAACCTTAAAAAAAACGTACATTTGGTGAAAAGAGTATCGAAACCTCCAGGGTGGAACGCGTTTAGAGATACTCATTCTTTATCGCATCGGATCCTAGGGTCCAGATACTTTTTTGAAGAACATAAAGTCGTTTAAAAAGTATCGGAACCTTAGGCGACCGAAGAAGGTAAATATTCAGAAAGTTTCCGACCTCGGTGTCGGTCCGCCCGTTCCTTCAGACTCTGGAGCTAAGATACTTTTTTTGCCGACTGTGCCAGATTTATTATGCATCAAGGTGATATCAATGTTTTTTGCCGTACCTACGACATGAGAAACACGACTTGGTTTCCAACGATTTTGATGAAGAGTTTGTAAGATTTTTTTTTCTTGGTTAAAAAAGTGAATGATATTTTGTCACAATAGTTAAGAAATCTCTCACGCAAAGGTTCTAGTCAACTTAATCTCCTCTTTCAGCTATAATCCCCTTCAGTGTAGTGAAGCAGGTTTAGTTCTGACCGGCAGAAGGCAATTTTATTCAACAAGGCGTCTTGATGAATCGAAACGCGATTTTTGTCACGAGGTAGAATCAGTCTTAGCTAGAAAAGAATCTTTAAGGGACGTTCATTGATCAAATTTGTTAATCTCCCCAACACAGACTTTTATTCAACTCTAGTCGACTTTGTTCAATTGAACAAAATCATTAAAGTCTGTTCATCATATTAACACGATTAACATTTCAATGGCAACCTTCATGTATTCTATTCTGGCAAGAGACGGGGATTGAGTTGGTTGTGAGTCTAACCAATCTGAGTTGTGACTCTTTGTTGAATAAAATCGTTTAGTATCAGAACAAAATCTAGATGGCGTCACAAACGCGTAGGGGCATAGCAGTACTCGATGAAAGCTACTACTCTGTATAAATGACTTGATCCGTTTCATCTTGTTTATCCTTTTTTCATTCCTACCTATTTTTAGGCTTTAAGTATATGAGGCTATACAATTAAGTTGTTTCTAGCCATTCTGTATAGTATTGTATTTATTTCTGATACTTCTTTCTAATAAAGAAAAATCAATGTATCTTGTTAAAAAGACGAGGTTTTGTCTTATGATAAATAATATGCAGTCGGTTTTTTCAAATTCGTAAGTTTATGCTTGTGATAAACCAAAGTATTACTACACAACGATATTTTGTGTCAAGTGTTTGAGCGGTTATGTGTATATAATACGTACACAAAGGTCCTCATAAGGGTGTCTCGTTCTGATATGGACATATCAAAGTAAGAATTATACTATTTGGTTACGTCATTCCTTTTCATAATTCCCAGAAAGGGGAAGAAACGCAATCTTTCAAATGTTCTCTTGGTTGGAATGTAACCGTTTACAATTTGTTGCAGTTTTATGCAAATAAGATTATGTTGTTTGATTTATTCTGACCCAAATGATACTATGGAAGTGTTTTGTTTAATTTTTGTTCGTCCGTTCATATTAGGCCTGAACTGAACGTGACTGATAAAATGTGGTTTTGTGTCCTATAACTTGGTTAATTTGTTAGAGAACACAGCAGGCCTCTGGTATATCTTATGTATTTGTTTATTTTCAAATGTAATTAAACATTAAGAGTGGGTCGAATTGTAAATTTCCCAAGAGCACAGGATGCTCTGCCATTGCATTTTTGTTTGACCTTTGTATATTTCATATTCAATTACCCAATATTCCCCCTATGCTACACAAATCATAGCGTATTATATACGCCTTTTAACTTATTAGTTGCCACAATAAGGGTACATTTTTGTGTATGACCTATAGTCTATACTTAAATATGCAACTTATTGCATTATATGTTTAATTTCATTTCTCCCATGTTATGCAAAGGCATAGCTTATTACTAAAGATTTTCATATTTTTAGATGTCATCACACGGATCAATCGAATTTGTGAGGTAGAGCATCCTATCTTTCAATGTGAAATCGTCCTCAATTGTCCTGTCTCCTCTTCTGAATTGAAGTGGAAAGATACAACATTTATTAACTGCTGTGTTAATGTAAAGTCACACAAGTCCCTCCTGTTAAGAAGAACTAATGTATAATGTATAACAAGAGGAGTTGTATACAAGGCTGTGGCTATGTTCATTTCAGCAGTGTTGTATTTGGTCACTTAGATGAAGAAAGGGGTATAGAACTTTTGGTGACGATTGAACACATTTTTCTCCTTTTCTAATGAACTGAATAGTTTAATGATAGTAGTGTGATATCTCTCCATGACAAGAATCATAACTTATTGAGTTATTTCCTGGATCCTACTGCTTATAGAAGTACTATGTAAAGTGAATTGCTACAGGGCAGTCACTAGACTGAGGGACACGAAGGGAAAGAATTTCGTAGCAATGAAGACGATTAGAACAAGTAGATTCTTACATCCAGATGTGGACTAATGACTGTTCATGATACTTTATTTTCTCTCTGTGTTTTTCTGCAACTCTTCGTTCCTGCTTAGCACACACGAACATACGAACACACACTGTTGCTCGCGTGTTAACTCTGAGACTAGTAGGCAGAAACAGTTATGCTTGCATAGTCATACTGTTACATGCACACACACACACACACACACGTGCACACACACATGTGCACACACACACACACACACACTTACAACCCCCTCTACACACAAACATACACACACGCACTCTCTCCCTCTTTCTCACACATACACACACACGCACACACACACACACACACACATACCTCCTCCACACACAGGCACATAAATACATACATACATGTACTCTCTCTCTCTCTCTCTCTCTCTCTCTCTCTCTCTCTCTCTCTCTCACACACACACACACACACACACACACACACACACACACACACACACACATCCATATCCATACCACATACATACACGCTCTCTCTCTGTCTCTCTCTCTCTCTCTCTTTCTCTCTCTCTCTCTCTCTCTCTCTCTCTCTCTCTCTCTCTCTCTCTCACACACACACACACACACACACACAAAAGCACAAACATACACACACACACACACACAAACACACACATAAGCACAAATATACAAATATGTACACTCTCTCTCTCTCTCTCTCTCACTCACACACACACACACACACACATATAAACACAAACACACACACACACACATATAAACACACACACACACATACACACATAAACACACACACACACACACACACACACACACACACGAGATAGCAAATAAGAGGTAACACAATCTAATCACCACATGTAATGCAACTTGAACATTATCCAGCGAATATTCTGCATTCGATTCATCTTTGCTTTGAAAACACAAATTCCATGCAAGATGATGATGCTATTCCATAAGAGCAGTCAAGGTCGAACCCTGATTAACATCATACCAAAAAAAAAAGAAGAAGATCGTCAGTCGTAGTAATTAAGATGCCCTTGTGTTGGTATGGTCAACAAAATGTGTGTTGTCGATAATTATCGACGAAAATCTCTTTTCTTACTACTATGATTTATATTGTTATAATGATTACCCTTTATCATAAATACCATTACCATTATGGTTACTATGATCATAGAGATATATCTAAAGAAACTTATGATCATACTTACACTAAGGCAAGTCTTTACATAAACTAACTCACAATCTGTATTTTACATTATGCATCTGCACGCTTCTACTAGGTAGGGTTCTAGGCTTTTTCCCACTTTATGCAATAAACTTACATTATTTTAGCAGGAAATGATTGTATTTTTACCCTTACTTTACGCGAAGATGAAAATAAACACTGGAACAATACGATGTAGTGATTGAGTAAAAACAGAGAGAGAGAGAGAGACGGACTGGATTTTTGTGACGAATAGAAATGTATTGCTCTATCCAGGAAAAAATCATTGTATCAGACACTTAGTGAGGGAGGATTAATGGAGAGTATAATAATCTAGAATGGATAAAATTGCCTAACGGCCGCTATTAAAACACGTGTGGGTGTTCAACAACAACGAAAAGGCCGTAGAGGGAAGGTCTGTTCTTAGAGTAAAATCAATAGATTAAGATCTCGGCGTGAAAGGGTCAAGAGTGTTTGTGACCTGTTTGAATTTATATTACTCTCTTTCTTGGCGGTGCACGAACTTACACAACAACGAAAACGCCAGCCACATCAACAAACAAAATAGAAACAAGGACGTCTCACCGAAGTAAGTTGGGTCTTTTCTCTTATTTTTTTTTTTAACTTATGGGCCTCTGGCACCCGTACTGTTGGCCTCAACGGTGTCCCAGTGGAACCCACAGGAGCCCTGGTCCCCCTCGACCTGTGGGTGAGATGGCGTGTAGATCGGAGCAGGTGGCCCAAATAACATAGTTTTCAGTCTTGTGCCTCTGGCGCCTGTACTATAGGCCTGAACGGTGTCCAAGTGGAACTAACAGGAGCCCTGGCCTTCCTCGACCTGTGGGTGAGATGGTGGTTAAATCGGAGCAGGAGACCCAAATGACATCCAAAAATCGTAAGGTCTTCCGATCTAGCCCAAACTTGTCCCAGATGGAGAGAGTCCTTCCCAGGGCACTGGGACGTACATAGGAGGAGCCTGGGCCCAAGACCTTGTGCGAAGTAACCAGCCAAACTTGGGGGTCTGGTGGAGTTTTGCCTTCCCGTCTATGGAGCCCTTACCTGTAGTCTGAGTGGTCTCCAAGTTATATCCGTAGGAGGCCTCGTGACCCTCTACCTGTGGGTAAGATGGTGTTCCAATCGGAGCAAGTGACCACAATGACCTCCAAAAATCATTAAGGGGTTAACCCATGGATTTTGAGGAAAATCGTCAGGTCTTCCAATCTAGCCCAAACTTGTCCCAGATGGAGAGAGTCCTTCCCAGGGCACTGGGACGTTCATAGGAGGAACCTGGGCCCAAGACCTTGTGCGAAGTAACCAGCCAAACTTGGGGGTCTGGTGGAGTTTTGCCTTCCCGTCTATGGAGCCCTTACCTCTAGTGTGAGTGGTCTCCAAGTTATATCCGTAAGAGGCTTCGTGACTCTCTACCTGTGGGTAAGATGGTGTTCCAATCGGAGCAAGTGACCACAATGACCTCCAAAAATCATTAAGGGGTTAACCCATGGATTTTGAGGAAAATCGTCAGGTCTTCCAATGTAGCCCTAACTTGTCCCAGATGGAGAGAGTCCTTCCCAGGGCACTGGGACGTTCATAGGAGGAACCTGGGCCCAAGACCTTGTGCGAAGTAACCAGCCAAACTTGGGGGTCTGGTGGAGTTTTGCCTTCCCGTCTATGGAGCCCTTACCTGTAGTCTGAGTGGTCTCCAAGTTATATCCGTAGGAGGCCTCGTGACCCTCTACCTGTGGGTAAGATGGTGTTCCAATCGGAGCAAGTGACCACAATGACCTCCAAAAATCATTAAGGGGTTAACCCATGGATTTTGAGGAAAATCGTCAGGTCTTCCAATCTAGCCCAAACTCGTCCCAGATGAAGAGAGTCCTTCCCAGGGCACTAGGACGTTCATAGGAGGAACCTGGGCCCAAGACCTTGTGCGAAGTAACCAGCCAAACTTGGGGGTCTGGTGGAGTTTTGCCTTCCCGTCTATGGAGCCCTTACCTGTAGTCTGAGTGGTCTCCAAGTTATATCCGTAGGAGGCCACGTGACCCTCTACCTGTGGGTAAGATGGTGTTCCAATCGGAGCAAGTGACCACAATGACCTCCAAAAATCATTAAGGGGTTAACCCATGGATTTTGAGGAAAATCGTCAGGTCTTCCAATCTAGCCCAAACTCGTCCCAGATGAAGAGAGTCCTTCCCAGGGCACTAGGACGTTCATAGGAGGAACCTGGGCCCAAGACCTTGTGCGAAGTAACCAGCCAAACTTGGGGGTCTGGTGGAGTTTTGCCTTCCCGTCTATGGAGCCCTTACCTGTAGTCTGAGTGGTCTCCAAGTTATATCCGTAGGAGGCAACGTGACCCTGTACCTGTGGGTAAGATGGTGTTCCAATCGGAGCAAGTGACCACAATGACCTCCAAAAATCATTAAGGGGTTAACCCATGGATTTTGAGGAAAATCGTCAGGTCTTCCAATCTAGCCCAAACTCGTCCCAGATGAAGAGAGTCCTTCCCAGGGCACTAGGACGTTCATAGGAGGAACCTGGGCCCAAGACCTTGTGCGAAGTAACCAGCCAAACTTGGGGGTCTGGTGGAGTTTTGCCTTCCCGTCTATGGAGCCCTTACCTGTAGTCTGAGTGGTCTCCAAGTTATATCCGTAGGAGGCCACGTGACCCTCTACCTGTGGGTAAGATGGTGTTCCAATCGGAGCAAGTGACCACAATGACCTCCAAAAATCATTAAGGGGTTAACCCATGGATTTTGAGGAAAATCGTCAGGTCTTCCAATCTAGCCCAAACTCGTCCCAGATGGAGAGAGTCCTTCCCAGGGCACTAGGACGTTCATAGGAGGAACCTGGGCCCAAGACCTTGTGCGAAGTAACCAGCCAAACTTGGGGGTCTGGTGGAGTTTTGCTTTCCCGTCTATGGAGCCCTTACCTGTAGTCTGAGTGGTCTCCAAGTTATATCCGTAGGAGGCCTAGTGACTCTCTACCTGTGGGTAAGATGGTGTTCCAATCGGAGCAAGTGACCACAATGACCTCCAAAAATCATTAAGGGGTTAACCCATGGATTTTGAGGAAAATCGTCAGGTCTTCCAATCTAGCCCAAACTCGTCCCAGATGAAGAGAGTCCTTCCCAGGGCACTAGGACGTTCATAGGAGGAACCTGGGCCCAAGACCTTGTGCGAAGTAACCAGCCAAACTAGAGGGTCAGGTGGAGATTAGCTAAACCGTCTATGGAGCCCTTACCTGTAGTCTCAGTGGTCTCCAAGTTATATCCGTAAGAGGCCTCGTGACTCTCTACCTGTGGGTAAGATGGTGTTCCAATCGGAGCAAGTCACCACAATGACCTCCAAAAATCATTAAGGGGTTAACCCATGGATTTTGAGGAAAATCGTCAGGTCTTCCAATCTAGCCCAAACTTGTCCCAGATGGAGAGAGTCCTTCCCAGGGCACTGGGACGTACATAGGAGGAACCTGGGCCCAAGACCTTGTGCGAAGTAACCAGCCAAACTTGGGGGTCTGGTGGAGTTTTGCCTTCCCGTCTATGGAGCCCTTACCTGTAGTCTGAGTGGTCTCCAAGTTATATCCGTAGGAGGCCTCGTGACCCTCTACCTGTGGGTAAGATGGTGTTCCAATCGGAGCAAGTCACCACAATGACCTCCAAAAATCATTAAGGGGTTAACCCATGGATTTTGAGGAAAATCGTCAGGTCTTCCAATCTAGCCCAAACTCGTCCCAGATGAAGAGAGTCCTTCCCAGGGCACTAGGACGTTCATAGGAGGAACCTGGGCCCAAGACCTTGTGCGAAGTAACCAGCCAAACTTGGGGGTCTGGTGGAGTTTTGCCTTCCCGTCTATGGAGCCCTTACCTGTAGTCTGAGTGGTCTCCAAGTTATATCCGTAGGAGGCCACGTGACCCTCTACCTGTGGGTAAGATGGTGTTCCAATCGGAGCAAGTGACCACAATGACCTCCAAAAATCATTAAGGGGTTAACCCATGGATTTTGAGGAAAATCGTCAGGTCTTCCAATCTAGCCCAAACTCGTCCCAGATGAAGAGAGTCCTTCCCAGGGCACTAGGACGTTCATAGGAGGAACCTGGGCCCAAGACCTTGTGCGAAGTAACCAGCCAAACTTGGGGGTCTGGTGGAGTTTTGCCTTCCCGTCTATGGAGCCCTTACCTGTAGTCTGAGTGGTCTCCAAGTTATATCCGTAGGAGGCCACGTTATCCTCTACCTGTGGGTAAGATGGTGTTCCAATCGGAGCAAGTGACCACAATGACCTCCAAAAATCATTAAGGGGTTAACCCATGGATTTTGAGGAAAATCGTCAGGTCTTCCAATCTAGCCCAAACTCGTCCCAGATGAAGAGAGTCCTTCCCAGGGCACTAGGACGTTCATAGGAGGAACCTGGGCCCAAGACCTTGTGCGAAGTAACCAGCCAAACTTGGGGGTCTGGTGGAGTTTTGCCTTCCCGTCTATGGAGCCCTTACCTGTAGTCTGAGTGGTCTCCAAGTTATATCCGTAGGAGGCCACGTGACCCTCTACCTGTGGGTAAGATGGTGTTCCAATCGGAGCAAGTGACCACAATGACCTCCAAAAATCATTAAGGGGTTAACCCATGGATTTTGAGGAAAATCGTCAGGTCTTCCAATCTAGCCCAAACTCGTCCCAGATGAAGAGAGTCCTTCCCAGGGCACTAGGACGTTCATAGGAGGAACCTGGGCCCAAGACCTTGTGCGAAGTAACCAGCCAAACTTGGGGGTCTGGTGGAGTTTTGCCTTCCCGTCTATGGAGCCCTTACCTGTAGTCTGAGTGGTCTCCAAGTTATATCCGTAGGAGGCCTAGTGACTCTCTACCTGTGGGTAAGATGGTGTTCCAATCGGAGCAAGTGACCACAATGACCTCCAAAAATCATTAAGGGGTTAACCCATGGATTTTGAGGAAAATCGTCAGGTCTTCCAATGTAGCCCAAACTCGTCCCAGATGAAGAGAGTCCTTCCCAGGGCACTGGGACGTTCATAGGAGGAACCTGGGCCCAAGACCTAGTGCGAAGTAACCAGCCAAACTTGGGGGTCTGGTGGAGTTTTGCCTTCCCGTCTATGGAGCCCTTACCTGTAGTCTGAGTGGTCTCCAAGTTATATCCGTAGGAGGCCTCGTGACTCTCTACCTGTGGGTAAGATGGTGTTCCAATCGGAGCAAGTGACCACAATGACCTCCAAAAATCATTAAGGGGTTAACCCATGGATTTTGAGGAAAATCGTCAGGTCTTCCAATGTAGCCCTAACTTGTCCCAGATGGAGAGAGTCCTTCCCAGGGCACTGGGACGTTCATAGGAGGAACCTGGGCCCAAGACCTTGTGCGAAGTAACCAGCCAAACTTGGGGGTCTGGTGGAGTTTTGCCTTCCCGTCTATGGAGCCCTTACCTGTAGTCTGAGTGGTCTCCAAGTTATATCCGTAGGAGGCCACGTGACCCTCTACCTGTGGGTAAGATGGTGTTCCAATCGGAGCAAGTGACCACAATGACCTCCAAAAATCATTAAGGGGTTAACCCATGGATTTTGAGGAAAATCGTCAGGTCTTCCAATCTAGCCCAAACTCGTCCCAGATGAAGAGAGTCCTTCCCAGGGCACTGGGACGTTCATAGGAGGAACCTGGGCCCAAGACCTTGTGCGAAGTAACCAGCCAAACTTGGGGGGTCTGGTGGAGTTTTGCCTTCCCGTCTATGGAGCCCTTACCTGTAGTCTGAGTAGTCTCCAAGTTATATCCGTAGGAGGCCTCGTGACCTTCTACCTGTGGGTAAGATGGTGTTCCAATCGGAGCAAGTGACCACAATGACTTCCAAAAATGGCAGAATACCGATTTGGATCAAACTTGGCCCAGAGGGAGAGAGTCGACCATTATGGACGTCGAGGTAGACCAGAGGACCTTGGACCCAAGGACGTGGCGTTAGCGCCCCTCCAAAGTTGGGTGGTAGGGGCGTTTTATCACGTTTTTCAGTCTTGTGCCTCTGGCGCCTGTACTATAGGCCTGAACGGTGTCCAAGTGGAACCAACAGGAGCCCTGGCCCTCCTCGACCTGTGTGTGAGATGGTGGTTAAATCGGAGTAGGTGACCCAAATGACATCCAAAAATCTGTAAGGGGCTAAGCCATGGTTTTTGGCCAAAATCGACAGATAACCGATTTGGACCAAACTTGGCCCAGAGGGAGAGAGTCGACTACAATGGACGTCGAGGTAGACCAGAGGAGCCTGGACCCAAGGGCGTGGCGTTAGCCCCCCTTCAGATTTGGGCGGGAGGGGGGTTTTCCTCCCGTTTTTCGCCATTGTAGCGCCATTCGTTTGTACATAAATAAATTGCACTGCTGACAGCTGACTTTGAAACCTGGTTGTGCATATCTGATTGCTTGTTACCGAGAAGTCACGATTGAGGATACAACACGATGCTCAAGTGAGGCTTGTAAACAAGCACCTTTATGGGGCATGAAGCGTCTTTCTTTCTCCCTCAATTTTTCTTTCTCTCTCTAGCTTCCTCTTCTCTCTCTCTCTCTCTCTCGTTCTCTCTCCCTAGCTCTAGCTCTCTCTCTCTCTCTTTCATTCTCTAGCTTTCTCTTCTCTTTCTATCTCTCTCTCTCGTTCTCTCTCCCTAGCTCTAGCTCTCTCTCTCTAGCTTTCTCTTCTCTTTCTATCTCTCCCTCTCTTTCCCTCAAGCTCTAGCTCTCTCTCTAGCTCTTTTTAGCTCGTTCTCTCTCTCTCTCTTTCTCTAGCTCTTTTTAGCTCTCTCTCTCTTTCCATCTCCTTCCCTTTCTCCCTCCACCTCCCTTCCTCTTCAATCCTCTCCGTTACTTTCCAACTCCCTCTCTCCTCTCTTCTTCCATCTCTTTCCTTCTCTCCTCCCTTCTCTTCAATCCTCTGCGTTACGCTCAAACTCCCCCCTCTCTCTCTCTCTCTCTCTCTTTCCACCTCCTTTCCTCCTCCCTTCCTCTTCAACCATCTCCATTACTCTCCAACTCCCTCTCCCTCTCTCTCTCTCTCCTTCCACCTCCTTCCTTCCTTCCTTCCTCTTCAATCCTCTCCGTTACTCTCCAACTCCCTCTCTCTCTCTCTCCTTCCACCTCCTTCTCTCCTCCCTTTCTCTTCAATCCTCTCCGTTACTCTCCAACTCCCTCTCTCCTCTCTCTCCTTCCATCTCCTTCCCTCCTCCCTTTCTCTTCAATCCTCTCCGTTACTCTCCAACTCCCTCTCTCCTCTCTCTCCTTCCATCTCCTTCCCTCCTCCCTTTCTCTTCAATCCTCTCCGTTACTCTCTCTCTCCCTCTCTCCTTCCACCTCCTTCCCTCTCTCCCTCCACCTCCCTTCCTCTGCCCTAGATACATACTCGACATCTTAATCCCTGTTCTTAGTCTTTTGCTTCTTCATTTCCTTCTTATTTTTATTTTCTTCTTCTTCACCTTCTTCGTCTTATTTTCTATTGTTCTTGTTCTTCTTGTTCTTCATCTTCTTTTTCTTCTTCTTCATCTTCCTATTTTTCTTTTTTATCTTTTTTTTCTTTTCTTAATTTTTATTTCTTCTTCTTCTTCTTCTTCCTCTCATAATTTTTCTTTTCCTTTTCCTCATATACATCGTCGATTTTAATTTTGTCTCCATCTTCATTTTCTTCCTATTTTTCTTATTTTTTTCCTTCTCTCCTGGATTTATCCAATTGTCTCTCCATTTTCTCTCTTCCTATAGATTTATCCCCTTCCTCTGCTTCACCTCTTTACTCTTATATTTTCCGCTTTCTCTTCTATTCGTCCCTACATCTATTTTCTATTCCCATCCTTCTTGGTCTTTACCTTTGACTCTTGTTTTTCTTCCTCTTCCTCATGTCTCTCTTCCTCTTGACTCATGTCTCTCTTCCTCTTCCTCATGTCTCTCTTCCTCTTCCTCAAGTCTCTCTTCCTCATGTCTCTCTTCCTCTTCCTCATGTCTCTCTTCCTCTTCCTCATGTCTCTCTTCCTCTTCCTCATGTCTCTCTTCCTCTTCCTCATGTCTCTCTTCCTCTTCCTCATGTCTCTCTTCCTCTTCCTCATGTCTCTCTTCCTCATGTCTCTTATTCCTCTCCCTTTCCTCCCTTTCTTCCTCCCTGTCTCTCTTCCTCTCCCACGATAATCTCCATAAGGATAGGCACGCTGGTGAACCGTAGCCGGCAATGTCACTACTACTACTACTACTACTGCCACTACTACTACTACTGCTACTGGTAGTGCTACTACTACTACTACTACTACCACTACTACTATTACTACTGCTACTGCTATTACTAGTACTACTGCTGCTACTACTACTACTACTATTACTACTACTGATACTACTACTACTACTGCTGATACTACTCTACTACTACTACTATTACTACTGCTACTACTACTACTACTTCTTCTACTACTACCATTTCTACTACTACCACTTCTACTGCTGCTACCACTACTACTACTACAACTACTACTGCTACTACTACTACTACAACTACTACTACTACTGCTACTACTGCTCTCTTTATCGCTGTCTCTTGTTCTCTCTTCCTCCTGCTCTTCTTACGCCCTGTCATTCTTTCTCATCTCCCTGTCCCTTACTTCTCTCTTCCCCTCCATTCTTCTTCCTTCCTCCATTAATCCTCTTTTGAACTCTCCTTCATTCCTTTTCTCATCCTCCTCCTTCGCCTCTTGAAGCTCTTAAGTCTTCTCATAGGCCTACAGTGTCTTCCTCTTATCGGAGTAAAAGCTGGATTCAGCCTCAAGAAAGTGGACGAAAGGAATCAGACATAAATGTCTGTAAAGCTGACAATAATGGGAGAGATAGAGAGAGAGAGAGGGAGAGGGATAAAGAGAGAGAGAGAGATAGATATAGATAGAGATAGATAGATAGATATATAGATAGAAATATATATATATATATATATATATAGAGAGAGAGGGAGAGGGAGTCTGAATGATATAAGACAGGGTGTACAGAACGACAGACAATAGAAATGGAATGGGCAGTTTTATTTATTTTTAGAGAATTCAAAACGAATGGAAATGGCAAGTTGTGCCAAGAAGGAACCTTTAGTTAGGACCCAGGTAAGGTATCGATGATATATATTTATATTTCATTTCTTGCTCTGTCCTCTATTTGGCCTTTGTGTCCTTTACTTGGCCTTTGTGTCCTTTATTTGGCCTTTGCGTCCTTTATTTGGCCTTTGTGTCCTTTATTTGGCCTTTGCGTCCTCTATTTGGCCTTTGTGTCCTCTATTTGGACTTTGTGTCCTTTATTTGACCTTTGTGTCCTTTATTTGGCCTTTGTGTCCTTTATTTGGCCTTTGCGTCCTCTATTTGGCCTTTGTGTCCTCTATTTGGACTTTGTGTCCTTTATTTGACCTTTGTGTCCTTTATTTGGACTTTGTGTCCTTTATTTGACCTTTGAGTCCTTTATTTGGCTTTTGTGTCCTTTATTTGGCCTTTGCTCGTCCCTCTCTCCTTCCTTGGTAACCTTTTTCCTCTCCGCTTATCCGTAATATCTTTCACAGTCGGTTTCTGAACTCTGGAGTTCATATATTTATTTGTATTTCTTTTATTTACACCTTTATCCGTCATCTCTCTTTCGTTTACCTGTTGTCCTTTGTCTCGCCTTTATTTCTCCACCCTATATTTCTCCTCCATTGCCTTTTTACTCTTCGTTGTTTCATTTCTTCTTTTGTTTTTCTATTTCATCTAATCTTCCTTATCTACTTCTTCCCTCTACATCAATTGCTCCTTCACATTATAACTTTTTTCTCTCTTATTTTTCTATTTTTTATTCCTTTGTTTCTCTTCTGTCTCTCCATTCTTTGTTCCTCTTGGACAGATTCGGGAGAAATAGACCTTATATCTGTTTTACCTCCCCATTCTACATCTTTTGCAATGTGCACTTCCACCTTTATCGCCCCCTTTCCTCCTTTATCCCCCTTTATACTCCCTCCCTCCCTCCCTTCCTCCTTCCTTTCCTTCCTTCTTCCTCATTTTTTCCTATTCAAATTTCTCCATCTAACCTGTTATCTCCATCACTGCTTTCTTTCTCTTCAATTGCTATCCACTAATTTTCCCTTTCTCTAACCGAATAAAGTTCTCTTGAAGTCATTCACAGCAAAAAATATATGAAGGAGGCCATCATAGGAAGTGACAATTAACCCTCTTTGAGGATCAGGTCTTCTTGGCCATTTGTTAACCATGATATCATGATTAAAAGGAGATACTCCAAGTCGGAATTTATGAACCTATAGGCAAGACCTTTGAAATCTTCGTTCTGGGCGAGCAACCCGTTTAGTTCGAGGACAACCACAATGAAAGAGGTCTTACTCGCTCGAGATCCTTCGAGACCCTTCGAGATTCTTCGAGATTCTTCGAGAACCTTCGAGACCCTTCGAGAACCTTCGAGACCACAGACTCATCGAGATGAAATTGTCTGACGTCAATAGGAACAAGAAAAGGTAAGGAATTATCCCGTGCATATTCACTACTGTATTATGAACAAGTGCACTCTACACCTGTGAAAGGTTCATTACATCTGAATAAAGTCATTACTTGGGAAGATTTTAGTTGCGGCCAATAAAATGTTGCTCAGTTATCGGAGGACAGTGGGAATCGAGCTGGGGCTCCATAGGGATTCCAGGCAAGAGCGAGGGTCTAGTCACGAATGTGCGCGTGCACGCCACACACACACACACACACACACACACACACACACACACACACACACACACACACACACACACACACACATATATATATATATATATCTATATATGTATATGCAAGAATGACCACTGGGAAAGAGAAACTAAACGAAGCAGAGCGCTTTCGTATATTACGTACGTCTTCAGTGCAAAGTACATCACTCTTGCTTAATTGAACACAAGTTGCCAGTGTTTCTTATTAGCATACACATGTATACATGCATACATACATATATATATACATATATATACATATATATACACACGTATGTATATATATATATAATGTATATATATATATATATATATATATATATATATTTATATGTATATATATATGATATCCATACTGTGACTCTGGTTCATTTATCTGAATCAGTTCTGGCATTTAATGGCCACATAGCCTGAGGCGATAATTGATAACTCAATCAATCATCCTGGACAACTTTACGAAAAATAAAATTGAGTGCGTGTCGCCTAAACATACCTATCAAAAATAAAAAACAAATAAAAGTAACACAGTCATTTACACACATGCAGAGTTAATCGATATAATGTTAGCTTGGGCTACGGAACGAAACCTGGAAAGTCTTCGTAAAGATAGAGGAATAAGACAACACACCTACACAAAGATGTACACACACACACACACACACACACACACACACACACACACACACACACACACACACACACACACACACACACACACACCCTTCCCATTATATATATATATATATATATATATATATATATATACACACACACACACACACACACACGAGTATAAATGAATGAATATACATATATATACATTATTGTAATAAGACATAGGCTCGTAACACTTTAGAAAAAAATCCTGGTTATGACTACATTTTCCTTGTTTTTTGTTGTTGTTGTCTTTGTTTCTCTTATTATGTAACAACTCATAGCCATATTTTTTCTTTTTTCTTTTTTGTATCGAGCAAATGCCGTCTGGAGCTGGTCTCCTTCTTATAAGAGTGTCTCTGCCGTTGTCACTGGGGAGGAGGACGTTCTGTATCTATTTACACAACTCCTGTCCCTCAAGGAAGAGTATTTGATCTCCCACTTGATGAGAGGTTACTTCACTTGTTAGGTCATTAACTTCTCTCAACGGAGGAAGATGAAAACCTAATCCCGTATGTTCTCCGTCTTTTATGTTCTCCTGTCTATTTCATCTCTGCTCGCTTGTCTCTGAGTCTTCTTACATCCTTCTCTTTTTGTGGTATAATCTGAATAGAATCGCCAATGACGGCGATGTCAATCAAATAATCCCAACAGTTGTCCCTGGACACGAACCCAAGTTGGAAGAGTGACGACCTGCCACGCGCAAGACTCGGGTTCGAGTACGGGGACAATTGTCGGAATTATTTGTTTGTAGATTGATTTTGTCCAGTTAAGAGGTGACCTTCAGCATCAAGGATCTAAAACTTGATCGATTGACAATATAGATGTCGACCTCCTCTATGTGTTTTAAAGTGATTCTTGTATTGTTAGCCTGTATGCGTGTCTATCTTGCCCAGTCTGTTTGTTCATCTTGATTCTCTCTGTTGTTATCTCTCTAATAGTAATACTATGTCTTTTCACGTTTGTTTATATATATATATATATATATATATATATATATATATATATATACATATATATATATATATATACATATATATATATATATATATATATATATATATGTATATACTAGTTTGATCCATCTGCCTATTTTCATTTTTGTTTCTTTGTATATCTATATGTCTGCCTGCCTGTCTGTCTATCGTTTTTCTATTTTGGTAGCAAACAGGCACGATCACAGCAAGATGGAGGTGGAAGACCTCAGACGGAAACTCGAGAAATCGATCGGTTTCCTCTGTGATTTCGGTGTCACAGCTTAAGGCCTTATCACACTGGGCTATTTTACCTCCAACCTCCGATTAATCGGCGGTACCGCCCACCTCCAGAACTTTTTCCGCCGTCAAATCACTATGCCCTCTGTTTTCTCAGCAAAAATACATAGAATGTCATTACATATGCTGGAGGAAAGTTATTTTCCTCCAGCATATTCAGATTTGCTCCAAATGTCGGAGGAAAAATAGCCCAGAGTGATAATGCCGTTACTGACACTGTGATCTAAACAACATCAAAATCCTTGTCTTTCAGGGCAGGAATGTTGGAGGGAGAACATAAGTAGAGATAAATGTTTAGATGATTACAATGAAAAATAAAACTTGATCTACTAAACTGAGAATTAAGCCAAATGTCAGTTCTTCGTGTGGGCTATCCTGGGTTTACGATTCTTCGGTTGTATAAGTTGATGACAATAAGCACAACCCTCATTCGACCTAACCTAATCTTTATTCCACTGTTGATACTCGGCGTACTGGGGTGACAATTCTTCAGATGGGATCTCATGGGGTGATGATTCTGAATGTAGGCGTTCTGGGGTGACGATTCTTTAGGTGGGATCTCATGGGGTGACGATTCTTCAGGTGGGTGTTCTGGGGTGACGATTCTTCAGGTGGGATCTCATGGGGTGACGATTCTTCATGTGGGCGTTCTGGGGTGAACATTCTTCAGGTGGGATCTCATGGGGTGACGATTCTTCATGTGGGCGTTCTGGGGTGACGATTCTTCAGGTGGGATCTCATGGGGTGACGATTCTTCATGTGGGCGTTCTGGGGGTGACGATTCTTCAGGTGGAATCTCATGGGGTGATGATTCTTCATGTGGGCGTTCTGGGGTGATGATTCTTCAGGTGGGATCTCATGGGGTGTTCATGTGGGCGTTCTGGGGGTGACGATTCTTCAGGTGGGATCTCATGGGGTGATGATTCTTCATGTGGGCGTTCTGGGGTGACGATTCTTCATGTGGGATCTCATGGGGTGACGATTCTTCATGTGGGCGTTCTGGGGGTGACGATTCTTCAGGTGGGATCTCATGG
>NC_134809.1:9060881-9078381 GCF_046742065.1 Oratosquilla oratoria
TTGGTGTTGGCGCATTTATCTTTTTCGAGTTTTTTTCTTTTGTAGGTTTCTATTATTTTTTTCCCGAAACGGGGGCAGTTTTGTTTGACTTGAAGGTCTTTTACGTATTTTGAGCGGGCGCGGACGATTCTGCATATATGTTGGTAGACGAGGAGCCACGTTAATGATCAAAGAGACAAAGTTAACTAGTGAGCAAACTAAGAGGGTATAAAGAGGAACGAGGAGGGATGGAGGGATGGAGGGATGGAGGTAGAGTGGAAGGCATGAGAAGAAGGAGTAGGGTGAGTACGAGGGAGGAACGAGGAGGGATGGAGGGATGGAGGGAGGGAGGGAGGGAAGAAAGGAGGTAGAGTGGAAGGCGTGAGAAGAAGGAGTAGGGTGAGTACGAGGGAGGAACGAGGAGGGATGGAGGGATGGAGGGAGGGAAGAATGGAGGTAGAGTGGAAGGCGTGAGAAGAAGGAGTAGGGTGAGTACGAGGGAGGAACGAGGAGGGATGGAGGGATGGAGGGAGGGAAGAAAGGAGGTAGAGTGGAAGGCGTGAGAAGAAGGAGTAGGGTGAGTACGAGGGAGGAACGAGGAGGGATGGAGGGATGGAGGGAGGGAGGGAGGGAGGAGAAAGGAGGTAGAGTGGAAGGCGTGAGAAGAAGGAGTAGGGTGAGTACGAGGGAGGAACGAAGAGGGATGGAGGGATGGAGGGAGGGAAGAACGGAGGTAGAGTGGAAGGCGTGAGAAGAAGGAGTAGGGTGAGTACGAGGGAGGAACGAGGAGGGATGGAGGGATGGAGGGATGGATGGAGGGAGGGAAGAAAGGAGGTAGAGTGGAAGGCGTGAGAGGAAGGAGTAGGGGGAGTACGAGGGAGGAACGAGGAGGGATGGAGGGATGGAGGGAGGGAGGGAGGGAGGGAGGGAGGGAAGAATGGAGGTAGAGTGGAAGGCGTGAGAAGAAGGAGTAGGGTGAGTACGAGGGAGGAACGAGGAGGGATGGAGGGATGGAGGGATGGATGGAGGGAGGGAAGAATGGAGGTAGAGTGGAAGGCGTGAGAAGAAGGAGTAGGGTGAGTACGAGGGAGGAACGAGGAGGGATGGAGGGAGGGAGGGAGGGAAGAATGGAGGTAGAGTGGAAGGCGTGAGAAGAAGGAGTAGGGTGAGTACGAGGGAGGAACGAGGAGGGATGGAGGGATGGAGGGAGGGAAGAAAGGAGGTAGAGTGGAAGGCGTGAGAGGAAGGAGTAGGGGGTGTGCGAGGGAGGAACGAGGAGGAAGAGGAGGAGGGGGAGAATGAAGGTGAAGAAGAAGGATCAAGACGTAAAGGATTAGGGTTAGGATTAGGAAGAAGAGAAGATAGAGAGTGAAACGGAGGAGGAGGAGGAAGAGGATGAAGGAGAGAATGAAGGTGGAGGAGTAGGATTATGGGTAAAGGATTAGGGTTGGGTTTAGGAAGAAGAGGAAAAGATAGAGAGGGAGACGGAGGAGGAGGAGGAGAGGAAGAAGGAGGTAATAGAGTAAGGGAAAGTAATGGAAAATGAGAAAGAAAAGAAAGAAGTAGAGGAGGAGGAAGAGGAGAAGGAAGAGAAGGAAGAGGAGATGGATGGAAAAAGAGAAAGAAAAGGGAGAAGTAGGGGAGGAGGAAGAGGAAAAGGAAGAGAAATTGGATGGACAAGGAGAAAGAAAAGGAAGAAGTAGGGGAGGAGGAGGATGAGAAAGAAGAGAAGAAGGAAGAGGAATCAGAGTAGGAAGAAGTGGGGGAGGAGGAAGAGAAGAGGGAAGAGAAGAGGGAAGAGGGAAAGGAAGAGGAGATGGATGGAAAAAGAGGAAGAAAAGGGAGAAGTAGGGTAGGAGGAAGAGGAGAAGGAAGAGGAGATTGATGGACAAGGAGAAAGAAAAGGAAGAAGTGGGGGAGGAGGAAGAGGAGAAGTATGAGAAAGAAGAGAAAAAGGAAGAGGAATCAGAGTAGGAAGAAGTGGGGGAGGAGGAAGAGAAGAAGGAAGAGAAGGAAGAGAAGAAGGAAGAGGAATCAGAGTAGGAAGAAAGGGGGAAGGAGAAAGAGAAGAAGGAAGAGAAGAAGGATGAGGAATCAGAGTAGGAAGAAGTGGGGGAGGAGGAAGAGAAGAGGGAAGAGAAGGAAGAGAAGAAGGAAGAGGAATCAGAGTAGGAAGAAATGGGGGAGGAGAAAGAGAAGAAGGAAGAGGAATCGGAGTAGGAAGAAGTGGGGGAGGAGGAAGAGAAGAAGGAAGAGAAGAAGGAAGAGGAATCAGAGTAGGAAGAAGTGGGGGAGGAGAAAGAGAAGAAGGAAGAGAAGAAGGAAGAGGAATCAGAGTAGGAAGAAGTGGGGGAGGAGGAAGAGAAGAGGGAAGAGAAGAAGGAAGAGGAGTTTGAGTAAAAAGAAGTGAAGGAAGATAAAGAGCAAATGGACGATAAGACGGAGGAATTGACATTTGAGGTGAAAGGGAAGAGGAATGAGCTCACTCGTTCCGAAAAGTAGCGAAGCCTCTCAGCCAATCAGAGCGCCGGGCTGGCCGGAGGGAGGCTGGGTTATGCAAGAGTCGGGTAAGTTAGTTAGTTAGAGGGTAGGATAGATAAGATGGGGGAGAGGGAGGGAGGGAGGGAGGGGGGTATTTGGGGGTTTAGTGGAAGGAAAGAATGAAATGGAAGGAAGTAAGAGTTATGTGGGGGCAGACCCACTTGCCCGGTTATCTTTTATAGTTTCTTGGGCTTGACTCAGTCGGGTAGGAGATGCAAGCCACGGTTTATGTAGTGTCTAGGGCTGGATTTTTTTTATGTATGCACGTAAACGATATCTGCTGTTCTCAGTCACTAAATTTGGGTTAAGTGGTGATCGAGGTGAATCAATACGCACCTTCAGGATGATGCAATTAAACGGCTCAGCGACACCTTGAAGTCAACATCTCAATTACTCACAAAGAACCCAATAGAGATCAACTGAGAACAGCAGAAGCCATATACACAATATTAGAGCAGCGTTTCTCAACCTTTTTACCCTTACGTAAACTTTAGAATAAATTATATGTCTCAAGGAACCCCTGCGCAAAAAACACATATACCATGGGCCGTATTCATAAAGAAAAGGATATGCTTATACTTGCAAAATATAAAGGAAATCCTACTTGTATTCATAAAAAATTCAAGCAAAACCTTTTACTTGTCGAGCAAAAGCATAACCTTATAATCGCATAAAAGTAAATGGTTATACATAAACAAGACCCTTTACTTCAAATAAAGAGCTTCAAATGCTTCAAGAAGGCTGAGTCTGGTCAGTGGCAGACTACAGTTAGAAGTGAATGGTTGTTTTGTCCAACTCTCAGTACGATGCCAGAGTTTGTGGATATGAGGCATGTTAAACATTACATGCCCCGTTTACCTACACCTGATCGTGATTTTAAGATGTTATTCCGTTTTGAAGAACAAAATGTACAGTGGCTTGCGGACAGATTTTTAGGCACCAATGAAGAAACCCGGGGAGGAGCCTTGTCATCTGTCCATAGAATGAAGCTACGGTATCACGGACTGTGAATGTAGTAGTTGATAGCATAATTGCTCATGCGAATGAATGAATAAAGTTTTTTATTTTTTTTCTTATTTATATTGTATTTAGTAATTTTGCCATGCTTATAATGTTACCTGAAATAATGTAGGAGAGCAATCACCACACACCTCCACTCAGCAACCACCAACGCAATAGTAAACTCGTGTACGGGAAACAGGAACATCACATCAGAAATCTTACGAGTTACGACACGTTCAAACATGTAACTATGTAACCCGGCGCTCCCGAAACACGAGTCATTCTTTTACTTCTGCTAGGAGGATATCCTCCCAAGTTTAAGGTAATCATTATGAACATGGAAAGAAGGATATGCTTATACTTCTACCTTTTGCTTGAGCGCATTACCTTATACTTCTACCTTATACTTGCAAGGATGTCCTTCATGTTTATGAATACGGCTCCATATCTTTCTCATTTTATTTTCATCGTAAAAATAGGTTAGATAGGATGATGTCTGTTACATTATTACAATAACCAAGAATATGTCGTGTGTGTTCAATTATATTACGTATATGAAATTAAATAAAAAATGAAAAGTGCATTAGCTTATCTCACCTGTTCTCGCGGAACCCTTAGGGACCTTTTGCGGAACCTTAGGGTTCCGGGGAACCTTAAGGTTGAAAAACGCTGCATTAGAGAATATATACATACAGTTCCAACTCAAAATAAGGCCCCCATCTCAACACAGACCAGCAACCATAGCCTCCAACTATAACCCGCCACTCTGATTGGTTGAACGGCTGTGCTATTTTTCAGGACGCATGACAGGTCGCTAGCTTCACACGTGCATCTGCCTGTCTCACTCGGAGCTCTGATTGGTTGACCGGCTGCGCTACTTTTCGGGACGCATGGGAGGTCTCTGGCTTCACACATCCATCTGTCACATCAACCCATTCACGTGATGATCTTATGCAGACCGAAAGACGTTTTGAGAACCAGAGATAGAATTCGGAATTCTTCTACAGAAACTTTCTAAAGAAAATCTGTCTTGTCAGAAAAACCGAAAATACCAACTATAAGATAAACAACTCAGTCACTGATGTAGGCTAACAGAACGTGCATATGGATATGTATGTATATGTATATGTATTCCCCTGAAGATGTGAATTACACGAAAGCGCTTGGGAATTACTGTTTTCTTCCGTATATGTATATGTATGTGTATATGTATATGTACATGTCTGTGTATATGTATGTCTATATGCAGCTGCATATTTGGAGCTGTCGTCTACATTGATGATAAAATGAGAAATATGTACGACATCGATACTAAGATAAGTTATCCCAAACGCCTACTTGATTCAGCTTACAATATACAGCCCCCGATAAAAATAAATATCTAGCCAAAAACAACACACACACACACACACACACACACACACACACACACACACACACACACGTGTATGTGTATATATATATATATATATATATATATATATATATATATATATACATATATATATGTTGCGTCACAGTGGTAGAGGCGTTAGAACTAAAACAAAGACGTACCGTAATAAACACAGAAGGAAAAAGAAGTGATAAAGATAGAAAGAAAAAAAAAGAAGAAGAAGCGGAGAATGCACAAAATAATTCACTTTGAGAAATGAATGTCAAGCGAACGAAAGGAAAAGCAGAAAATAATGTAAATGCGAAGAACGAAAGATGCGTAGAACAGACCGGAGAAACGAGACAAATATAAGAAAAGGTAGAAATAAGAATCGGAGGAGGAGAATAAAAGTAATATGTTATTAACCAGAGACTTCACTTATAAGTGCTTCAGTGGTCGGTAGTTGAAGGAGACGTGGAAGGCAAAGATACCATCTTCACATTGTAGCTTTACGAGTTCAGTGAGTCTTTTATGAGCTAAATGGCTTATTCCTGTTATAAATGAAACAGGGAGAGAGAGAGAGAGAGAGAGAGAGAGAGAGAGAGAGAGAGAGAGAGAGAGAGAGAGAGAGAGAGAGAGAGAGAGAGAGAGAGAGAGAGAAACGAGTCTTTTATGAACTAAATGGCTTATTCCTGTTATAAATGAAACAGGGAGAGGGAGAGAGAGAGAGAGAGAGAAACGAGTCTTTTATGAACTAAATGGCTTATTCCTGTTATAAATTAAATAGGGAGAGAGAGGGAGAGAGAGAGAGAGAGAGAGAGAGAGAGAGAGAGAGAGAGAGAGAGAGAGACGAAGAGTTGAACACAGATACAACAAAGTAAGTCATGATACTTGTTTCTCAGTCAGCTCGTAAGGTAAAGTATATATAATGATTAATCATAACAAAACATCAAATCATTTACATTGCAACGAATACTTTACACGTTTCAGCTGTGTTCATGATTCATGCATGATATCTGACAAGAAACGCAATTAGATTTTACCTCGCGGCAGAAAAAGTGAAAGAACCGTCAACCTACATCTTTTTCTGACGCTGAGGGGATTCCCCTCAGCTGAATAAAATTGCCTGACGAGAGATAGATTAAGAGACGAAAGTCAGTGACAGGGTTGATGTTCTTGAAGTCCTTGGTATTTCAATTCGAAGGAGATATTTTAAACCAAACATGTTGGTTATTTTTGGCATAAGGATGCAGCTATTGTTATTAGCTCAGCAACAACAATGGATCCATCTCCGTCTCGAATCTTTCTCCTCTGGGAAACAGAAATACCTAATTCCTGATCCTCTTATCTCACACAAGAACAGAACATAAGAATGAAAGAGACTATAAGAGGCCATAAGGCCTACATTAGGCAGTCCCATGTCCACTACCACCTCTCATACCTATCCATAAAGTTATCTGACCTTCCCTTAAAACAATCGAGAGTTTCCGCGTTCACTAGATGGTTACTAAGACTATTTCTTCTGGAGTTCTTGGACCTGTACACTCAGAGGGATACGGGCGTCTACTCCTCATGACGTTTTCCCCCTATTTCCCTCGCGGCCGATTCCCCCGGACAATTTCCCCCTCTGGACATTTCATCCGGACATATTCCCAATTTCCATATATAATATCATGGGGATACGGGTAGTTCACCGTACATATATTTACTCCTGTTTCTTATACTAGACTAACAGATACAAAGCAAGGTTATTTTGTTGTTGTTTTTTAGTTGTAATTACAAGCTGATTGCAAAAAATCAACATGCATGCAAATTTTGACTTGTATTTTTATTATTATTAAGGTTGTTTTGAGAAAATTAACATAGTTTAACACAAAGGGTGATGTTTTCCGATGAACGCTCTCTAGGTCCTTTATTTTACCACCCTGGTTTTGTATACATACTCTTATTTCTTCTATTCATGCACCTTGAAGATGCCTGAATAGACGAAAGCGCTCGGTCTATAATCTATTTTTGTGGTTTTCTGCAAATATGAATGTATAAACACACACACACACACACACACACATAAATATATATATAATCCATATGATGAATATATTACTTAACTTTGTGAAAGAGAAAGTAAAAACTCATATTTTTGTTTATCTAAGTTTTGTCTATGAAATTCTAAGCAGTTCCAACCACACACAACAGTTTGCAGTTTACACTAAGACATGCTCATTCTTGTCAAACATTGAAAACTAAATAAGATATTCTCTTTCTTCCACTAAGTTGGCTTAACGTTTCGGATTCCGTTTGATGAGTTTCGAATCAGTCGAAGACGATGTTTGCATATTGGCATTTTTCTGCATTCAGGAAAAGGTTGGCCTCGCCTCATGTCGGATTGCATCTGAATTTCAGGCTTCAGGCCACATCTTTTTACTTTCTTATATGGTCTATCACTTGTTCTTATTTACGTGTGTGCATATACACATTTACACATGTACATTTACATGTACATTTGTTGAATTAAGGAACAAATTGTCCTATAGTAGTGAGAAGACTGTAAACTTAAAATTTTGTGTAGGGAACCAAAACTTGTTCTTATTTACGTGTGTGCATATTCACATTTACACATGTACATTTACATGTACATTTGTTGAATTCAGGAACTGTAAACTAAAAAAAATTTTTAGGGAACGAAGGCCAAAAGGAATGATACATAGAATTATATAAAAACATAAATGAAAAGAAGTAACAATATTATATAAATCAAATTAGTAACGGGAATAAAGAAATAGTAAAAGACAGGAACACATTCTGCAGGGATAGATAGTAAATAAAGTTAATTTCTGTGGTGTTTCTGATAAAATTGCAATATTCTAAAAAACTATCTAAAGTTAATTTCTGTGGTGTTTCTAATAAAATTCCAATGTTCTAAAAAACTATCATAAACAAACTAAGCCGCAGAGAATGAAGAAGAAAAATAAAGAGAGTGCAATGCCTCGGGCGTACGCAAGAATTAGGACACAAAATAAAAATCACAAAAAAACGAAGAGAGGTTCAGAAATAAAACAAAGGAATAGATAAAGAGATAAACACAAAAATGAATGAAAATGGAAATAAATAAAAACAGACGAGAACAAAAGAAATGGAAGGAGGTGACAAACAAAATAAACAGATAAATACAAAAATAAACGAAAATGGAAATAAGTAAAAACAGACGAGAACAAAAGAAATGGAAGGAGGTGACAAACAGAGGAAATAAAAGGGAGGTAATGAATAAATGAATAATTGTGCATGAAAATAGAGAGAGAAAAAAAAAGTAGGAACAAATAGAAAATGATGAATAGAAATAACACAGAAATGAAGGGAAGGAATGAGAAGCACAGAACAATGGCCGGAGGATGGGAAACACATAATTGAATTGATAAACACGAAAACAAGGACACTGAGGGAGACAGGAGAAGAACGAAAGAATGGAAAAGAGGCGGTGGAAATTATTAGACAAATAACAATACTAGACTGGCAAAAAGACAAATAAAAAGACAAGATATGAACGTGAGAAATGTGTAAACAAAACAAAAAACAAAAGCGCAACGATGAAGCAATAGATAAATAAATAGAAATTAATAAAGAAGAACAAAGAGGCTCTAAGAATGAAAGATAGATAACAAACAGACTCACAGATGAAAGAATTCGTGTAGAATATACATAACCCAATAACAAAAGGAAAGTTATAAATAAATTAATAAACAAGTATATATAGAAATGGAGGAATAAAGAAGGGGAGGAGGAGCACAGTAAAAGGAAAAGAAAATATTGGAATAATGGCAAAGAAAGAAAAGAAAAAAAAAAGAAAAAGAAAAGAACGAGACTGAGAGTTGATGGAGATAAATTGCTTTCACCAGACTCCACACTTACAAGGCTGCATAAGCATTTGTTTGTTTGTTTGTGTGTTTGTTTGTTTGTTTGTTTGTCTGTAATCTTACTCCTACTCTTCCTACGCCTACTCCTCCTAATCCTATTTCTCCTACTCCTTTTCATTCTACTACTCCCTCTCTTCCTCTCTTTCTCTTTCTTTTTCTCTGTCTCCTTTTCTTTCCCTTTCTCTTCCCTTTCCTCTTTCTTCTCCTTTAACTCTTCGTTTTCCTCTTCCTCTTCTTCTCCTCTTCTTGCTCCTCCTCTTTCTTTTCCTCTTCTTCATTTTTCTTTTTCCTCTTCCTCTTTCTCTTTCTTTTTCTCTGTCTCCTTTTCTTTCCCTTTCTCTTCCCCTTCCTATTCCTCCTCCTTTAAATCTTCATTTTCCTCTTCCTCTCCTCTTCCTCTTTCTCTTCCTCTTCTTCATTTTCTTTCTTCCTCTTCCTCCTCCTTTAACCCTTCACTTTTCCTCTTCCTCTCCTCTTCTTACTCCTCCTCTTTCTCATTTTCCTTCTTCCTCTGCCTCCTCCTCCTGTTCCTCTTTCTTCTCCTCATTCTCTTTCTTTCTCTCTCTTCCTATTCCTTTCCACCTTCCTCTTTCTTTTTCTTTCACATTTCCTTTTTCTCCGCCTCTTTCTCTTCCTCTTTCTCTTCCTTCTCTTTTCCATCTTCTTCTTTCTCTCCGTTTTCATCGACTTCTAACCTCCTTTACTTTTTACATATATTATTACTCTTCCCCTTTCTTGTTCATCTTCCTCTTCTTCCTTCCTCTCTTGTCCATTTTTCTTAATATGAAATGAAGAAAAACAATATGTTCGTTTCTTTGGATGAGCAACTTGACTGAATAAAATCACCTTGCAATAGCAAGAACACGTTAAAATCAAACTATTGTTAAATCAAGCTATTGCAATGTAGGTATAATCGTAAGGCTGGCTGAGCGGGTTAGGGCGTCGTCACTTGCGGCGAAGGTCGAGAGGATGGGGGTTCGAATCCTGCCACCGGCGAAGTTGAACCAAGGGCATGGTTCATTAAATTCTACATTACAAAGTCCTCTGTGAGGGGCACCGTCCTTGCCTTCCGATAGAGGGGGAAGTATCAATATCCAATTCATAAAGAGATCTTGTCCCAAACTGGATAGAATATCGGTGCCCTGGCCGCTACAAAGGGAGGAAATATTTCTCTACTTACCAAAAATTCAAACCTCTCTTCTTTAATCAATTTTGACATAAATTCACTTGTGACCAGAATAGTGTACCATTTTATTAAGATCTCTACACTTGAATAATTTCTCCTTGATTTTCTCTCTTCTCTTATCGTTGCCAAGAACGAGATTGTGTCTTACGAGATCCATTTTCTCTTACGCGATCTATTTTTGCACGGGACACCCCACCCCGAATCGCGAAAAAAAAATTCCCGATTTTCTTTCTTTCTTGAAAAAAAATTCATCTAATCTAGAATGCAGAATATCACTTCCAGGTCAAGAATTATGACGCCCCGGCAATTCTAAGAACTTCTTGGTAAGTGATCCATTTAAGTTAATTTTGAATATTCTATTTATATTTAATTCCGGTATAAAATGGTTCTATTCTCTTACTCGGATGCGCCTACGAGGAAGGGTGGGGGGGCTTTGTTACGTTGAAATTAAAAACAGAAAAGATTTGGTCGTCGTAATCTTGGTTTTCGTTATATATCTCACCAACCTTAACCATCCCCAACAATGTATACATATATACATACATACATACACACATACATACATACATACATACATACATACATACATACATACGTACATACGTACATATATACATACATACATACATACACACATACATACATACATACATGTCCAAACCATCCCAATAATCTTTCAGCAGCCCTCTCTGTCATCTCCTTCTCCAATCCCGCTCTCCTCTTCACCTCCTCATTTCTCACTCTATCCAGCCTTGTAACCCGTACCATACTGCTCAGACATTTCATCTCAAACACATTTAAACTTTTCCTCTCTGCCTCTCTTAAATTCCGAGTCTCTGCCCCATACAATGCCAACGGCACAATCACCCCTTCCTACAATCTCCTCTTTGCATCCATTCCCAGATGTCTGTTTCTCACGGCAATTTTTAATCCTCCAAGGCATTTACTTGCTTCTCTCAATCCAACCTAATAAGCCCTACCATACTTCTCAGATATTTCATCTAAAACATATTTAATTTTTTCTTCTCTACCTCTTTTAAATTCCGTCAGCACAATCACTCCTTCATACAATCTCCTATTTGCATCCATTCCCAGATATTTACTTATCATAACACTTTTTAATTGAATATAGACATGTATATGAAATATAATGTTGACATATACATGAATATGATATAGATATATAAATAAATACAATATATAATATATGAAACTATATAATGTGAAGATCTATTATATGAATATAATATAGATGTATATAAGATATAAATTAGAAAACACAGAAAAAACAAGTAGGATTGTGTACAGTGAAATAAAAGTGTGATAATGAAACAAAAAGTAAAGTTAAATATAATGAGACAAGAAAATGAAATTAAATAATTAAGCAGGATGAAAAATAGAATAAGATGAAATATAACGAGGCTATGATTAAACAAACTGAAATAAAATAAAGAATAAGAAAAGCGCATCAGACGAAGAAAATAAAAAAATTAGATGAATAAAATGATTAAAAAAGTTGGATTGGATGAACTGAAAAGAAAGAAAAAATAAACGTAATAAGCGGACATAAGAAAGAATAGAATTGAATTATAAGATAAAATAGAAAAAAAAAATCTACCTCGAACTTTACTTACCGGAAGCTTGCAGCCCTGCAGTAACCGCCAACGATCCTGGAAACCTCAAATAGATCTGCCTGGGAAGAAATTTTGTACGATTTTATGTACTATAGTAGCATGGGACAGTTGAACCTGACATAAATCCCATTGAAGGTTATCTCTGATGGAGACAGCCCTGTGAGTAAGATTAACATTAATTGTTGTTAGCGTTATTATTTTTATCTATTTTAAGATGCCTGTCGATGCAACTAAATTCTTCCCTACCGGGCTAATTTTTTAAAATCTATTTTATTCCGAAAGCTCGCTGGCTGAGCGGGTTAGGGCGTCGTTACTTGCGGCGAAGGTCGAGGTGAGGGCGGTTCGAATCCTGCCACCGGCGAAGTTGAACCAAGGGCATGGTTCATTAAATTCCACGCTACAAAGCCCTCTGTGAGGGGCACTGTTCTAGCCTCCCGATGGTGTGTGTGTGACGTTAAACCATATCATCATCATCATCGTTTTATTCTTGTTGCCGTCAGGTGATTTTATTAATCTTGGTGGCACTCTCCTCCCCCTCTCGGTAGCAAAGAAGCAATGACCTATCTCATTTAAATCGGAATCCCCCTCTCGTCAAGGGCTCAAGCCCGCTGAGAGAGCGACATTGACAATATACTCTCTAATACTCTTCCTCCACTTTCTCTCTTCCATCTTTTCCCTCCTCCTCCTCCTTCTCCTCCTCCTCCTTCTCCTCCTTCTCCAATTCGTTTTATTCCATCTATTTCGCGTCTTTCTATTCTTTCGTAATTCTGTTTTTTTCTCTTTTTTTTAGTGTATTTGTATTTTCTCTTCTCCATCTTTTCCTCCTCCTCCTCTTTCTCCTCCTCCTCCTCCTTTTCCAATTCGTCTTATTCCATCTATTTCTTGTCCTTCTATTCTTTCGTAATTCTGTTCTTTTTTGTTCTTTTCCTTAGTGTATTTGTATTTCTAATTTGTCCTCCTCTTTCTCTTTTTCATCTTTTCCCTCTTCCTCTTCCTCCTCCCTTTCCAATTTGTCTTATTCCATCTATTTCGTGTCCTTCTATTCTTTCGTAATTCTGTTCTTTTTACCTCTTTTCCTTAGTGTAATTGTATTTTTCATTTGTCTCTTTCTTGTTGTCTTCAAAATTGTCCTCCTTTTCTTTTTAATTCAAACCTTTTAGGCTCTTTATCTTACCACCTTCTCTTTTATGTTTTTTTCGTTCTTCTTTCTCTATTCCTTCTCTCATCTCATTTTTAATTTTTCTTCCTCTTCTTTTTATCTCTCCCTCTTTTCCAGGAGATTTATTGATACTCCTTCTCCTCGCCCCCTGTACATCTCTTAATTTTCTCTTGTCCTCCTCCTCCTCTCTTCTTACTTTATTTTTCCTCTTGTTTTCCTCTTCCTCCTTCTCCTCGCCCCCTGTACATCTCTTAATTTTCTCTTGTCCTCCTTCCTCTTTTCTCTTTTTCCTTCTTATTTCCTTTTTCTCTTTATCCTCTCCCCTTCTTTCCCTTTCCCTTTCATCTGTCCCTCCCTCCCTCCTCCTCCTCCTCCTCCTTTTTCTCCTCCTTGTTCTCATTCTCCTCGCCCTCCTCCACTTATCCTCTTCCCTTCTTCCTCCTCCTCTTTCTCTACCTTTACCCTTTTTTTTAACCTTTTCCTTCCTCTATCTCCTCTTCTTCATCATCTCCCCTTCGTTCCTCCTTCCCTTTCCTTCTTCTCCTCCTTTTCTCATTTTCCTCCCTCCTCTTCCCTTCTTCCTCTCCTCTTTCTCAAACCTTTTCTTTTTTATCTTTTCCTTCCTCTTCTCTCTCTTCTTCCCTCCCTTCCTCCTCCTCCTCCTCCACCTCCTTGTTCTCATTCTCCTCGCCCTCCTCCCCCTTTTCACTCTTCCCTCTCTCTTCCCTTTCTCTACATTTCCCCCTTTTTAACTTTCCCTTCCTCTATCTTTTCTTCTTCATCATCTTCCCTTCGTTCCCCCTTTCCCCCTATTCCTCCTCCTCTTTCTCTTCCTTGTTCTCATTCTCCTCGCCCTCCTCCCTTTTCCCTCTTTCCTCTCTCCTTTTCTTTCTCCTTCTCTTTCTCTGCCTTTACTTTCCTCTATTTCATATCATCATCTCCCTTTCGTTCCCCCTTTCTCCCCTTTTCCTCCTCCTCTTCCGTTTCCTCTTCTTTGTTCTCATTCTCCTCTCCCTCCTCCCCTTTTCCCTCTTCCCTTTCTCCTCTCTACCTATCCCCCATTTTACCTTTCCCTTCCCTTCATCATCTCCCCTTTCGTTCCCCCTTTCTCCCCTTTTCCTCCTCCTCCCCTCCGTTTCCTCTTCCTTGTTCTCATTCTCCTCGCCCTCCTCCCCCTTTTCCCTCTTCCCTTTCTCCTCCTCATCTCTACCAATCCCCCCTTTTACCTTTCCCTTCCCTTCATCATCTCCCTTTCGTTCCCCCTTTCTCCCCTTTCCCTCCTCCTCCTCCTCTTCCGTTTCCTCTTCCTTGTTCTCATTCTTCTCTCCCTCCTCCCCCCCCCTCTTCCCCCCTCCCCCCCCCCCCCTCCCCCCCCCCCCCCCCCCCCCCCCCCCTCCCCCCCCCCCCCCCCCCCCCCCCCCCCCCCCCCCGCTCGCTCCTCCTAAAGTCAACATCAATAAAATACCAGGGAAGGTCTAGCTCGGGCCAGCGAGTGCTAAATATGGCTCTTAGACCGTATTTGATATGTAAATGAAAATCATAAGTACCAGACCAACTAGACCAGACACTCTCTTTTCGGTCCCTTCGTCTCTAGCTCTCTTGGTCTCTCTTTCTTCCTCGATCTCTTTCTTACATGTTTTCTCACTCTCTCTCACTTTATTGCTCTCTTTCTCTCTCCCTCTCTTCTTCGTATGTTTTCTCACTCTCTCACTTTATTGCTCTCTTTCTCCATCGCTCTCTTCTTCGCATATTTTCTCAATCTTTCACCTTATTGCTCTCTTTCTCTCTCGCTCTCTTCTTGGCATGCTTTCTCACTCTCTCACTTTATTGCTCTCTTTCTTCCTCGATCTCTTTCTTACATGTTTTCTCACTCTCTCTCACTTTATTGCTCTCTTTCTCTCTCGCTCTCTTCTTCGTATGTTTTCTCACTCTCTCACTTTATTGCTCTCTTTCTCCATCGCTCTCTTCTTCGCATGTTTTCTCAATCTTTCACCTTATTGCTCTCTTTCTCTCTCGCTCTCTTCTTGGCATGCTTTCTCACTCTCTCACTTTATTGCTCTCTTTCTCCCTCGCTCTCTTCTTCGCATGTTTTCTCACTCTCTCACTTTATCGCTCTCTCTCTCTCGCTTCCTCGCATGTTTTCGCACTCTCTCACTTTATCACTCTCTTTTGCTCTCTCGCTCTCTTCCTCGCATGTTTTCTCACTCTCTTACTTCATCACTCTCTTTTGCTTTCTCGCTCTCTTCCTCGCATGTTTTCTCACTCTCTTACTTCATCACTCTCTTTTGCTTTCTCGCTCTCTTCCTCGTGTGTTTTCTCACTCTCACTTTATCGCTCTCTTTTGCTCTCTCTCACTTTATCGCTCTCTTTTGCTCTCTCACTTTATCGCTCTCTTTTGCTCTCTCACTTTTTTTGCGCTCTCACACTCGCTCTGTATGCCTCTCTTTCTCTGTCTCCTCTTTTCTTACCCAACTCCTACTACCCTCCTTTATTTTTCAAAATCTTCTTCGTGTCTTCATCTTTCCTTTTTTCCTATTCTTTTAGTTCCCTTCCTCCTCCTCCTCCTCCTCCTCCTTTTCCTCTTCCTTGTTCTCATTCTTCTCGCCCTCCTCCCCCTTTTCCTTCTTCCCTTTCTCCTCATCTCTACCTTTCCCCCCCTTTTACCTTTCCCTTCCTCTACCTCTTCTTCTTCATCATCTTTCCTTCGTTCCCCCTATTCCCCCTCCTCTTTCTCTTCCTTGTTCTCATTCTCCTCGCCCTCCTCCCCCCTTTTCCCTTTCTCCTCCTCATCTCTACCTATCCCCCCCTTTTACCTTTCCCTTCCCTTCATCATCTCCCCTTCGTTCCCCCTTTCTCCCCTTTTCCTCCTCCTCCTCCTCCTCTTCCTCCTCCTTCTTTCTCCTCTCTTGATTACCTAATGTTGTATTTTTCCTTTTCACCATTACACCTTTCTTACTCTGTCCCGTCTCCTCCAACTTCTCCCGTATTCATTATTTATTAACTGTTATTCCTTCTTTTTTTCTTTTCCTTCTTCTCTTCTACTTACTCTCCTCCTCTTCTGGATTTTCTGTGCCTCCTCAATACTCCTCTTTTTTCTACTTGATTCCTCTCCTTCTTTATTTCATTCTCTAGTCTCTTCTCCATCTTTCTTTTATTATCCGCTGTTCTATGTTTTATTCCTTCTTTTCTTTTCTTGTTATTGTTTGTATCTTCCTCAACCTCTGACTCGTTCCCAACCATTTCTTTTTTACTTCGTAATGCTGACCAATTGTTGTCATATCATAAACGCCAGTAAGCCTCACAATTGCCTTGTATATCTCAGTATACGATGACTTTCCCGTTTCGTAAGCGATTACATACATTCCCCAACGGCTTCAGCCTTTACTGATGTTATTGCTTCTTTCGAGGTTCTCCAGGTATTGTAGATTTTTGCGCCTCGGGCCTCCGACTCTTGCAGTCGACTTTTTTTTTTTTTTTTTTTTGACATTCAGAGAATCTGCAGACTCGTTCTTCGAAGTTCCTTGATGTTCTTCAGTTCTTGAAGAGTTTTGAGTCTTGGCTCTCCGACTCTTGCTGTCGATTTTTTTTTTCTTGACATTCAGAGAATCTGCAGACTCGTTCTTCGAAGTTCCTTGATGTTCTTCAGTTCTTGAAGAGTTTTGAGTCTTGGGTCTCCGACTCTTGCTGTCGATTTTTTTTTTTTTTTTTACATCAAGAGAATCTGCAGACTCGTTCTTAGAAGTTCCTTCGAGGTTTTCCAGGTCTTGTAGATTTTTGCGCCTCGGGCCTCCGACTCCTGCAGTCGACTTTTTTTTTTACATTCAGAGAATCTGCAGACTCGTTCTTCGAAGTTCCTCGATGTTCTTAAGTTCTTGAAGAGTTTTGAGTCTCGGCTCTCTGACTCTTGCAGCCGAAATTTCTTTCGGATATTCAGAGAATCTATAGACTCGTTTTTCGGAGTTCTTCAGTTCTTGAAGAGTTTTGAGTCTCTGCTCTCTGATTTCTGTGGTCGAATTTTTTTTTGGACATTCAGAGGATCTACAGACTTATTCTTCGGAATTCTCCGAAGTTCTTCAGTTTTTGCAGATCTTTGAGTCTTAGCTCTCTGACTTTTGGAGTCAAAATTTCTTTTGAACATTCAAAGGATCTACAGACTCGTTCATCAGACTTATTCAAAGTTCTTCAGTTTTTG
Organism: Oratosquilla oratoria; assembly: GCF_046742065.1. Classification (NCBI taxonomy): domain Eukaryota; kingdom Metazoa; phylum Arthropoda; class Malacostraca; order Stomatopoda; family Squillidae; genus Oratosquilla; species Oratosquilla oratoria. Next base: position 9,077,858 of record NC_134809.1, read on the forward strand.
AAGAACTTTGAGTCTTGGCTCTTCGACACTTACAGTCGAAATTTGTTTTGGACATTCAGAAGATCTATAAACTCGATCTTTGGAGTTCTTCGAAGTTCTTCAGTTATTTCAGATTTTTTAATCTTGGCTCTCCGATTCTTGTATCAAAATTTCTTTTGGACATTCAGAGGATCTATAGACTCGTTCCTCGGATTTCTCCAAATTTCTTCAGTTCTTGCAGATTTTTTAATCTTGGCTCTCCGATTCTTGTAGTCAAAATTTCTTTTGGACATTCAGAGGACCTACAGACTCGTTCTTCGGACTTTAAGTTCTTCAGTTCTTGCAGATTTCTAAATTTTGGATCTGTTTCTTGTAGTCATTTTTTTAACATTCAGAGGATCTGCAGACTCGTTCTTCGGACTTCTTCGAAGTTCTTCAGTTCTTGCAGATTTTTGAATTTTGGCTCTCTGCTTCTTGTAGTAATTTTTTTTTTTTTTTTATATTCAGAGGATCTGCAGACTCGTTCTTCGGACTTCTTCGAAGTT
>NC_134809.1:9085881-9090881 GCF_046742065.1 Oratosquilla oratoria
AGGGAGAGAGAGAGAGAGAGAGAGAGAGAGAGAGAGAGAGAGAGAGAACGTAAGGGAGAGAGAGAGAGAGAGGGAGAGAACGTAAAGGAGAGAGAGGAAATGTTGGTGGAGGGAATGTGAGGGGAATTTAGATCCGCGTAAGAGCCTAAAGAAACGAGTAAATAAAAATGTGAGGGAAAGCGAAGGAATACATGTAGAATGAAATACAATGGGCGAACACACTGGGATATCATCCCCAGGCCGAGTGAAGGGAAAATCACAAAGCAATGTGTGTCTGAGGGAGAAGAGTTAGTTGATTGCAGACTGTCACACTGCGCTCTGGACAGCTCCCGTCTCGGCCGGGCAACTTTTGGGAGGGGAGTCTTCTGGATGCGGTTGTGGTGGAAAGGAGGAGAGGGTGAGGGAAAACGGAAAAAGGTTGAGAAAAGGAAAGGGAACTTTGGGGAGGCAACTTTGGGGGAAAGAATATATAAGAAGGTAATCACGTTAAGGTGATGGCACACAAGGCTTGCTTGCTACTTACTTTCGCGACTTCGTTTGAGTAGAAACTACTTCGGTTACAGTATTCCAGACTTCAATGAGAACATCTCAACAATGTGTCCAACATTTGTTTAAGTTTAACTTCTCTTAAATCGTCATTCAGCTTCTCTATGACGCAAGAGTAATTTGACATTTAGAAATTTGAAAAACAAAAGATCGTAACCGAAGTCGTTTCTACTCAAACGAACGAAGTAGCAAAAACAAGTAACATGCTTAGTGTGCCGTCACCTTTTGAGAGATGTTGGAGGAAGATGATCACTTCTGTAAGCACATCAGCGTACTTTGTACATCGCGTTCTGGCCAAGGACGAGAAACACAAGGCAGCTGAAAGGCGTCTTACAGCCTGAAGTGTGTCTTGATCAACGAAGACCATTCCTGAATCCTCTAACCGGAGGAAATACATCAAGAAATAAGAAACAAGGATATAATACAATAATATAATATGATATAATATAATATAATATATAATATAATATGTAATATGATATAATATACTATAATATGATATAAAATTATATAATATAATATTATGTAATATAATAGAATATGATATAAAATATAATATAATATAACATAATATGATACAATATAATATAATACAATATAATATGATATATAATACAATATAACATAATATAATGTATCATAATATAATATAACATTATAATATAATATAATACATAGTATAATATATAATATATAATATAATATAATGTAATAATATAGAATAGAATTAAAAATAAAACAAAATAAAATAAAATAAAACAAAAATAATAAATGAAAATAGATAAATAAATAAATAAACAAAAATTGAGATTTACAATCCAAATTTTCTAGCAAAAGAAATGTAAACATTTTCTCTAGGCTAGAGAAACAGTGTATGGAAGACATGGTTACACTCTCGGCATCATATATTTACGAGTTTGAAGCTAAATGTAACATTGTGTTCTGAGCTGTTAGCTAGATTGTATATACGACCATCGTAACCAAGTTACCATAGGATTTAAAGTATTCCCCTAAAATTACCACTCGTGACAAGATTTCAGCTTAAGGTCTAGAAACTTTAAATACTGCAGACATTTACAATATTGATGTCTTTCTAACCAAAATATTGATTACTTTGCGATATATGTATACATCAATGGACTTTTCCCTTTCATAAGATATTGACAGTTCTAAGTACGAAACAAAACACACACTCAACACTTCTCCCATTATGGTAGTATAGTAAATATAGATAGATAAATAAATAAATAGACAGATATATGAATAAATTAATTAATATATTATCAAACGAATAAATATATATACATAAATAAATGAATAAATGAATATATTATTAATGAAGATAAAAATAAATGAATAAATGAATAGGTAAATAAGAAAATGAATAGATAATTAAATGGATATATAAATCAACATATATTCAAATAAATAAAAAATGAAAAAAAATAATGTATAACAAAAAACGAATGAATGAAAAATAAATAAATAAATAAATAAATAAATAAATAAATACTCAAACTGAATAAATAAATAGATAAACAAATATATGGATAAATTGATAAACAAATAGATGAATAGATGAGGAAATAATAAGCAAATAAATAAACGAATCAATAAATGAATAAATAAATAGATAAATTAATAAATAAATATATACAAACGTAAATGAATAAACGAATAACTCAGTGAATAAAGAGAATATGTAGATATATGATTTAATGAACAAAATAGTTAAGTAAACAGCATTTTGAGTAGAATAGAATATATAAACAAACAAATATATAAATCAAATAACAGTGCATCTATGCATGAAACTGTTTACTAGGAAATAACAAAAATATTAATTCTAGGAAAGTGTGTTTCTTTTACTCGAATAAAAGTGTCTAGTACCTAGAAAGAATCTATAATGTAGCTTATTCACACTTATGTATAAGTTGTTTCCCAAGAATTTTGAGGTATTATATAAATATTTTGTTCTAACGAATATCAGAAGATTTGATTAAACTTAGAAAGAGATTAAAAAAGTTGCAAGTTCAGGCTGCATCAGCACAAAAGGGAGCACATAGGAGCACGCAGGTACACACACACACACACACACACACACACACACACACACACACACACACACACACACACACACACACACACACACACACACACACACACACACACACACACACTTTTGTTATGGTCATTGATACGGGCTAATTTAGCAATTTCGGTTTACTTCCACCTATGTAAATTGGTACCACATTGGCCCTTTTGTAATCATGTGGCAATATTCCTTCTTTTAATGAACGTACAATAATACTGAATTTTGTCTACCAGTTTGAGATCTCGTCATGTCCTGAATCTTTTCTTAACTCCCAAGACCCTGAAAGATTGAGCATCTCCCTCGCTTTTACATTTATATATTTTAAACCCAAATTCTTGTCCACCTCGCTCTCCTTTGTGAAAACTGATTGGAAATATTCCATATATCATCTATGCCTGAGATGAGGTTTCTTCAAAGACCTCACCAAGTACTATTAGCTTGGTGATTTTTTCCTTGTGACTCAGTTTACTATCAATAATGTCGTAAAACAATTTCTGTTTATCTCTGCATTTATCTAAAACACCTCTTCAAAGACGCCGTCGCCCACCATTAGCATCATGATTTCTTCCCTGTGCGTCAATTTCTTATTGATACAAGTGTAAAACAGTTTCATTTTATCTCTGCATTTATGTACACCCTTTCCTCCTCCCTGCGGATTTGTGCCATCTCGTTTCTAGCTTGCTTTGTTTTATTTGTTTCGCCTCTTCCTTCATTTTACCCAAGCAATGTTTATGTTCTCTCTTTCTCTCTCTCTCTCTCTCTCTCTCTATGTCTGTCTCTCTCTCACACACACACATACACATCGTTTGTTGAACCAATCTTGTTTCTGCTTCTTCCCTATACCATTTTTGGCACATGTTTGTTCACTCCCAGGTCGTGAACGCCAAGAAAGATTTCTCATATCCTCATTATTCCCGTGATATTCATGAATTCCTTCCAAACTACTTCTTCAGGGAATTTCATAAAATCTGAGTAATCTGTCTTCCCATAATTGAGTCCACTTTGTCTGCTTGATTCATTTCTTGGCACTGTCAGCTAAAATTCAATTGTTACATGGCGACTTGTCCTATAGGACAAAGGAAGTTGAAGGAGCTAATGGTGTCTGGTTCTTTTATTAGTAGCAGATCTAATCTCGTAGGAATGTCATCTCCTCTTATACGAGTCACTTTCTTTATTCACTTGGTCTCCATCGCTATACTTAACAGGGTATTTCCCAGGAATCTGCCTTGTAACTTGTTCATACTCCTCCCAGTTGATCTCACTACAATTAAAATTTCCAATAAGGACTAAATTGTTACTTTATTTAGTAGTGTGCGTGCGTGCGTGTGTGTATGTATATGTGTGTGTGAGTGTGTGTGTATGTGTGTGTGTGTGTGTGTTTGTGTGTTCGTGTATATTTACATGTGTTAACGTTGTATATTTGCGTCTATGCACCAGTGCTTCTCTTTGTATGAAACATATATATGTAGCATACAACCATGCTAACGACTGCATGTTTTTACGTATCTAGTTAGATTTAGGAGTGCCTCAGCGTATGAGTACAAACATGCACGTCTATGCTCCTTCTTGCAGGCAGAAACTTGTATTCACAGTTATCCATTCATACGCACACACCCAAACAATTTTTGTATAGGAATACGGCTATCATTCTCGCGCCCTCCCTCTCTCTCTCCCAGAACCTTGTGTTCTTGCTGTTGAAGAAGATGAGGAGGATGAGAGGGGGGTGGGGAGGAGGAAGAAGAAGAGGAGGAGGATTTAGTGGAGGAGGAGGCAGCGTCATGTACTTCATGGTGAGGTCAGCTTTAAGTGATGCATGAACAATTGTCTACATGCATCTCTACAGCTCACAAGCCTTAAGTCTTTCGATGCAGTTGCGTTCTCTGTACATGCTGTCGTGATGTCAAACGACATTATCATATTGGATACACCCTATGATGAAGGAGACCTTGATCAACCGTGACCGCGTCAGTGCCCAGGGTCTAACTCTATGGCTGTTGCTACCACGAAATCTGAAAGGATGGTGCGTTGTTGAAAGAATTGGAATCTTCAACCTTCCCAGGATATAACTGCGACTGACTTCCACCTTGCGGGGATATATAGATATTTGAGTGAAGACACATATACATATATACATACATACATACATGCATACATACATACATACTGAAGATGTAATATACGAAAGCGCTCTGCTTCGTTAGTTTTTTTTTCAAGTGGTCTACTTTGCATACATACATACATACATACATACACACATACATACATACTGAAGATGTAATATACGAAAGCGCTCTGCTTCGTTAGTTTTTTTCCAAGTGGTCCACTTTGCATACATACATACATACATATATACATACAT
>NC_134809.1:9095881-9100881 GCF_046742065.1 Oratosquilla oratoria
AATAATATTAATAATAATGATAATAATGATAGTAATAACAATAATAGTAACAATAATAATAACAATAATAATAATAATAATAATAATAATATTAATAATAATGATAATAATGATAGTAATAACAATAATAGTAACAATAATAATAACAATAATAATAATAACGATAATAATAATAATAACAATAATGAAAATAATGATAATAATGATAATGATAAAAATGATAATAATGATAATGATAATGATAATAATAATAATAGTGATAATAATAATAATAGTAATAATAATAATAATAGTAATAATTATAATAATAATATAATAATAATAATAATAATATTAATAACGATAATCATGGTAATAACAACATTAGATATTATCATCATCATGAACACATTACCAATAGCAATAGTAATTGTGTTAGAACATGGTGAAAAAATCAAAAGAAAAATAGATAAAATTAAAAGTAAATAAGATAGGCAATATACCAAACAAATATCTGAAATAACAATTTTAATATGAAATACAAAAACAATGAAAACATAGTAATAATGTGACAAAAAGATGATAAAAAATGTGGGAAACAGATATACTCAAATGACAACAGACATACTGATAATGTGACAAAAGATTACGTAAAATATGGGAAACTGGTATACCCAAACGCACAGTTGTATAGAACCTACTTTAAAAAAAAATGCAAATAATATCATAAAATGAGAAATATAGGAAACTGCTCCTGGAGGTGACTACGTAAAAACGGAAAACAATTATTGCTCCAATGTTGTTCCAAGAAAGTCAACTACAGTTTTATAAACAAAAGCTGCATTCCATTAGCGGCTGCCCTGGAGGGAGTGGTTGGTGTGGGAGGAGGGAATGGAAGAGCCAAGAGAGAGTAATGAAAAGGCGAGTTACTGGTCGACAGTTTGAGTGGAGTTGATGGGCAGGAGGAGGTAGATAGATGGGAAGTCGAGTCTGTCAGGGTAGAAAGGTCAGCTGTCAACTTCTGTTTTAAAGGGTTATCACACTGGGCTAATTTTTCCTCCCACATTCTATCTCCAACCTCCATTTGAATAACTAGAATAGGACCTCGCTTACAGAAATCTAGACATCTCTAAGAACATTTCAGCAGTATGTCTAACATTCGTATAGGTTTACAACATCTTAGTTTATCGAAATAAACACCAAATGTGCGGACGGAGCCTTTATTGTATTTGTAGGACATTTCACTTGCTACACCTTTTATCAAGTACATAGTTATGATACACATGAGTGAGATTAAATAAGAGGAACTAATGGAAGGAAACCTGAACAAAAAGCTAGTTACTTTCTTATTTCTTGACCGATGAATAGTTCATTGAACTTCATGCTTGATCCTAACGAGTTCGAATCTGGTTCGAACCGTGAAGGCTGTGCGTAGCAACGATGCAGATTGAAACTCTGTAAGTCAAATTCCATCTCATATACCAACTTTCATTAAACGATTTTATAAACGTGAAAGATACCTCCGAGGTAAAGATATTTAGATAATCAGATGATTTTTATGGCCGTCGCGCATAGGACTCGAACCTACCGCTCTGACGCCAAGAGGATCTCATGCCAAGAGGCTGCTGAGGCAGGTTCGAGTCCTATGCGCGACGGCCATAAAAATGATCTGATTGATGTCGCTGTTGACTAGCGAATTTCTCATATATTTAGATAATATTTGTGTGATCGTTCCTATTCTTTAATGATCTGAACAAACTCTTCGGGTTTTTCGAATTTGTTTCATTGAAACACTGTTTCAAGCGTCCTAACCCACCGAAGCGTAAGATGAATGTAAACACAAAATTGTAAACGATGTGAGATTCCATTAGGGCCGTTCTAGGATTGATGGATGCAAGGCGCTTGACGAATGGAATCGTCTTTCATGGGTAGATGTGCTGATGGATGGATTGAAGAATTCTTAGGTTTTAGGTGAACGGCCTGGCCGGGAGGGAGAAAGGTGAGTGAGGCTTTTGATTCCTTTGATTGTTTGTATGAAGGGCGACTGACTACAAAACTAGAACTACTGGTTCTATTAGGACTTTTGTTCCATAATGTTGTACAAATGTTGCATAATACTGTGAATTTTGAAATCGTAAAGGGTAGCGCAAAAGTGTGTACACACACGAAGTCTATAAATGACCTGAATTCCATATCTTGTACCAACTCATGCCAAAAAAAGTTTTCATCAAAATGCAGCTCAAAACAATACAGTATGTTGTGATGCAATATGATACAATACAGTCCAACACAGCATTGTGCAATGGAACACAAAACAATATAAAGCAATGCAGTAGAGTGGGTGCAAATACGCTTGGAAACCATTTGACCCACAAGCCTTGATAGCAAGTGCTTAGTTTAATCTGAAAGGTCCGAAAAACGCGCCTACAAAAGTAAGTTACGATTAAAAAAAAAAAAAAAAAAAAAAAAAAATAATAATAATATTTAAAATAATAATAATAATAATAATAATAATAATAATAACAATAATAATAAGTAAATAAAATAAAATAGAATAAAATTGAATAAAAAAGATAAAGTAAAATAAAATAAAATACAATAAAATATAATAAAAATACATACATATACCAAGGCTTTTTCCCCCTTCCAAGGGAGGTAGCCACAAAAGGAAAGGCATAAAAACACTCCCACCCATTTCATCCCTAAATACACTCCACACTCCTCCCACCCTTCCTCTCATCTGAGCACCTCCTGGATGACGGGTCATCCCTGAACCCTGCCCACCGCCCTGGGTCAGAAGCAGTGTCGCAAGACACAGTACATCCACAGCAAGGCCGCTTCATTTAATCGGCGACCCCCCCTCTCCGTCCCCCTTTGCATATAAGGAGAGGACGGGGAGAAATCCCTTCGGGCTGCGTCAAAATTTACTCACACATACTATTCCTCCTCATGCAGTCACAACATCATCCATATACAACCATTCTCCACTCACCTCTGTCTTCCGTCCTCTCCCTTCCTTCCTCAACAGACATTCCCCTCTTCCCCAAAGCCCCCTTCACCCCATCCATCCACCTCATCCTAGGACGTCCACTCATGTTCACTCCCTCCACATCTGCCTTCCATACCTCTTTTACTAGTCTTTCTTCACTCATTCTTTCCATGTGTCCAAACCATCCTAATATTCTTTCATCAACCCTCTCTCCCAAATCCTTTTTCACCCCTGTTCTCCTCCTCACCTCCTCATTTCTCACTCTATCTAGCCTAGTAACCCCCACCATACTTCTCAGACACCTCATCTCAAACACATTCAAACTCCTTCTCTCTTCTTCTCTTATGTTCCACGTTTCTGCCCCATACAGTGCTGTTGGCACAATCACTCCTTCATACAGTCTCCTCTTCGCATCCATTCCCAAATGTCTATTTCTCATTACACTCTTTAAACCACCAAGGCATTTACTCGCTTCTCTCAATCTACATTCTACCTCCACCTTCACTCCACCTTTTCCTGCTACACTTGCACCCAAGTATCTAAAACTATCCACTTCCTCCAGTCGCTCTCCCTTAATGTTCACTTCCAGTCTACTGCCACTTTCACCCCTTGTACATCTCATCACCTTACTTTTACCCACATTTATCTTTAGCTTTCTTCTATCACATACTCTCCCAAACTCTGCCACCAGCTTCCTCAATCCCTCCTCTGACCCTGCCACAAGCGCAGTGTCGTCCGCAAACAACAGCTGGCTCACCTCCCACTTTTCTCCATTTTCTTTAACCATCTCCAATCCCTGACTCACTACCCTAGCATTCACCTCTCGCACCACCCCATCCATGTATAAAAATAAACAAAAATAAAATAAAACAAAATAAAACAAAATAAAATAAAACAAAGCAAAATGAATCAAAATAAAATACGAATATTTTGACCACTCCTATCGACGAATTCAGTAATCGATATCCTACTCACCAGGTGAATGTAGGGAACTCATTAACTTGCTGAAGAAGTGAACAGAATTGAATATATATAAATACTAAGGAAATACATGGATGAATAAGAAATGAATGAATAGATAAACGAACAAATATGTGTAAATTCAAATAAATTGATATAGCAAAGGAATTGATACATACATACATACATACATACATACACCAAAGGGAGGTAGCTAAAAAACAAAGGCATAGAAACCACTCCCATCCATTCCATCCCCAACATACTCCACTCCCCTCTACCCTCTTCCCTTCCTCTCATCTTGGCACCTCCTGGATGACGGGTCATCCCTGCATCTTGTCCACTGCCCTGGGTCAGAAGCAGTGTCGCAAGACACAGTACATCCACAGCAAGGTAAATAAATGAGTAAATAGACAAATAAACAAATTAATATGTGAATTCAAACAAATATAGCAAAAGAATTGATAAGTAGATAAATATATATATATAAATGGAAAATAAGAGCTAAAGAGCAAACTGAAGAGTAGAAAAATAGGTAATAGATAATCATATATATGGATAGAGGACATAGGCCGTGCGTTTTTATTTTCTATTTTTCTGATGTCACGTTTTTTTTAACTATTCAGTCAGAGGAAACAGCATCCTTTTCAGTCAGGGGAAATAACGCCCTATTCAGCCAGAGAAAACAGCCAATCCTATTTAGTTAGAGAAAACAGTCCTTTTTTCAGTCAATTAAAACAGCCTTCTATTCAGTCAGAGAAAATATCCGGTCCTATTTAGTCAGAGAAAATAGCCCCCTATTCAATTAGAGAAAACAACCGATCCTAATTAGTAAAAGAAAAAACAACCCTCTATTCAGTCAGAGAAAATATCCGGTCCTATTTAGTCAGAGAAAATAGCCCCCTATTCAATTAGAGAAAACAACCGATCCTAATTAGTTCAGAGAAAACAACCCTCTATTCAGTTAGAGAAAACAACTCCCTATTCAATCAGAGAAAATAGACCCCTATTCATTCAGTGAAAACAGCCCACTATTCAGTCAGGGAAAACATTCTCCTATTCAGTTAGAGAA
>NC_134809.1:9105881-9118381 GCF_046742065.1 Oratosquilla oratoria
TTAGAACTATACTTAAGAGAAGAAAGATGGATGTTTGTGTCATTTTGACAATTGGAAATAAACTCATCTGCTGGGATTCGAACCCCCGCCAGAGCGGAATGCTTCATATAAAGCGAGGACTGTACCACCTGTACTACACTGACCCTTCAAAACAGAACGAATTAGTTAGTTCAGAATGATCAGTCCGTGAACTAATTCGTTCTGTTTTGAAGGGTCAGTGTAGTATAGGCGGTACAGTCCTCGCTTTATATGAAGCATTCCGCTCTGGCGGGGGTTCGAATCCCAGCAGATGAGTTTATTTCCAAAGATGGATGTGTTAACTTCGAGTGAAACTAAATTGAAAGAGAAGGGCGAGTTGGTATTTACCGTTGACTAACCTGTAGAATAGTTTAGCATCACTCTTGTATTCATCAATAACATCCTTTTAAAAGTTACTCTATTCTTCCCTAATAATTCTAGTGTAACCATTCTAGCCCGTCTGTACTCTTCCATAGTTTTGAAACCAATCTTTCAACCAATTTCTCTTTCCACTACCCTTTGTCATATAATTCTTCACACACGAATTATGAATCTTCATTAAGAGTTAAAATCTTTCATCATCATCTTTTAATGGATGAATTTCCTCCCAATATGTAAAAAAATTACAGTCTGGTGTTTGTTAAAAAAAAAACCTGATCTGAGACGGAACAAAATTGTCTTCCTTAGGTAGAACGAAACCTGTGTTGGCGTCCGTCTGGCGTCAGTAGAAAATAAACTTATAAAGGAAACATCAAACCGAAGGGGACGGAATATTCAAGTAATTAACTAGAAGGTAACCGTATAGAAAAAAATATCACATATCTAGTAATGGGTTTGTCAGTGAACAAAAGAATGAAACAGGACACAACACACAGACCTCCACCATAGTCTTGACTTGGGAGGTCTGCCCATGCCATGTATGGCGATTTGCCGTAGATGAATAAAGTAGTGTAGATTTCTATGGCTGCTGGCAGGAGACCTTTTGGTCCATGAAAAGAAGGTGGAAGTGGGAGCTATACAACGCATTTGGTATTCGTCATCACCCGTCTATCTGTCTACTTGATCGTCAATCCATGAAAGATAGGTAGATAAATAGATTGATAACAAAATAGATAGAGAGAGAGAGACAGAGAGAAATAGAAAGATAGAGAGAGACACAGAGAGAGAGGTAGATAGATAATAAAAGAGAGAGAGAGAGAGAGAGAGAGAGAGAGAGAGAGAGAGAGAGAGAGAAAGAAATAGAAAGATAGAAAGACAGAGAGAGAGAGAGAGGTTCTCTCTCTTTACCCGTTTTTTCTTCTTCCGTCCAGTCAGCGACCCCCTCCCTTCCTCACCCACGAGGATAGGAAGAAGAGGAAGAAGAAGAAGAAGACGAAAAGGAAAAGAAAGAGGACGAAGAGAGGGAGCAATCTCGAACTCAACTCTGAGAACGGTGGGGCTCTGTGGCCGCGTCTCCCATCACCGTCAAGAACTCAAGAATCGCCAACAAAAGCATTTCTTTCTTGCTGACCTTCATAAGACGATGAGATCTTCGGAAGAGGAGTTTTCCACTTCGGTGTTCACCCCCGGCAGAGGAAGAATGTGAAAGGGGGGGGGGGGTGGAGGGAGAGGAAGGGGAGGGGGAGGAAGGGGAGGAGGAGGAAGGGGAGGAGGAGCGGTAGGAACGGGGAGGGAGAAGAGTGGGAGGTGGATGGGGGGAAGAGGAGGGCAAAGAGGAAGGGGAGGAGGAGGAAGGGGAGGAGGAGGAAGGGGAGGAGGAGCGGTAGGGGATGGTGAGGGAGAGGAGGGAGAGGAGGAGGAAGGAGGAAGGGGAGGAGGAAGCAGGGGAGGAGGAGGCAGGGGAGGAGTAGGAGGAGGAAGGGGAGGAGGAGGAAAAGGAGGAGGAGGAGGAGGGGGAGGTTGATGGGTAGAGGAAGAGGAGGAGGAGGAAGGGGAGGAGGAGGAGGAAGGGGAGGAAGAGGAGGAAGGGGAGGAGGAGCGGTAGGGGAACGGAGAATGAGAGGAGGAGGAGGAGGAAGGAGGGGGAGAAGGGTGTGAAGGGAGAGACGGGTGACGGTAAGAGGGTAGGGAGGAGAGGAGGAGAGAAAGGGAGATGGGAAGGGGAAGGGTAAAAGGAAAGGGAAAGGGAAGAGGGAGGATAGAAGGAAAGAGAAAGGAAAGGGAAGGGGGAGGGTAGATTTCAAGACTCTTTCGTGTTGTCTTGCAATTCAGTAGATGTTAACATATTCAAAATGGAACAAATAATTCCAACTATCGTAACCGGATTCGAACCGGGACTCGGGAGATCACGGAACCATCGCTCTGCCAACTGAGCTAGTGGAATTTAGTGGATCACAATATGTTACATGGTGGAGCCTCCTAACAGGAAATCTCTTGGTCTATACTGAGGTCGCAGGCAGAATGATAAATAGATTGTTGATGTCTTGAAGATGTCTTAAATAGACGAAAACGTTCGGTAACTGTATTTTTCATTTACCGATGGTTTCTGCAAAAAATATTTTATCACGTGTTTTTGTGATTTCTTTGCATAAGTAGATTGTATGTAATAATGTCCTTTTTCCACTTTATAAAGGGGTAGCTGAATCAAGATTATGCTTTGAGTTTTAGCATGAGAAAATACAGTTTAAACTCTGTGAGCGGCCCCCAGTAGTTAAGAGAATACAGTGTCGGTATCCTTATCCCCCGCCACAAAAGCATAAAAGAAGAAGAGGTAGTTTCCTACTAGTAGTAGAGATTTAAGAAAGAAAGCAAAAACGAGGAATAGTAGAAGTTAAAAAGTGGTTCAACCAAGTGGACAAATTTAGTCTTGGTGGACTTCAGGGGTTATCATATTGGGCTATTTTTCCTCCAACCTTCGACTAATCGGCGATATCGCCAACCCCAAGAACTTTTTACGCCGGAAAATTACTATGGCAGGCGATTTTGTGTGTGTGTGTGTGTGTGTGTGTGTGTGTGTGTGTGTGTGTGTGTGTGTGTGTGTGTGTGTGTGTGTGCGTGTGTGTGTTTTCTTGATCTCACAAATATTCAACCTGCACTATACCTCATAATTCCTCACATCTTACTTTACCCTTACTTAATTATTTGTGCAAATCATAATGCCTGTTTCAGTTTGTGTTTGATTGTAAGCAACATTTAGTTTTTTGAATAAGGTCTCTGGCAAGGCCTCACGAGGTTAGTTCAGAAGATTTGTGCTAGACCAATGGACACTTTTGTTATGCTCAGTGCAGCAACATAAGTCCAACAAAGATCCCTCAAAAGATGACCAAGATTCAGACAGAAACGTTGAATTATCTGTGCTAGGCATCTGAGATAAGAGGAAAATTCACGAGCAGAGATTTTTTATAAGCTCCCTGTCGAGGAGAAATTGAAAGAATAAACAGGAAATCAGGACTAGAAAACGGTATCTAGAGGGCTTTGAATGGCCACCTTTATTCTAGAATAGGTTCATTGTAAGCACACTTTCTGAATAAAAGATGGAATCAAGTTAATAAAGAGAGGCTGAGCAGTTTGCCTAGGCAGGGAGTCATTGGTGGAGATGCATAGCGGACAGAAGAAGATAAAAGAGAAATGGGAATTAAGGAATAGGTATCATCATATCTTGTCGCACCAGAACCGTGTCCATATAAGGGCAGTTTCATTTGCTTCCCTAAGGTCTTGGTCGGAGCAATGGGGACTCAATGGACATTCCCGGAGGTATATTTCAGGGATACGGTGCTAAAATTCGCTTATAGGGTATGTGGGACGAGGAGGAATATAAGGACCAGGAAATGGTAGGATAAAGAGGTAAAGGTGGATATGAAAAATGGTAAAAATGCAGAAGCTTAATCGGGAACACAAGAAACACCAAGATCACTGCGCACATTTATGCAACAGCAAGTTTTGGATAGAAATTAAGATTTCAAGAAAAAAGTGCTAAAATTCGCTTATACGGTATGTGGGATGAGAAGGAATTTAAGGAGGACTAAGGAATGGTTGGATAGAGGTATAGGTGGATATGGAAGATAGTTAAAAATGTAAAGATTTAATCGAGAACACAAGAAACACCAAGATCATTGCGCACATATACGCAACAGCAAGTTTTGGATAGAAATTAAGATTTCAAGAAAAAAGTGCTAAAATTCCTAATGGTAGGATTAAGAGGTATAGGTAGATATGGAAGATGGTTAAAAATGTGAAGATTTAATCGGGAACACAAGAAACACCAAGATCATTGCGCACATATACGCAACAGTACGTTTTGGATAGAAATTAAGATATCAAGAAAAAAGTGCTAAAATTCCTAATGGTAGGATAAAGAGGTATAGGTGGATATGGAAGATGGTTAAAAATGTAAAGATTTAATCGGGAACACAAGAAACACCAAGATCATTGCGCACATATACGCAACAGTACGTTTTGGATAGAAATTAAGATAGAAAAAAGTAGATGTAATACAGATTACCGTCCGTAAGTCCAGACGCCTAGATTACAATGAAGGCCGCCGAAGACTGAAAACCACGAATAGTGTCAACATTAGTGGAAAGTCTGATATTTATCTTACATTATTTATTTGTTTGTTTGTTATCATTTGTCTGTTTATTATAATTTATTATAATTTCATCATTTATCATTATTTATCTGTCAATTTATTATTATTTACTATTTACATGTTTATTATCTAACTTTACCTATTCATTTACTTATTTTATTTATTATGATTTATATTATTATAATTCTATTCATTTATTTATCATTAATATTTTTTTTTTTTTTTTTTTTTTGCATCCGACCTAGATATGGACCAAAAGGTCTCCTGTCAGCATGCTTTGTAAGTCCCAGAGAGCATCCAGACACTCCCGGGGTCACCACTCAGGAACTGAACCACAAAGAGAAAATCTTCAGTCCTTTCCCCAACAGCGGACATCGAAGCTGATATAGAGAACTCAATTAGATTACAAAAAAGATGCCTCGCATGTAGTGTGTTATGCAGTGCACTGAAGAACAGTAGTGTGTTATGCAGTGCACTGAAGAACAGGAAATATGATTGTTAGAACAGGCCTAGCCACTCTACATGCGGAGTAGTTGGAAGTAAGGATAGTTCGTGACACAGCACAAGAAAGGGATATTAAGTGTTCCGGCACCCCTCAACAGTCTGGTTTTTGGAGTAATGACCAGTGAGGGTGGGTCATACACAAATGTATGTATGCATAGGCACACACACACACACACACACACACACACACACACACACACACACACACACACACACACACACGCACACACACACACACACACACACACACATAGCAGGGGTGGGTCGAGCACAAAATTCGTGTATATGTATGTGGCTCGAACATACAAATATAAGAAATTGTACTCAACTTATATCTCTCTTGATGGCGCAGTGGATAGTCACTGTTACTTTGATACGTCTGAGCTGAGGTTCGAGCCCTTGGCTTCGCTTCGTATCAGTTTCTGTATATGTCTCCGACGAGCGCATTGTCAGTCTCGTTCGTGATGACATGGAATTAAAAGTATAAAGTTAATGTGGTTGAAAAAAGATTAAGATCTGCACTGGGGACAATTCAGTGTGTGTGAATAACACTTGCCCACGCGCCATACTACCATTGTACCATCATAGCAGGGATGGGTTGAGCACAAAATTCGTGTATATGTATGTGGCTCGAACATACAAATATAAGAAATTGTACTCAACTTATATCTCTCTTGATAGAGCTGAGGTTCGAGCCCTTGGCTTCGGTTCGTATCAGTTTCCGTATATGTCTCCGACGAGCGCATTGTCAGTCTCGTTCGTGATGACATGGAATTAAAAGTATAAAGTTAATGTGGTTGAATTTTTTTTATATATATATACATATATATATGGAAGAAAGGGAATGAGTATACAAAGATTGGTTGCAAAGTAGAGTTACAGAAGTAAATAAAATATACATAAGGAAGAGAGTATAGACAAACGCAGAATGGAGACAAAGAGAAGAGCAAATATAAACTGTGGTGATATTTCACGGATAACTTTGAAAAGAACAGAACGATTTTTTTAGGAGGAAACAAGAAGGGAAAATGGGTTAGTCAGGGAGATAGGAAACGTAAAGGGTGCATATAAATAGACGTTAATATATGAATGGTAAAGGCTGTGAAGGGAGCATGGGTGGAGTAATTATGTACTAAGTTGAAATCAATTTCTGTATTCCAGATTTCGATTCAGAAACCTCCTCCTCCTCCATCTCTTACTCCTCCACTCCTCCATCTCTTACTCCTCCACTCCAAATCTCTTACTCATCCACCTCCTCTTCCACCTTCTCCACTTTCCCGTTTTCTTTCGTTTTAGCCTTCGTCTTTTGCTGACCTCTCTTCCTTGTCTTCCTCCTTCCCGTCCTATCCTTCCTCTTTCTCTTCTTCCTCTTTTTTCCTCTTCATTTCTTCCTCTTTTCCACCTCATTTCTCACTCTCTCCTATTTCTTCACATATTCCTTCTCGTTATCCTCCTCTTTACTCCTTGAATCTGCTGTGCAATCTAATCCTACTTCTCTTTTTGCAAGTGTAGCTTCCAATCTTCCTTTCTCTCCCGCCGTTTGCGACTAATTTTCAAACAAAAGAAAATCGACTCAAAAGAAAATTTCACCTGCGTTCGGTTATCATTACATTTGTAATTTCCTTCGTTCCTCCGACGTCTTCTAATTGATACTTTTATGCAAATAGTACTTTCAGGGCTCTCATCTTATTAATATTCCTCATTACAATGTATTAAACCGTCTTCAGGAGCCACCGGATCTTGTCGTATCCGCTCCCTGCCAACTTTAAAAGCCATAAATGAATTAAATATTCTTTTGTCCATGAATACACACTTCAGCTTCATTAGATTCAGAATTATCAATTCGAGATTCATATATTTAAGTCCAGACACCAACTGGAAAGCGGACAAAGGCTATAATAAGATTCAATTTAATTTCAATATTGATACTACGGTCGTACACAGGTGTATCCAATGCACTGGACTTTGCATGAACCATATAAGAATTATAGAAAGCTTTTTGCCTTGCATGAAAGTCTACATTAGACACAGAGTTCTGTCTTTTGGTCATTTCTAAGATGAAAAAGTCTCTAGTATTTGGAAAGAAAAGCTCAGACATCTACAAAATTCCGTATACCGGAAGTACTTGCTAATGTGAGGTGCCCAGAAACAGAGGGGCATTCCCACTACTTTTACTGGTTTATATGTATATGTATATGTATACGTATATATGTATTTATATGTATATGTATATGTATATACCCGACAGTGGGTAATTTAAAACATTTTACTAAATGTGCTACTACATTTTCGTCCTGTAAAATGTATATGTATATGTATATGTACATGTATATATTTATATGTATATGCATATGTATATGTATACGTATATGTATATGTATATGAATATGTATAGATAATTATTATAAAGAAACATTTGATGCATCCACTTTACAATAACTTTTTAGTTTATAGTTTGTTGATTCAGTTGGTTTAACTTCGCGGAATTCCCACTATAAGGAGGCTAGGACGGTGCCTCCTACAGAGAACTTTGTAGAGTGGAATTTAATAAACCATGCCCTTGGTTCAACTCGCCGGCGGCAGGACTCGAATTGGTGCCCTAACCCGATCGGCCAACGAGCATCAAACTATATTTTGTTAAATAAACTAACTAAATGAGTAGATAAATAAGTAAATATAAATAGTTATCTATGATTTTGTTATAAATAGTGCTTACTTTTGTTCTTGGTATGTACATATCCATTACATATCTCTCATATATTAACGCTACATTCTTTGTAAACTTTATACCATAATCACCTTGCTATGCTCTGAATATTACGTTGTTCATACATACGACAAAATTTACAAAATATAATTTAATTTCTTGCCCATTGCTGTCTGTCCTCGTCTATATTCATTATAATCTTTATACCATCATTATCTTTCTATGCTCTGATTATTACGTTGTTCATACATACGACAAAATTTACAAAATAGAATTTAATTTCTTGCCCATTGCTGTCTGTCCTCGTCTATATTCATTATAATCTTTATACCATCATTATCTTGCTATGCTCTGATTATTACGTTGTTCATATATACGACGAAATTTACAAAACAGGATTTAATTTCTTGCCCATTGCTGTCTGTCCTCGTCTATATTCATTATAATCTTTATACCATCATTATCTTGCTATGCTCTGATTATTACGTTGTTCATACATACGACAAAATTTACAAAACAGGATTTAATTTCTTGCCCATTGCTGTCTGTCCCCGTCTTTCATCTGGCTCTTTTCGATATTTTTTTTGTTCTCTCTCTCTCTCTCTCTCTCTCTCTCTCTCTCTCTCTCTCTCTCTCCATTCGGTTCTTCACGCTCCAGCGAAGAAGCCAGAAATTGCGTTTTCGTGCACAAAACAAAACAGTCTAGTTCTCGTTTATATCTCTCTCTCTCTCTCTCTCTCTCTCTCTCTCTCTCTCTCTCTCTCTATATATATATATATATATATATATATATATATATATATATATATATATATATATATACTGATGAAAATGTGTATCACAACTAATACCACAGTCATGACAGAAGAAAAAATGGAGACGGGAGTCCACATATTTCGACTGCTATCTGCAGTTATCTCACTTGTAGTACAGATACTACTGAAGAGGGCTGCAGTTAGAAGTCTCCAATTTTAATAATAATAATAATATTAATAATGATGATGATGATGACGATGATGATATTATTATTGTTATTATTATTAGTATTATTAGTATTATCATTATTATTAATTATAATCATCATCATTATTGTTATTATCATTATCATTATTATTGTTATTATTATTATCATTATTATTATTATTATTATCATTAATATTATTATTATTATTATATTTAGGACCTTCAATGCCGTTATACGACATTGTAAGCCTATCCGAATCTTAAATGCAAGCCGGAATTTCATTAAAGATTAATCATATATTTAATGTATCTCTTATATATTAAAATAATAAATTACTATAGTTCAAGTCACGTTGTGTGTACAAAACGAGACGTGAGGACCGTGATCGCGCGGGCTAGACATTAGATCGGACCACGGACGCCCACCCTAGATGGCCTCCACCAGCTGGTGTCCTGAGCTCAGCGCGTGAGCAGACAGCTGGTCCGGTCACTGTAGTTCTTATAATTAGATAATATACTATCATTTTATGAAAGATATATTCGTATGTGTACATAAACACACACATATACACATACACATGCACGTGCACATACATATATTGCAAAAATATCTAGACGTTATTTTTGTATAGAGCCAAGAATGGAAAATGAAGTTTAATAAAGAAAATGCAAAGTACTGGAAATGGGCAATACTGGCAAAAGATTATCCTTAAACCATTCCTTGGGAAGTGAGCCCATTACAAAAATAAAGAGGAGAAAGATTTATGAGTGTTGATAAATGGCAACCTGGCACCTGACGGACCTATCAGAAGGAATGTGGGAGGGAAATACTGACTTCTGCAGATGGTCAAAGTGGCGTTTCGATGCAAAACTCATCAAACCCCTGATCCGCCCAAGACTGGAATATGTGTCAGTGGTATGGTCCCCACACAGAGTGAAGGGTATAAGCAAGATCGAGAGAATACAATAGGCAGCAACTAAACTGGTCCCCAGCCTGGGAGATATACCATACGAGGAGAGACTAAAAGCACTGGGTCTACCAACTTTGAAAGATCGAAGAGAAAGAGGTGATATGATTACATTATTCAGGTCACTAAAGGGGATAGATTGCATTTATAACAGAAATCTTCTGAATAAAGATGGGTCTTAAGAGGTCATGGGGACACATTAAGAAAGACCACACGTCTAAAACGTGTGAAGAAATACATTTTTTCATATAGATACATAAATACTTGAAACATCTTAGAAAGTAATATAGTCCAAGCTCAAACAATATATGAGTTCAAATCTAAATATAGTCATTGGAAGTCAAGGATATAGATTAAGTTGGAACTGTACATTCATTAGAGGCTAGGTATGATAATAAATTAGAAGATAATAGAAGACGGGACCCCTCGAGCGTTGCTCCTTTCCTGTATACTATAATTAGGTAATCATAATTAGGTAAATACACGTACTCATACACATAAGCTACACATACACACTAACACATACTCATACAAATATATACATACATATACACATGCATATACACATATGCAGACATAAACACGTGCACATACATACACGTGGGCACACACACACAAACACACACACACACACACACACACACACACACACACGCACACACACGAGCATAGCTCCCCTTACCGTAAGATACAAGAATAACAGCAACAACACACACACGCACACACACACACACACACACACACACACACACACACAGACACACACACACAAACACAAACACACACACACACACAAGAACACACACAAATACCTACACATTTGTCAAATGTTGGTTTAATAACAAATTCGGTTTTCAGTCAAGTCCGCACGAATATGAGCCCCGTGGATTCGACCTCGTTCAATTTCATTCAGGTCAGGAAAGGTCAGGGAAGGTCCACAGGTCTTAATAAACGTCAAATTAGTGCGTCGGACCGACCATTAATATGGAACAGACATTGCTGGGGTCATCAGCATACCTGTACCTGACCATTGACTAAACACATTCTAATCCGTAATTATCCCTTGGTAAACTGTATAATTACCTAAACATACCTTACATCCCCTCACCACTCCCCACTCCCCACCCCCTACCCGGCGACGTGCCATGCAAATTTTGTACCTATTATACGTCAGGTTGGCTACCACCCGTATCAGAAGAAGAAGAAGGAGAAGAAGAAGAAGAACGCGAAGAAGAAGAACGCGAAGAAGAAGAAGAACGCGAAGAAGAAGAAGAACGCGAAGAAGAAGAAGAACGCGAAGAAGAACGCGAAGAAGAACGCGAAGAAGAAGAGGAAGAGGAAGAGGAAGAAGAAGAATAAGAAGAAGAAGAAGAAGGTTGTACATAGGTAGATAGCTAACGTCCCGTGATTTTTTTTCTTTTTCAGATGAAAATATGTGTTCTTTCACCAATCTAATACAACCTAATCTTAGTATGGGTAATTAGACTAGAGGGAATATGGACAATTTGTTGTGACGTTAGAAAATTAGCATATGCAGATGGTGTGCATGTGATAAAAGTTAGCATGTGGAAGATATAAAATTCTCTGAAGCAGACAAGAAGAATTGGATTGTAGTGTACTGAGCAAAAGACTACGATAATGAGAATGGCCAAGAAAATGAGTTAGACGATAAATGGCAATATGAGGATAAAAACATGGAATAATTGAAATATCTCTGTGGTAATATCTAGAAATAAAATGAACCAGGAAATGAAAGAGGAGACAGTAGCAAAATTAAGAAATTTAATAGGCATTGGGAACAACAATGATAGACAGAAACTAGGTGTGAGTCCTGGGTTCTAACCACAGAAAGAGAAAACTAGAAGTATTATTAAATGGGACCCGCATACGATAGTGGACAAGGTAGATGAAAACAAAGACACAATGTACTAGAGATATGACAAAACAAGTGTCTAACAACAGAAAATCTTAGGAAGAAGATTGCGATGGGCAGGATATGTGGTAAATATGACCCAGGAAGAGATGTCATATAGAATTAGAAATGGGACTGATAAACGACAAAGAAAGACCACCAGCAAGACTGATACAGTCGGAATTGTAACATTATAAAAGATGTACATCTTAAACCCACTATCGGAGAAATAATATCAGAAGTACAGGAAAACTGTATATTTCGACCACTATCTGTAGTCCTCTTCGGCAGAAAGTAGTCGAAATATACGGATCTCCTGTACTTCTGATATTATTTCTCCGATAGTAGGTTTAATGTGTACATTTACAAATGTGTTATAACATTACAGTTTCGCATTATTCAAGATATCAAGTAACACGTGGTAAACGGTAACGTTATTCAAGATATCGTATAACACATGGTATATGCAGACCACTATCAAGAGAGCACAGACGCAAGAGGTCGATTGAAAGAGGACTGGCGAGGGTGGTCATGAGTCTTCACGCCCAAAGGCTTCACGCCCAAAGGCTTCACGCCCAAAGGCTTCACGCCCAAAAGCTTTGGGAAGAAGGAAAGAAACGGTCTTCCTCTTAGTTGAATAAACTCAACCGATGATGTCACTAGAGGTCTTGGGTGATTGGCAAGCGTACCGTCTTCTCTTTGCCACCGAAATGGATGAGAAAGTTTGGTGGTTAACAGAATGTTAAGAAAAATGAAATCTGTCACAAAAGAGGTTAATCGAAGCAACGACTCCAGCTGATCGGCCAAACATTGGGTTTATTTTCCCCTAGACTTTCTGAAAGAGAGTACACATATATGAATAAAGTAATCACGTGACATTCAGAATATTACTGACAGAAC
>NC_134809.1:9123381-9128381 GCF_046742065.1 Oratosquilla oratoria
ATAAAGGACTGCTCTAACAAAGGCTGGCATGCCTACTCACCTCGCAGAGTGGACAATGGGTGAAGGAAGTTCAAATCGAGGGTCCTCTCAGGCTGGAGCCAGTCTTCAGCTGAATAAAGTCGACTGGAAAAAGAAAAGGTGCCGATGTATTGAAGGGATTGGAAAAGGATGCACAAGAAGACCTCTCTCATTTGGTGTCCCCCTGTCTCTCTCTAATTCTCTCTCTCTCTCTTATCCTCTCTCTCTCATTTATTCTCTTTCTCTCTTATTCTCTCTCTTTTATACTCTCTCTCTCTCTTATTGTCTCTCTCTCTCTTATTCTCTCTCTTTTATACTCTCTTAATTATTTCTTACGTCTCTCTCTCCTTTCCTCTCCCCGCTCTCTCTCCCTCCCTCCCACCTCCCTTCTATCTCTCTCTCTCTCTATTATTTCTTACCTCTCTCTCCTTTCCTCCCCACTCTCTCTCCCTCCCTCCCCCCTCCCTTCTCTCTCTCTATTATTTCTTACCTCTCTCTTCTTCCTTCCCCACTCTCTCCCTCCCTCCCCCTCCCTTCTCTCTCTATTATCTCTTTCCCCTCTCCCCTTTCATCCTCACTTTCTCTTCTTCCCACCCCCCTTCTCTCTCTCTCTCTCTCTCTCTCTCTCACCCTCTCTATCATTCCTTTTCTCTCCACTCTCTTTCCTTCCTACCCCCACTCTCTCTCTCTCTCTCTCTCTCTCTCTCTCTCTCTCTCTCTCTCTCCTCTCTCTCTATCTATCTCACCCTGTCCCTCATTGTCATTCAGTCTTCCTATCCCTATCACTCCCATCCTTCGCCTTCCCATTTTCTTACGTGACCAATGTCGATTAATTATTCTCTCTCTCTCTCTCTCTCTCTCTCTCTCTCTCTTCTCACGTTTTCTCTTAGTACTCCTTCTCCTCCCACGTGTCTACATATCTTCATTCATCAGTAGTTTCTCTCTAAACTCTGACTCGTTTCTCTTCAGTTTCTCTCCCTATATGTTCTCTTCTCTTTCACTTATTTTCTCTCTCCTTTTTCTCTCTTTTCTCCTCATAATTTCACCTCCTTCATCATTCCTTTTCGCAAATAATCCCGGTTTGTTTCTGCCAGGAGGATGAGCAGGAGGAAGGAGGAGGTAGGAAGGAGGAGGTAGGAAGGAGGAGGTAGGAAGGAGGAGGTAGGAAGGAGGAGGGAGGAAGGAGGAGGGAGGAAGGAGGAGGTAGGAAGGAGGAGGGAGGAAGAAGGGGTAGGAAGGAGGAGTTAGGGAGGAGTAAGGAGGGAGAGAGTAAGAAGAGGAGGAAGAGGAGGAGGAAGAGGAGGAGGAGGAGGAGGGAAGGAGGAGATAGGAAGAGGAATTGGGGAGGCAGTGTGTAGGAGGAAGAGAGTGGAGGGGAGTAGAGATGGGAGTTAGGAGGAAGAGGAGGAAATTGGAGAGGAAGAGAATAAGGAAGAGGAGGAGGAAATTGGAGAGGAAGAGAATAAGGAGGAAGAGGAGGAGGAAAAAGAGAAGGTGAATAAGAAATAGGAGGAGGAAAAGGAATACAAGGAGAAAGAGGGGAGAGAGGAGAGAGGAGAGAGGAGGGAAGAGGAGGAGGAGAAGAAGAAAGGTAGAGGTGGTGAGAAGAGTGGCAGAGGAAGGGAGGAGGAAGAAAAAGGGGGAGAGGAACAGAAGGAGGAATAGGAGGAAGAGGGAGAAGGAGGAATAGGGAAGGGAGGAAAAAAGAATAGGAGTAGAAGGAGGATAGAGGAGTTGAGTAGAGGTAAAGGTTGGGAGACGGGAGGAGGAAGGAAGAGAAAAGAGAGAAGGAGAGGAAACGGGAGAATAAGATGAGGAAGACGAGGAGGAGGAGGAGAAGAGAGAGGAGGTGTAGTAGGAGAAGGGGTAGATGGGGGAAGAGGAAGAGGAGAAGGAGATAGTGGAGGAGGAGTAGGAAGAGAAGGAAGAGGAGGTGGTTGTGGAGGAAAAGAGGAGGAGGAAGAGGAGGTGGTTGTGGAGGAAAAGAGGAGGAGGAAGAGGAGGTGGTTGTGGAGGAAAAGAGGAGGAGGAAGAGGAGGTGGTTGTGGAGGAAAAGAGGAGAAAATGGCGGTGGAGGAGAAAGAGTGGGATGAGGAGGAGAAGGAGGAGGAGGAGATGGAAGTGGAGGAGGAGAGTAGGAGATGGTATAGAAGAGTGGAAAGAGGGGTAGGGGAAGGAGGTGGAGGAGAAGATGAGGGAGGAGAAGAGGGAGGAGAAGAGGGAGGAGGAGGAGGTGGAGGAGAAGAGGAGGGAGGAGAAGAGGAGGGAGGAGAAGATGAGGGAGGAGGAGGGAGGAGAAGAGGGAGGAGGAGAAGAGTGGGGAGGAGAAAGAGAAGAGGGAGGAGGAGGTGAGAGAGGAGAGAGAGAAGGAAGGTGAGGTGGAGGTGGAAAAGGAAGAGAAGAGGGAGGAGGAGGAGAGGGGAAGAGGAAGAAAAGGGTGAGGAGGAGGAAGGGGAGAAGAGGGAGAGGAGGAAGGAGAGAAGAGGGAGGAGGAAGGAGAGAAGAGGGAGGAGGAGGAGGAGGAGGAGGAAGAGGCGGAGAAGGGGGAGGAGGAGGAGGAAGAGGGGGAGGAGGAGGAGGAGGAGGAGGAGGAGGAAGAGGGGGAGGAGGAGGAGGAGGAGGAGGAGGAGGAGGAGAAGGCCAATAATAATTATGCTCAGACACCAAGATAATGAAGGTTTGACTTGATTGGATTAGCCGGACTTTTGGTCGAAATATTCCCAATAATTTCGAAGTTGATGTTTTGGTAATTAGCCTGGGCGGCGACTCCATTGCTAACCAGCATCCTGAAGGAGGAGGAAGAGGAGGAAGAGGAGGAGAAGGAATGGGAGGAAGAGGGGAGAGAAGGAGGAGAGAAAGAGGAGGAAGAAGGAGGAGACGAAGTGGGAGGATTATAAAGAGGAGGAGATGGAGGGAGGAAAAGGAAAGAAGAGGAAGAGAATGAGGAGGATGAATGAGGAGATAAAGTGGGAGGATTATGATGATAAGGAGGAGGAGGAGAATGAAGAGGAAAGAAAAGGAAGAGAATGAGGAGGACAAAGGAGGAGAAGGATGATAATGAGCAGGAGAGGAGGAGGAGGACGAGGAAGAGGGAGGAGGAGGTGAAGAAGGAGGAAGAAGAGAAGGGGTGGAAGGATGAGAAAAAAGGAGAAGGAAATGCAAGGGCAGGAGGAGGAGGAGGAGGAAGAGGAGGAGAAGAAGGAAGAGGAAGTGGAGGACGAGGAGGAAGAGGAGAAGGAGGAGGCGGTCGAGGAGGAAGAGGAGGAGGAGAAGGAAGAGGAGGTGGAGGAGGAAGAGGAGGAGAAGAAAGAGGAGGAGGAGAAGAAGAAAGAGGAAGTGGAGGAAGAGGAGGAAGAGGAAAAGGAGGATTCGGGCGAGGAGGAAGAGAAGGAGGAGAAGGATGTGGAAATGGAGGAGGAAATTATAAGGAGGAAGAGGAAGTGGAGGATGAGGAGGAAGAGGAAAAGGAGGAGGCGAGCGAGGAGAAAAAGGAGGCGGATGAGGAGGAAGAGGAGGAGAAGGAAAAGGAGGAGAGGAAGGAACAGGAAATGGAGAAGGAAATGGAGGAGAAGGAAGAGGAAGTGGAGGAGGAGGAGGAAGAGGAGGAGAAGGAAAAGGAGGAGGAGGAAGAGGAGAAGGAAAAAGAGGAGGAGGAAAAGGAGGAGGAGGAAATGGAGGAGAAGGAAGAGGAAGTGGAGGAGGAGTAGGAAGAGGAGGAGAAGGAAGAGGAAATTGAGGAGGAGGAAGAGGAGGAAATGGAGGAGGAGGAAGAGGAAATGGAGGAGGAGGAGGAGAAGGAAGAGGAAATGGAGGAGGAAGAGGAGGAAATGGAGTAGGAGGAAGAGGAGGAAGAGGAGGAGGAGGAGGAGGAGGAGGAAGAGGAGGAGGAGGAGGAGGAAGAGGAGGAGGAGGAGGAGGGAGAGAGCTGTGCTTGAGGGTAGGCTGCGGAAGCAAACGTGATGTGTGTGTGTGTGCGTTGGGGGAAGGAAAGAAAATGAGACGAAGTTGCATCAGACATTAGCGCGGTCGGCCGTGGATGGTCTATGTATCTGAACTATGTGAATATATCGTCCCTTGTTGCCGCATTAATGCAATTTTGTTTACAACAAATCACTTTAATCACAGAAGAACTGCTGGATACAGGTATATATTAAGTAAACGGGGGGAAATGTATCTGCATTCGTAGATCACCGTTGCAAAGTATAGAACAAATACAAGATATATATATATATATATATATATATATATATATATAATCATTATTATATATATACATATATATATATATACATACATACATACATACATATATACATTATATATATTCAACAGTGGGAGGTTGAACACATAAAATATATGTGTTTTTTGGTGGTTAAAGTAAACAAAATATCATAGATATATACCTTTAAATAGTGAAGATTTAAATAAGGACTAAATATATGCCCTTCTGAAGGATATATATATATATATATATATATATATATATATATATATATATATATATATATATATGTGTGTGTGTGTGTGTGTGTGTGTGTGTGTGTGTGTGTGTGTGTGTGTGTGTGTGTGTGTGTGTGTGTGTGTGTGTGTGTGAGTCTGTGTTTGTGTGTGTGTGTTTATGCACCGAGAGACCAAAACTACTTCGACGTATCATCTCATATAGGTATCACAAATCAACGTTTTAGTTTTGACTGAAGCTAGACAGTTTTATTCAGCCTCACGAACATGTTTGTGATGTTATCTTGCAATGACGTTGATATAATAGATCAGGTTTAGTAGAGACCTGAGACTGCGATGGAAAGTTGACCCGACGAAAGTTTCACGATTTTCACAAGAAAGTTCGTAGTTGTCATAGCCTTACGGACCAATACAGAGTCGATCTCACAAAGTGGATTTGAAGTTATATAGTCAAAGTTTGCCTTCGAAGCAACGTCGGGTCATAAAAGGAAGTCGGTATATTGGAAATACTGTACATTTAGGTC
>NC_134809.1:9133381-9153381 GCF_046742065.1 Oratosquilla oratoria
TATGACGTTAAACAATATCACACTTTGGGACATATGAAACTGTACCTCTGATCGCCATATACTTGTGTAGGACAGAGTTCGTGGCGAAAGGGGAGGCTGGGTAGGGGGGAGGCTGGGTAGGGGGGAGGCTGGGTAGGGGTGGGGGGTTGGGGTGGGGGATGATAATGACGAGTTTCTCAAAGAAGACGGAAATGGGAGAGAAGGCAACACAATAGGGGAGATGGAGATTGTGAAGACGTAAGATGCACTAACGATATCGTAAAGTTACGAAGCTATGGTGATTGTGGCCTCGGCGTAAACAAAGGCGCGTCACTGCTGTGCACTTGCATGTCAGGTAATGTTAATCAACTGGAAGAATATTCACGATAGAGGATGATGATAAAGAATTTGTATACATATCACACAAATAGAAAAAAAAATTGACAATCCAATGTTCGTCTGTAAAATTGTAAAAAAAAAAGATGAAGATTTTTCTGTGAGAATTGAAAATTGATAGAATTGATTCAGTGAGACGGGTCATGTCTTGCTGAAGAAAAAAATGGAGATCACAGACATGGGTGCGAACAAACATGTCTGTACCAACATTTGCATAAACATACACATTTCAACGTTTACATAGTCTCATCCATAGCCGCATTTATGTTCAAACTCACAGAGACACAGTCACATATGCAGTCACATCAGTATACACAGACAGATTGTCACAGACACAAACACAGACAAACACATACGCAGAGCCAGTGACATGTAGAAAAACAGAAAAACAAGGAACAGACATGTCGAGTCTTTATTCAGAAAAGTATATATATCTACATCTACATCAACATTTGTATCTACATTGGTGTCAATACTCACATTGATGTCAATACTCACACTGATGTCAATACTCACATTGATGTCAATACTCACATTGATGTCAATACTCACATTCGTAAGCCAGTGTGGTTCCTAAACTGCCCAGGCACAAAAAATTGTGGGTATAACGTAGAAACATTCATAGTCACAGCTGCAAACACATTTTCATCCATTCACATCTTAATCTATGTCAATATCCGTATACACATTCACAAGCAAAAATGTCAGACAGTACTTGTCTGTACAGTTTCAAAACATTTACGTTCGCAATCAGTAATACATTCATGTATGTAGGCAGTCAAGGAGATGGACACAAACACCGGAACAGGGGCAGATACAGATACAGAGACAGCAGGGAGGGAGGGAGGGAGGGAGGGAGGGAGAGAGAGAGGGAGGGGAGAGAGGGAGAGAGAGAGAGAGAGAGAGAGAGAGAGAGAGAGAGAGATAGAGATAGAGGAGATAGAGATAGAGATAGAGATAGAGATAGAGATAGAGGAAGAGATAGAGATAGAAGTAGAGATAGAGACAGATATAGAGACATATGTAGTGATAGAGATAGAGAGAGAGATAGAGGTGGAGATAGAGATAGGGATAGAGATAGGGAAAGAGATAGAGATAGAGATAGAAATAGAGATAGAGATAGAAATAAAGGTAGAGATAGAAATAGAGATAGAGATAGAAATAAAGATAGAGATAGAGAAAGAGATAGAGAGAGAGACAGATACAGAGATAGAAATAGAGAGGGATATAGACAGAGAGAGAGAGAGAGACAGAAACAGATACATAGACAGACATAGGTGCTGTAATACTACGAGAACCAAACACAAACGTACACAGGACAGGTACAGACATACAGAAATGGATACAGACAGGCACAAAGACGCACATAAACAGACACAGACACAAACGCCTCTCATACATTTCCTTTTATATTGCCGCCTCCTTTATCATCGTCACTTTCTCTCTTGTCTTCTTCTCTTTCCTCCTCCTCCTCCTCTTTTTGTTCTTCATCTTCCCATCATTCTATTAAGCTAATCTACTCTTCTTCCCCCTTTCTACCTCTCTTCTTCGTTGTTCTTCTTCCTTTGTTCTCCCACTGCTTTCCTTAGACTTTCCTCCTTCTCCTCTTCCCTTCTTAATTTCACTTCACGCTCTATTTTTATTTGCCCTGATCGATTCCTTCGTCTTCTTTTTCCATTCTTCTGCATTCTCATCTGTTCACATTTCCTGCGCCCTTTGCTTGTTCGTTTAGTCTTTCTTTTTTCGTTATTTGCTCTTTCATTCGCTCAATATCGTCTATTTTCGTTCATTTATAGGCAATCCATTCACACCTGATGCTTTCATTTTTTTTTTATCTTCGTTTCTTTTATTTTAGTTTGGTATAATCTCCTGCGGCCCTCAGCAGTCTAACCTACGTTTCTTAATTTTATCTTATTTTATTAATTTTTCTTTTGTTCTTTTTCTTCGTTTGTTTCCTGTCTTATTAAGTTTTTTGTATATTCTCATTTATTCGTAAGGAGTCCTTACTCCTCATTTCCTTTGTTTTGTGTTTTCTTTTTGTATTGTCTTTACTTTTTCTTATTTGATAAATATATTCTATTATTTTTTTTTCTTTCTTTTAAGGGATTTTCATTCTGCCTTTTTCCATTCTTGATTTCCTTTGTTTTCTGTATTTTTATTTTCTGGATCTTTTCTTATTTTATTGTTTTTGTCTTGTAAAGGATTTTCATTCTACCTTGTTCCATTCTTGATTTCTTTTGTTTTTGTTTTCTTTTTGCATTTTCTTTATCTTATTTATTTCATAATTTTATTCTATTTCTTTTTTGTCTTATTAAGGGTTTTCATACTGCCTCTTTCCATTCTTGATTTTCTTTTATTTGTTTTTTTTTATTTTCTTTATCTTATTCATTTAATAATTTTATTCTATTTTTTGTCTTATTAAGGGTTTTCATACTGCCTTTTTCCATTCTTGATTTTCTTTTATTCTATTTTCTTTTTACATTTTCTTTACCTTTTCTTATTTCATAATTTTATTCTATTTTCTTTTGTCTTATTAAGGGTTTCCATACTACCTTGTTCCATTCTTGATTTTCTTTTATTTCTGTTTTCTTTTTACATTTTCTTTACCTTTTCTTATTTCATAAATCTATTTTATTACTTTTTTGTCTTATTAAGGATTTCCATACTACCTTGTTCCATCTTGATTTTCTTTTATTTCATTTTCTTTACTTTTCTTATTTCATAATTGTATTTCATTACTTTTTTGTCTTATAAAGGATTTTCATACTGCCTTGTTCCATCCTCTTACGGTTTCTATTTTTGTATTTTCTTTATCTTTTATATAAAAAAATTATTTATTTTTTGTCTTATAAAGGATTTTCATACTGCCTTGTTTCATCCTCTTACAGTTTGTTTCTATTTCTTTGTGCAGACGCAAAAACGCTGAAAAAATATTTAATGTTTTTTCCCTCCTCGCTCTGTGATATATATAGGTTTCACATTTTCAACCGACGCTCCAAGCTCTTTGCGTTTGCTCTCGTGGACCAATTAACTTTATTTATGATTTGCTGTTATTTATCATTCTGTTATTATCTGCTGTTTTCGCTAGCCCCTCCCGTTCTGTACATACATTTAATGGACTTAAATATTCGCGTTAGACCTTAATGGGCTTAGATATTCGCGTTATATCTTCATCGACTTGGGTATTCGCTTTGTAACTTCTTGATTCATCAAGTTATCTGCGCAAACGAAAGATAATTTGCTTTAAACCTTTCATTACGGTGACGCTGTGTAAGCATTATGGTTTTATTCTGCGGAACGTCACAGCTTTGGAGAGTTTCAGACTTGCACGATTTTATTAAGTTTAGGGGACGTGGATGTAGCGAATAGGTTAGCCATGCGTTAGGTGGGAGGGGATATGATGATCTTGTTATGTGTCTTCTAAGACAATTTCATTCCTTCGTATATTTGAAAATCTAATACGTAATGTAAGGGTTATGTGAAGCTTGATATATATATATATACATATACATATATATATATATAATATATATATATATATATATATATATATATATGTACAACACCGAATGGGTCTCAGTGAACATATTTACATTTATTAACCACAATTCACTTTAATTCTAAGCCATCAACATCGAAAAGCTCGATGAGGCATACATGCAGAAATTGAAACGTGGTACAGCCAAAGATTCAAACCTCGGCTAGCATGTGACAAGTGATAGAGACTTAACCAATTGCGCCATCATGAAAAAAAGAGTTCTTCTTCTTGGTAAATGCATTAAAATGGTATTAAGTTCGGACGAGTCGTAAAAAAATGATAGAAAGTAGATTTACATCAGCTGTGACCAAAACCGTCACCTTTGCCTAGGATGCACGAGCAGCCAAGCCAAGTGAAACTTACCAACAGTCCTTTAGGGTTGTATCTAAAAAAAAATCTTCCTTACATTCTACTGGTCAAACAAATGAATAAAACTGCTTGAAGACAGCTCTACTCTAACCATAAAGGTTAGTCAAGCCGCAGAGAGACGTTTAGAGGCTGAAGGCATTCTTGGATTTGGATAAGATCAACTATGGAAAGGAGAAGAAACCTGTGCAAAGTTGTTCTGCAAGGAAGACTAAAGCCTTGGGCGTCTTTCTGACGAAGCCGCTTAAAGACTCATCAAAATCGTTTCTGATGTAATTCGCTGATCACTCGAAGCCCTGAGCAATAAATGTGTATCATTTCTCCGTTACATTTTCTCTCCACGTTTCCTCTGTAATCTTCTCTCCGCATCTTTCCCCTACTTTAATCCTTTGAGAGTTCGTTTTCTATAGGATTTCACCGTCCCCTTTTTCTTCTTCTCTTTTTTTGTGTTTTATCAAAAGTCTTTTGTCCTCATTGTTCAATGATTCTGCTCTTTTTCTTCGCTTTTGTTTTGATCATCACATTTTGGGTCTTTGGTTTTCACTTTCGTAACTGGAACTTGCCTTGACTGGCCTAACACATAAGGTAGAGGTTGCAACTAAGTGTTTTATGACGTAAGCTGATTTATTTTTTATTCATTCATTCGAAGAAAGCGGGATTTGTTCTTGTAGACATTTGTGGCTGGTGCCAAACGATTTCATTCAGCTGAGGGATCCCCATGAGTATAAAAGTTAACCCTAGGAACTCGTTTTCTACCAAAGACACCTCGACTCTGTCTACGGTGGTCTGGATGCTAAGTGATATCCTTTCCCGCATTCGAAGGTGATCTTCATGTCCCTCCTCCTCTCTCGGTCGTGAAATCGGACGAACGATCCCGTAGATTCTCGAAACCCCTATGGTCTCTACTCGACTTCTTCCGGAACTCCCAATGATTTCTACTCATTTTTTTTTCCGCCGCTTTCGATGGTCTCTACTCCCCATCCTTCACATTCGATTGTGAAACCGGGCGAATTATTTTGGTAGATTTTTACAATTCGGTGGTGACTAGCTCACTCGGCGTTGTGTCCACCTCTCTCTCTCTCTCTCTGTGTGTCAATTAAAACCAAAAGGAAGTGCCTTGATGGGGTCCCCTAAGAAGGAATGAGGAACCAGAGGGGTGAAGGGTGGCAGCAGAGAGACCTTCTGTCTTAGGACTCCTGCCAGAACTTGGCAAAGAGCTGATCGCCCAACAGAGAAACATAGGGAGTGGCCTTCACCTGACCGGGAAGAAGCAGACCTCTGGCTCCCGGAACTGAAGACAATAACACAGAAGTCAATAGAATCACGATAAAGAGGACCTTTAGCCATCCTTAGACTTTTCTTCTTGTACGGAGGTAATTTCTGGTGAGATTACGATTACATCTGACCCATCCTCACTCGGCGCTTTAAAAAAAAAAAAATAATAATAATAATAATAATATAATATATATATATATATATATATATATATATATATATATATATATATATATATATATATCATAATAATAATAATAATAATAATAATAATAATAAATAAATTATATATCTATTGTGTGTACGTGTGTGTGTGTGTGTGTGCGCGTGTGCGTGTGTGTGTGTGTGTGCGCAAACGCATGCCCGCATGTGTTCGTGCTTTAGTGTGTATGCATGTACGTGTATGTTTGTGTATAATGAAGGGCATTATTCATATTTGACAGAATAAATATTTTGATGATTTTATGTGAAATGATGTTCGTGGTCAGAATCGGGAAGCATACTTATAAATATAAAGCGAAAATGATGAATGTTCGATAATAAACGAGAATAAGTAAAGGCAGAGGACACTATTTCTTCGCTCAAAATTGCCACCTTTGCCTTACGTACTCGGAGATTTACCCTCGTGGTAGCCATTGCCAGTAGTTGTGGTCTTGAAGCTAATGCTAATCTAAATGAACCAAAAATAACAGAATAGATTGTATTTGGAGGTGTGAGTATTTGTGTGCATGCATGCATGCATCTGTATGTGTGTGTGTATGAGTATGTGTATGTGTGAGTGTGTATGAGTATGTGCATGTGTGTGTGTTTGTATGTGTGTATGAGTATGTGTATGTGTGAGTGTGCATGAGTATGTGCATGTGTGTGTGTTTGTATGCTTGGGTGTTTGTATGTGTGAGTGTGCATGAGTATGTGCATGTGTGTGTGTTTGTATGCTTGCGTGTTTGTATGTGTGTTTGTGTATGAGTATGTGTATGTGTGTGTATAAGCATGTGTATGTGTGTGTGAATGTATGTGTATGTGTATGTGTATAAGCATTTGTATGTGTGTGTGTGTGAATGTATGTGTATGTCTGTGTGTGTGTGTATAAGCATGTGTATGTGTGTGTGTGTGTGTATGAGTGTGTGTGTATGTCTGTGTGTGTGTATGTGTATGTGTGTGTATATGTGCATGTTTATGTGCGCGTGAGCATGCGTGTGAGTATTTGACGAAGTTATTCTATCTAACGTTAGACACTTTCTTTTATTTTACGAAAAGTCAATCGCTTCAGAACCTCCAGACTAAGCCCTTTGTCAAAGTGACGCTCTCTCTCTCTCTCTCTCTCTCTCAACGCCAGACGATTCCAATCGACTTAAGAGAGAACTTCACACTAGCGAAGTGCTTAAGCCTTTCACGACGGACATTTTCTAACTATACCTATGTATTTATTTATTTATTTATTTATCTATTTCATTTGTTATCATTTATATTATTATAAATTTCATCTATTTTTATTTATCGATTTATTCCTTTATTTGTCTATTCATCATATATATATATATATATATATATATATATATATATATACATATATATACATATATACATATATATATACATACATATATACATATATATATATACATACATATATACATATATATATATATATATATACATACATATATACATATATATATATATACATACATATATACATATATATATATACATACATACATACATACATACATATATATATACATACATATATACATATATATATATATACATACATATATACATATATATATATATACATACATACATATATACATATATATATATACATACATATATACATATATATATATATACATACATATATACATATATATATATATACATACATATATACATATATATATATATACATACATATATACATATATATATATATACATACATATATACATATATATATATACATACATATATACATATATATATATATATATATATATATATATATATTATATATATATATATATATATATATTCGCATCCGACCTAGTTATGGACCAAAAGGTCTCCTGTCGGCATGCTTCTCTTCTGTAAAATCCTTTGTAGACAATATATCCATTAGTATTTTTCTTCTAGATAATATAAAGTGATTTGATTTACATGAACGGTTTGGAGGCGTGTCACCCTTAAACAATTTTATTAAGATGGAAATAAAGTCCCAAGACTAAAAGGGAGTTCGTAGAATGGGAATTCCAGCTAAGTTATTTTTTTCTAAAATTACCCCCTCGCCTTTGGAAGAGGTGAAATAGGTTGTTTTTAAGGATTTTACTCTGCCTTGCGTCAAACTATCTTATTCAATTCAGGGGACGCTAATAGTAATAACAAGTTGATGACGCTTAAGTTTACTGATATTTTCGACCCGACACCAGACTAAAACCAGACGATTTAATTGGTGGAAAAAGTAATTTTTTAGGATTTTACTCTGGCTTGTGTTAAACTATCTTATTCAATTCAGAGGAGTCTTATAGTAATAACAAGTTAAAGACGCTAAGCTTACTGATATTTTCGATTCAGCAGCATGCTAAGACTAGATTATTTTAGTTAGTTCATTGGAAGATTAATGAGGAAATGGAGTCTTGTTTGATCAATATCCCACTAAGCTTCGGAATCTGCATTATATCTACATGGAATACCCTCTGAAGTTAGCCAGAACCAAATCCATGAAGATCATGAAGTGTCTGGAGAAGAAGAATAAGAACAAAAAACATAGAATAAAATAAAAGTAGAACTATGTGCCTAAAGGCGCTCTCACCTGAACATAAAGTGCGAAAGGTAGAGAGAGAGAGAGAGAGAGAGAGAGAGAGAGAGAGAGAGAGAGAGAGAGAGAGAGAGAGAGAGAGACACACACACACACACACACACACACACACACACACACACACACACACACACACACACACACAGAGAGAGAGAGAGAGAGAGAGAGAGAGAGAGAGAGAGAGCGAGAGAGAGACAGACAGACAGAGAGACAGACAGAGGAGAAAGAGAGAAAGAAAGGGAGACAGACAGAGAGAACAGGAAAGAGAGAAAGAGAGAAAGAAGACTCGTGTCAGCTGAAGACATGGAATTAAGAAAGTTGGTCTCAGGGGAAAGTATAGATTCCCGGGAACGAAGTGTAAAATGAAATCCTTTGAACGGCGTCATGCAAGGGAGACGGATTCCCCCCCCCCCCGTCCCCCCGTCTGGGCCAAAGAGGATTTGATGGCACTCGGCGAATGATGGAAGGAACTAGAAATGAAATAATAACAAAAGGGAGGAAGTAAGAATAGAATTAGAGAAAGTACGAAGAATCGTGGGGGATTGTTATTTAAGGAAATAAAACAATAATAAGAAAGGAAAGCACGTGAAAGTAAGCAACTGGGTAAGAGGAATTGAAAGTGGGAAAAATGAATAATAATAAAAAAGAGAAAATAAATAATGAATGCGATAAGAGAACTCATACCAACACAAGGAGAGGAGGTAATAGTAGTAGTAGTAGTAGTAATAGTAATAGTAGTAGTAGTAGTAGCAGTAGTAGCAGTAGTAGTAGCAGTAGCAGTAGTAGTAGTAGCAGTAGTAGTGGTAGTAGTAGTAGTAGTAGCAGCAGTAGCAGCAGCAGCAGCAACAGTATTAGTAATAGTAGTAGTAGTAGTAGTAGTAGTAGTAGTAGTAGTAGTAGTAGCAGCAGTAGCAGCAGCAGCAGCAACAGTATTAGTAATAGTAGTAGTAGTAGTAGTAGTAGTAGTAGTAGTAGTAGTAGTAGTAGTAGTAGTAGTAGTAGCAGCAGCAGCAGTAGCAGTAGTTGAAGTAGTATGCAAAGAAAGAAAATTAAGGAGGAAGAGGAGGAATAAGAAGAAGAATATGTTTGGGGATATGAGGAAGATATAAAGAACAGAGAGAATGAGGAAGAACAACGGTAAGAGGAGAATGAGAAAAAGGATAACGAAAAGTCGGTGGAGGAACTGGAGACACGGGAGGAAAAGGAGGAGAAAGAGAAGGAGAAGGAGAAGGAGAAGAAAGAAGAGGAGGAGGAGGAGGAGGAGGAGGAGGAGGAGGAGGAGGAGAAGGAGAAGGAGAAAGAGAAGAAGGATTAGGTGGAAATGGAGGAGGAGAAGGAGAAAAGGGAGAAGGAGAAGGAAAAGAGGAAGGAGAAGAAGGATGAGACGGAAGTGAAGGAGGAGAAGAAGAAGGAGAAGGAGAAGAAGAAGAAAGAGGAAGGGAAGAGGCAGTGGAAAGAAAACAAGGAGGTGAAGGAGGTGATTGAGAAAGCGGAGAAGGAGAAAGAGAAGCATTATGAGGAGGAGGAGGAGGAGGAGGAGAGGCATGAGAAGGAGGAGGAGTAGGAGGAGGAACAGAAGTGGAAGGAGGGTGAGGAAAAGGATGAGAAACGGTAGGAGGGGCATGAAGGGGAGGAGGAGGAGGAAGAGGAGAAAGAGGAGGAGGAGGAGGAGGAGGAAGAGGAAGACAAGAAGGAGGAAAAACAGAAGATAGAGGATGAAGTGGAGGAGGATGAAGTGGAGGAGGAGGAGGAGCAGGAGGAGGAAGAGAGGAGGAAGAGAGGGGGAGGAGGAGGAGAAGGAGGAGGAGGAGGAGGAGGAGGAGAAGGAGGAGGAGGAGAAGCATGAGAAAGAGGTGGAGAACTTCGAAGATGGTGATTGGTAGAGACTCCTGGTGACTGATTGGAGATTGAGGAGAAAATTGGAGGAGGAGGAGAAAGCATACGGAGAGAGACAGGATGACGAAAGGGAAATATAAGATATTTCGAGCAGAAGGAAGAGAGGACAAATAAGAGAGAAAAGAAGAAGAAAAGGGGAGGAGAAATGAAGACGATAAGAGAGAAAAATGGAAAGAGGAAAAGGAGAGGGGAGAGAGAAAAAGAGGGGTGTTAGAGGAGGGAATAGGTGAAGAGAAAGAAAAGAAGAAGAAAGGGGGAGGAGAAATGAAGACGATAAGAGAGAAAAATGAAAAGAGGAAAAGGAGAGTGAGGGGAGAGAGAAAAAGAGGGGAGTGTTAGAGGAGGAAATAGAGGAAGAGAGAGGGAGGAGAGAATAAGGATGTATGGATGTACAAGGAAAGTGAGTACTGGATCTGAAGAACAGAGGCGAAGAAGGGACAAAAATAAAAATCATAGGGGGGAGGGAGGGAGGGAGTGGGGAGGAGGTGTTGTGGGAGGATAAGGAGGAGGGAGAGGGGGTAGGGTTGTGGGGTGGGGGGCAATGCACATGTTGCGTGTGGTGCATGGATGATTGCATAACTTGCCATGAAATTGCACGGTCAATTTCTTTCCTTCCTACTGGCTAAGATTGTATAATGCCCGGTCAGGGAGGCAAGGGGAAGGAGGAAGAGACAGAAAGACAGACAGAGAGAGAGAGAGAGAGAGAGAGAGAGAGAGAGAGAGAGAGAGAGAGAGAGAGAGAGAGAGAGAGAGAGAGAGAGAGAGAGAGAGAGAGAGAGAGAGAGTCACACTAGTACTTACACTAATGTTTGTAACACTGTCTAATCGACTTTTGAACTGCTCAACAGAGGAACTGCTTACCACGGCCTTTGGCCGTCTGTTCCAAGTGTTGCAGGTTTTATGGGTAAAAAAGTTACCAACCTTGTCACAAAAGTAACGAGGGGGATCTGGCTTCCCCCATTGATTGCGAGTGGCATTCACGTCCAAGCTGAAGAGGTGTCGATAGTTAATGTTATAAAATCCCGAAAGTATTTATTGGTTTAGGTAATGGAACTGACTTCTGAAGTAACCTAAAAGCTTTTGTGTTTTCTTTTCTAATTCTATACAATGTTTTGAGGACTTGAGGTCGCTACTAATCAAGACACCCAAATCTTTTTCCAGTTCTGCACTTGCTATGTCTGCCCTGCGTACCTGATATGCACGATCTTGCATCAACCACTCCTGAGACTACTCTACCTCTTTCTCTGAGCCTGACCAAAGAATTTCTGCACTTTCAGGTATCGAGGCATTTCCTCCCAACTTTGTGTCATCCGCAAACTTAGCTATGCGGCTCACAATTCCAACATCTATTTCACTGATATAGATGATGAAGAGGAGCGGACCTAATGCAGATCCTTGGGGTACTCCACTGGTAACAGGAGACCATCCAGACGATATCTCATTAACGATGCCTCTTTCAACCAGGCTTTAATCCAATTTAACAATGTTCCTCTAATACCCATGGTTCGAACTTTCGACATTAACCTCATATGAGGTACCATATCAAAGGCTTTCTGGAAATCGAGGTAAAGTATATCGATTGCTCTTTTCCTGTCATATTTTTGAAACCTGACATAGAAGAACTCTATCAAGTTGGTTAAGCATGATCTGTGACGCCGAAAACCATGCTGCGAGTTTAATAACAGGTTGTTTCCCTCCAGAACTCGACTATTCTATCAACAATGACACCTTCCAGTATCTTTCATACTATGGAAGTAAGGCTGATAGGTCGGTAATTCCCTGGATTTGCTCGATCCCCTTTCTTAAAGATAGGAGTCACGTTTGTCTCCCACCAGTCCCTAGACATTTCTT
Organism: Oratosquilla oratoria; assembly: GCF_046742065.1. Taxonomy (NCBI): domain Eukaryota; kingdom Metazoa; phylum Arthropoda; class Malacostraca; order Stomatopoda; family Squillidae; genus Oratosquilla; species Oratosquilla oratoria. Next base: position 9,145,504 of record NC_134809.1, read on the forward strand.
CTGTCCGCAGAGACTCATTGAAGGTTTCTACTAAGTGGGGAGCCATCTTCCTGCAAACCTCCCGCAGTCGTTTCTGCAAGAAGCCATCTGGACCGGGAGACTTGTCTGCGCTAAGTTTGTCTTTTCTGGCTAAGACTTCGATATTCGTACAATGAATATCCTCCATGGACTCTCCTTTGTGTACCAGAGCTGGTTCAGAGATTGCCCCCTCTACTCCTTCAGTGAATACTGAAGAGAAGTGTGCATTAGAATATCATCCATCTCAGGGCCTGTGTTCTGAAGCGTTCCACCACAGTCACGCAAAGGACCAATTTTGTCTCTCACTGGTTTTCTGCTATTAACGTAGCTAAAGAACTCCTTGGGATTGCCTTGCAAGATGCGGCCTCCCTCGGCTCTTCACCACGTTTTGCTGCATCTATCATTCTTTTACCCTTCCGCGCTAGTGGATGTAATCTTGATGGGCAATACCGCTATGGTTTGCCTTGTAGCTGCGATAAGAAATTTTCCTGTCCTTAATCGTTATTCCTATTTTTCGAGTGAATCAGTAAAGTTATCGACGTTCTTCTTTGACTACTTTATTTGGCACAAAATGTGCCTGTTGTGCCATAAAGCAATCACGGAATGAGTCTCAGGGCTCCTGAACGTTGACACCTACATCAATTCCCAATGCGTCAATTCTTCCTCTCAGTCCAGCAAGATCAGCTTTCCTCAGATCAAGAATGGTACGTCTGCGGTTTTTTCTTCGAGTTCAGGCACTTACTCTTACTCTGTTGGTTGTCAGGCCGGACGTCCCTTCACCAATTTCACTATGCCTCTCCAGATGGCTCTATCCTCTGCCAATTCCTTCCACTCCTCTCTTGGTGCCACCCTCTCCACGTCCTTCTTTACTCCATGCATCCATCTGTACCTCGAGTTCAGGCACTTACTCTTACTCTGTTGGTTGTCAGGCCGGACGGCCCTCCGCTTTCACTATGCCTCTCCAGATGGTTCTATCCTCTGCCAATTCCTTCCACTCCTCTCTTGGTGCCACCCTCTCCACGTCCTTCTTTACTCCATGCATCCATCTGTACCTCGAGTTCAGGCACTTACTCTTACTCTGTTGGTTGTCAGGCCGGACGGCCCTCCGCTTTCACTATGCCTCTCCAGATGGTTCTATCCTCTGCCAATTCCTTCCACTCCTCTCTTGGTGCCACCCTCTCCACGTCCTTCTTTACTCCATGCATCCATCTGTACCTCGAGTTCAGGCACTTACTCTTAATCTGTTGGTTGTCAGGCTGGACGGCTCTCCGCTTTCACTATGCCTCTCCAGATGGTTCTATACTCTGCCAATTCCTTCCACTCCTCTCTTGGTGCCACCCTCTCCACGTCCTTCTTTACTCCATGCATCCATCTGTACCTCGAGTTCAGGCACTTACTCTTACTCTGTTGGTCGTCAGGCCGGACGGCCCTCCGCTTTCACTATGCCTCTCCAGATGGTTCTATACTCTGCCAATTCCTTCCACTCCTCTCTTGGTGGCACCCTCTCCACGTCCTTCTTTATTCCATCCATCCATCTGTACCTCGAGTTCAGGCACGCGTAATTTTAATCAAACGACATTGTGATCACTTCTATCTAGGGCGTCATCCACATATACATTGTGTTCTATGTTACCCTCAGTGACGAACACAAAATCCAGTATATTTTCTCCCCTTGTAGGCTCTGGTACACATTGGGTAAGAAATGTTTCATCTGCAAAATGAAGAATCCTCCTGCTTTCATCATCCCCTGTCCTGCCTTCCCAGTTTACATGACAGATGAATTCCCCTAAGATGACCACTGAAATCTTGCTTATTAAAACATTACTATCTGTACACAACTCAGCGTCTTCGTCGAGACACTGATGTGGTGGCCTGTGAAATGGAATAAATCTATACCATTCTTCTCTTAGTTGAAGATCCATGCTAAGTAGCTCTTTCCATCTGTTTAATGTACGCTCTCTAGGATTCAAGGTTTCTCTGATGTACATTGCTACCTCTTCCCTCCCGATTAATCCTTAGTGAAACAACAAATTCCCTGGAAATTCAAATTCGCTGATAAAGTCGTGTCCATTTGTGTGGATTTAGGATTCTGTAATGGCTACTATATCAAAATTTTCTGTTGCTAGAAATGCTCTGAGCTCTAACATTTTGTTTCTAGTGGACCTTGCATTAAACAACATAGAACATAAGAATGAAGGAGACTGCAAGAGACCATAAGGCGTACACAAGGCAGCTCCAGCATAAGGCCTACACAAGGCAGCTCCAGCATATGGCCTACACAAGGCAGCTCCAGCTTAAGGCCTACACAAGGCAGCTCCAGCATATGGCCTACACAAGGCAGTTCCAAAATAGTAAGACATCGAGGGAGTCACGTCTTATAAGGAACTCCTTCTGCTTCACTCGGTTCCCGGCTCACTTGAGGAGTGCCACAAATGACTCCTCACCCAAATCGGGGGTGGCAACTGGCGCCTCACTCACAAACAAACAAACAAAAACAAACACACGCACACACACACACACACACACACACACACACACACACACGCACAACATCCCGATGCGAAGGAGCAAGAATTTCACCAGAGGAGCTTTCTACTAAGGGTGAGACCTGAGTAGGCTTCTGAACTCAGAGTAGGAGTCCTTCTGGGATTTGAGTGGATAACAAGGCAGAGAACTTGGTTTGCCATGTCACCATATACTACTACTTTGCCCTCGTGATTAAGATGCCCGCCATCTTTTGCCAACAAATCGCTTCGTCCATAAAAGGTGTTGTATGGGTCCACAGACCGTATGCCATGAAGGACGCACATATACTAAAGTCTCTTTAATGTCTGTTGAAAGAGAGAGAGAGAGAGATAGATAGATAGAGAGAGAGAGAGAGAGAGAGAGACAGAGAGAGAGAGAGAGAGAGATAGAGAGGCAGAGATAGAGAAGGAGAGATAGAGAGGGATAGAGTTAGATAGATAGATAGATAGATAGATAGATAGACAGATAAATACAGAGAGAGAGAGAGAGAGAGAGAGAGATAGAGAGAGAGAAAGAGAGAAAGAGCGAGAGAAGGAAGAGAAAGGAAAAATAAGAACAAATATTAATAAAAAAGAAAAGGGGGAAGAGTAGTGGAAGAAGTAATAAGCTTATAGATTGAGAGAATAACAAAGAAAACACGAACGTAAACAGAAACGAGAGAGAGAGAGAAAGAGAGAGTGCTGGAAAGAGAGTAGGAGGAAGGCAGCCAGAAAAAGAGAAAAAAGAGAAGAAAAAAAGGAAGAGAGAAAAGAGAGAGAAAAGAGAAGAAAAAAGGAAGAGTGAAAAGAGAAAGAGAGAAAAAAGAGAAGAAAGACGGAGTGAAAAGAGAAAGAGAGAAAAAAGAGAAGAAAAACGGAGGAGTGAAAAGAGAAAGAGAGAAAAAAGAGAAGAAAAAGGAAGAGTGAAAAGAGAAAGAGAGAAAAAAGAGAAGAAAAAAGGAAGAGTGAAAAGAGAGAAAAAAGAGAAGAAAAAAGGAAGAGTGAAAAGTGAAGGAGAGAAGAAAGAGAGATAAAAAGGAAGAGTGAAAAAAGAGAGAAAAAAGAGAAGAAAAGGAAGAGTGAAAAGAGAAAGAGAGAAAAAAGAGAAGAAAAGAGGAAGAGAGAAAACAGGAAGAGAGAAAAAACTCTTAGAGAGACAAAAGAAAAGAAAACGAGGAAGGTCACAGAGTACAAGATAAAGATATGGAAAGGGGAATGAGCGAAGACGTGGTTTAGAAAGAAAATAGGTTATACAGAAAATGGAATTAGAAAATCGAGTTAAAAGAAAACGGGGTGAATAGAAAATGCAATAAGGGGGAAAGGAAAGAGAGGGGAAGGAAAGGGACCTGAAGGGAGAAGAGAGAAAAGAGAGGGTGGAAGAGGGGAAAAGAGAAGAAAAAAATGATAAGAGAAGAATGAAAATTAAGAAAGAAAATGAAAAAAAGGGGGAGGGGGAGGGAGGAAGGGGTGGAAGGGGGGAGGGGAAGGGGGAAGGGGGGAAACGGGAAGGGAAGTGGAGGTAGAAAGAAGGAAAGAGGAGGAGAATGGGATGAGGGAAAATAATTATTATAATTTTGTTATTTTATTTTATATTATTTTATTTTATTCTATTTTATATTATTATTTTTTTTTATTAAATTTAATTTTATTTTGAGTTATTATATATTTTTTCGCATCCGACCTATTTATGGACCAAAAGGTCTCCTGTCGGCGTGCTCTGCCTTTGTAATCCTTTGTAGGAAACAGAAGGAGAAGGAAACGGAAGGGAAAGGAGAAGAGAAGGAAAGTAAAAGGAGGAGGAGAGGAAGAAGAGGAGGAACAAAAGAGGAATGGGAAGAAGTAAAGGAAAAGGGAGGATAAAGGGAAGAAGACGAAGAATGGGAAGGGGAAGGAGAAGAGGAAGGGAAAGAGAAGGTAAAAGGGAATAGGTAAGGGAAGGGGAAGGTAAAGGTAAAGGAAGAGAAGGAATAGGTAAAGTGAACATAAAGGTAAGGGAGGAGAGGGAATAGGTAAAGGGAAGATAAAGGTAAGGGAGGAGAGGGAATAGGTAAAGGGAAGATAAAGGTAAGGGAGGAGAGGGAACAGGTAAAGGGAGAGGGAATAGGTAAAGGGAAAATAAAGGTAGGGGAGGAGAGGGAATAGGTAAAGGGAAGATAAAGGTAAGGGAGGAGAGGGAATAGGTAAAGGGAAGATAAAGGTAAGGGAGGAGAGGGAATAGGTAAATGGAAGGTAAATGTAAGGGAGGAGAGGAAATAGGTAAAGGGAAGATATAGGTAAGTGAGGAGAGGGAATAGGTAAAGGGAAGATAAAGGTAAGGGAGGAGAGGGAATAGGTAAAGGGAAGATAAAGGTAAGGGAGAAGGAATGGGTAAAGGGAAGATAAAGGTAAGTGAGGAGAGGGAATAGGTAAAGGGAAGATAAAGGTAAGAGAGGAGCGGGAATAGGTAAAGGGAAGATAAAGGTAAAGGAGGAGCGGGAATAGGTAAAGGGAAGATAAAGGTAAGTGAGGAGAGGGAATAGGTAAAGGGAAGATAAAGGTAAGGGAGGAGAAGGAATAGGTAAAGGGAAGATAAAGGTAAGTGAGGAGAGGGAATAGGTAAAGGGAAGATAAAGGTAAGGGAGGAGCGGGAATAGGTAAAGGGAAGATAAAGGTAAAGGAGGAGCGGGAATAGGTAAAGGGAAGATAAAGGTAATGGAGGAGAGGGAATAGGTAAAGGGAAGATAAAGGTAAGGGAAGATAAAGGTAAGGGAGGAGAGGGAATAGGTAAAGGGAAGGTAAAAGGGAGGAGAGGGAATAGGTAAAGGGGAAGGTAAAGGTAAGGGAAAAGGAATAGGTAAAAGGAAGATAAAGGTAAGGGAGGAGAGGGAATAGGTAAAGGGAAGATAAAGGTAAGGGAGGAGAGGGAATAGGTCAAGGGAAGATAAAGGTAAAGGAGAGGGAATAGGTCAAGGGAAGGTAAAGGTAAGGGAGGAGAGGGAATAGGTAAAGGGAAGGTAAAGGTAAGGGAGGAGAGGGAATAGGTAAAGGGAAGGTAAAGGTAAGGGAGGGGAGGGAATAGGTAAAGGGAAGATAATGGTAAGGGAGGAGAGGGAATAGGTAAAGGGGAAGATAAAGGTAAGGGAGGAGAGGGAATAGGTTAGGGGAAGCAGAAGAGAAAACGGAAGGAGGAGGGAAATAGGGAAGATTAGAGGACGAAAATGGAGAGGAAGAAAAACAAAAAATAAAATGGAAAGTGAAGCAGAAGAAAGAGAGAAGGAAGGAAAAGAGAGAGGAAGAGGGAAAGGAAGGTAATAGAAAAGGAAAGTGGGAAGGCATAGGAAATGAAAAGGGAGAGAGCAAGGGGGAAGGGGGAGGGGAAAAGAAAGAGAAAAGAAAGGAGGAGGGAAAGAGGAAGGGAAGAAGAAAGGTAAGTGAAATATGAAGGGGAAATGGTAGATGAACTAGAAAGGGAAGAAGGGGGAGGGAGAAGGGGAAGGGGAGAAGAGAGAGAATAGGAAAGGGAAGGAAAGGGAAAGGGGAGAAGAAAGAAGAAGGAGAATAAGAAAGGAAAACGAATGGAAAGGAAAAAGGGACTAAAGGAAAGGTAAATTAAAGGAAAGGGAAATGAGAGAAAAAATCAAGATGAAGAAGATAGGGAAGTAGAAGGGAGAGAAGGGCAAGGGAAAGTGAGGAGGAAGAGGAGGAATAGGAAAGTAGAAAGTGAAGGAAAGAGGAAAGAAGAGGAGAAAAAGGAAGGAAAATGAATGGAAAGGAAAAGGGACGAAAGAAAAGGTAAGGGAAAGGAAAGGGAAATGAGAGAAAAAATCAAGATGAAGAAGAAAGGGAAGTAGAAAGGAAAGTGAGAAGGAAGACGAGGAATAGGAAAGTAGAAAGTAAAGGAAAGAGGAAGGAAGAAGAGGAAAAGGGAGAAGAGGAAAGAACAGAAAAAGTTTAGCGAAAGTTGATGATGAGGAGGAAGGACATTGAAGAGGATGATGATAAGGACATTGATGGGTAAGAGGAGAAGGAGGAGGAGGAGGAAGAAGAGGAGGAGGAGGAGGAGGAGGAGAAGGAGCAGGAGGAAGAAGAAGAGGAGGAGGAGGAGGAGGAGGAGGAGGAGGAGGAGAAGGAGGGTGATGATTAAGAAGAAGAGGAGGAGGAGGAGAAGGAGGGTGAGGATGAGGAGGAGGAGGAGGAGGAGGAGGAGGAGGAGGTGGAAGACAAAGTGGAGTAGCGAGAAGTGGGAGTGGAAGAGGAAGTGGACGAGAAAGGAACTGATAAGAAATTGAGGGGCGCCATTCAATGTAAGTGGAGCAGTGAAGTGGAAGGAAGTGAAGGAGTACCTGATGTCGGAGGTGGAGGTGGAGTGGAGGGAGGGGGGAGGTGGAGGGAGAAGGGGGAGGTGTTGAAGAGCCGGGGGAAGAAGGGGGGAGAATTGCCGATGAATATTTTTCACAGAGTGTATGGAGGGGGTGGGTGGAAGGAGGGCGGGAGATAGATAGATAGATAGATAGACAGATAGATAGATAGATAGACAGATAGATAGATAGATAGATAAATAAAAAGAAAGATAGATAGATAGATAGATAGATAGATAAATAGATAGATAAAGAGAGAGATAGGTAGATAAATAGAGAGAGAGATAGATAGATAGATAGATAGATAGAGAGAGAGAGAGAAAGAGAGTTAGAGAGAATACAAAAGGTTACAAGAGTCTTCAAACGAGAAAACGTGGGAGTGAGAACGAGGGAGTGCGTGTGTGGGTGGAGTGAGAACGAGAGAGTCTGTGCGTGGTGGAGTGAGAACGAGGTAGTCTGTGTGTGGTGGAGTGAGAACGAGGGTGTCTGTGTGTGGTGGAGTGAGTGTAAGAGGGAGTCTGTGTGTGGTGGAGTGAGTGTAGGAGGGACCCAGACATCTGAGCCACGAGTCTTGGGAAGGACGTCCCGAAGGAAGGTCGGCCACAATAGAATCAAAGGAAGTTAATGAGCGGAGAGTTCGAAGACAAACGAAGAAGGAAGAAGAAGAAGAAGGAACAAAAGGGGAATAATCGAAGAAAGGAAGGAAGGAAGGGAGAAAGACAGGGAATGCGGTGAGGTTCATACGTTTGTGTACTTGTACACAAATAAGAGACATAAACGTGTACGGTCATTCACTCACACGCACACATGCACACACACATGCACGCGCGCGCACACACATACACGCACGCACACACACACACACACACACACACACACACACACACACACACACACACACACACACGATTCCTAGAACAACCAAAATGTCTTTCAGACAGGAAATCTTATGCTCTTTGTTTAATAAATTCCCCTGAAGGGATTTGACGTAGAGTATATACAATACTCCAATATCCTAG
>NC_134809.1:9160881-9175881 GCF_046742065.1 Oratosquilla oratoria
TACATATATACATACACACACACAAACACACACACACACACACACACACACACACACACACACACACACACACACACACACACACACACACACACACACACACACACACACACACACACACACACACACAAACAGTCCCACCCTTAAATAATGTTAGTATCGCTGCGCTGCGAGTTGTTACTCCAACTCTCGAGGGAGGGGAGTTGGGTGTGTGTATGCGTGTAAGGTCGCAGTATTACCCACAGATCGGTCATACGAGCACTGAGCTCTCATCCGGAGGGTAATAACTGTCGATCACGAGTCTAACACGTGATCTAAGACCATGATGGTGAATCACACACACACACACACAATCACACACAATAACTCACAATAGATATACACACACATCGAATGAACGTGTGTGTGTGTGCACAGAAACGCTACTGTATGTGTGTGTGAGCATGTGTGTGCATGTATGTGTATGTGTGTTTGTGTGTGTGTTTGTGTGTGTGTGGAAATGACTATCTCTTAGTGTTTGTGTGCGTGCGCGCGCATTTGTGGTCATGTACATGTTTTTGTGTGTGAATGCGGGTAACCATTTTCGTTAGTGTGTTCGTATATGCGTGTACATTTACCTAGTTGCATTTTCCCAATTTTAATGTACAATATCAGAGCTAAGTTTGTGTGGTAACGTGTCAAAGGGCTATCACACTGGGCTATTTTTCCTCCAACCTCCGATTAATCGGCGGTAACCACCACCTCAACAACTTTTTCCGCCTTAAAACCACTATGGTAAACTATTATGTTTAAAAATAATAATAATAATAATAATAATAATGCTGGAGGAAAATTATTGCAAATCTGCTCCGACAGTCGGAGAAAAAATAGCCCAGTGTGATAACGCAGTTGGAGGAAAAATAGCCCAATGTGATAACGCCTTCAGTGTTTTTGTCATGCGTGTGCGTATACCCGCGCTCGCTTATGTAAGCGAAAGCCTCGGTGAGGACCCGGCACCAATACGACGCAGCGTCCTATACGATCGTAAGTTTGTGTCTCTAGTCCTCTTACCATATACATTTGCCTCCCGGAAGAATGGAGACTTGTCCACAGGGTATTCGTTTCCTCCTCTTCCTCCTCCTTCTCCTCCTGTCCCCTCCCTCCTTTTACTCTTCTTCCTCTTCCTCCTCCTCCTCCTCTTATTGTCATTCATTTTCCGTCATGCTTCTCATTTCCTCTTTCCTCTCGTTTTCTTTATTCGCCTCCTGCTATTTGTCTCGTTTTAGAATTCTCCACATTTTGTTTGCCTCATTCTCTTCCTTTCTCTTCCCATTTTTCCTATTTACATTATTCTTATCTTTCTACTTATTCTTTTCCTTCCACTGATTCACCACATTTGCCCCCATTCGTCTCTTTCTCCTTATTCTCCTCATTCTCTTTATTCTCCCTCACTGTCCTCCACTTCCTCTTCTCCCACTCCTCCTCCTCCTATTTTTGCCCCCAGTCCTCTTCCCCTTCTCCCTTTACCTCCTATTCCTTCTCTTTCTTCTGCTCCTCTTCGTTAAACTTCGCCCCAATTCTTCCTTCCTTTTTTAGTACTTTCGTTATTTTCATTTTCATATTTTTCACCTCTTTCTCCGTTTTTTCCTCCATGTCTTCTTACTCTGTCTCATCCTCTCTTAATCTCTCCATTTCATGTCTCTCTTCCTCTTCTTTCGTTTCGGTTAATACTTCCTCCTTCCATTCCTTCCCCTCCTCGTTATCCTCAACATATTCTTCTTGTTTTCCTTTATCTTGTCCTTCACCTCCTTCCTCTTTATTCTCCTCCCCTTCTTCTCTTTACCGTTTTTTACCTATTAATATTTCCTCTTTATACCCTCTTAGTTTTCCACATTTTTAGCCTTCTTTTTCTACAACTCTTCTTTCTTCTTCTCCACTTTCTCTTCCTTCGTTTCCTCTTTCTTCTATTTATTTTCGTGTTTTATCCCTTCTTCCTCCTCATTTCTATTCTTTACTCTTCTTCCCTTTCCTCTTTCTCCTCCTTCTTCTCCTCCTCTTATTTCTTTTTTTTCGTTTCCTCCTCGTTTATTTCCTTTTCCTTCTAATCATTTTCATTTTTTCTCTTCTTCCTCCTCGTTCCTGTTCTCTCCTCTTCTCCCTTTCTTTTTACTCTTCCTTCTCCTCACTCTCCTCATTCTTCTTTTTATCACACTTCCTTCCTCCTTCTTCTTCCTCTTTCACAATTTCGCACTGGTGAAGAAATCATCTCCCTCAAACTGCATTCCTGATCCCTGTCTCTCGCCTACCGACCAATAGGAATGCACTCCTCCCAGATATTGTATTGCGATTGGCTGGGTAATGATCGAGACCCTCGTCCAATAAAAGTCCGGGAGCCGCCGTCGACTATGTGTTTAGAATCAAAATTAGAAATCCACTTTTTTTTTTTCCTTTCGCGTTGTTTATTACAAAGGTTTTTATACATTTTAATAGTCTCAGTCACCAGTGAAAAAGGAATAGTTATCGTTAATCCGTATTAGAAAACAAAATGAATGTGATTACATGTCCTAGTTCACTTTACAGGAACTCAATATAAATATATAATGCTATTGTGGCCATTCAAGCGAGTTTTATGTAGCAAACGGCGTCGGGGTAATGCGTGTTATCTTTACTAATTGCCCAGCCAAATAGCCTGTTATATGTTTTGAACGTTTGTAATATAGCAGTAACCACCCTCCCTCCTGCCTGGGGGGGGGGGCTTGTGGGTGTATCGAACAGAATTACATAAACGCGGGGGGATTACGTACTCTTGTTATGACCGCACTCTCGACAGGACCGGGGTGGGGCGAGAGGACCCCCCGAACAAGATCGAAGTAAAGATTTTTTTTTTCTTTATCGTCTCACTTTTTCTTTGTTATCACTATTGGCAGCTTAATCCCCTTGACAGTCATTTGTTCCTGCGTTCGGATGGGGCAGTATTAGTTTATATTAGTTAACTTATGGGTTTTATTGTGTGTGCACGTTTGCATGTGAGTGGAAGTTGTGTTTCGGTACGTGCGGAAACGGTGACGGACACATCAGTGTGTGTGTATGTGTGTGTGTGTGTGTATGTGTGTATGTATGTGTATGTGTGTGTGTGTGTGTATGTGTGCGTGTGTGTGTGCATATGTATGTGTGTATGTGTGTGCGTGTGTGTACACGTATGTGCGTATGTATGTGCATGAGTGTCCATGTGTCAATGTGTGTGCGTACGCATAATTGCGAATATAGTGTTCGATTTCACACTAACATTAACGTCAAAATTGGATGTATTTTTCACCATACCTTTTCTAGACATTGATATTTTTTTCAGTTGAATAGAATCGCATGTCTGAAATCAGACTATGGCCTGTAATAAAGATATAACAGCGTAAGACAGGTGGTCAGTTATATTTTCGCCACGTGAGTAGGCGGGTCCTAGAACGATCCCTAATGTCTACTTGGACACATAGGATATGAGTTATAATTTCAATCTGAGCTTTCCAGCACAATCACGCTCCCGTTTCCAGAACAAGTAGATAAAAGTAGTTTACAGTGTTAGAGGGATCAATAAGAAGAATAGGTTTAGTTCTTCTATCGGCAGGTTTTGATACAGAACAGGAAGGAAACAAGTCTCTCACTGTGGTGATTGTGTACAAAACTCATAAGCCTGAAGTACTTTGTAAGAAATTTGCTAGTAAAAAGGGACATCAATCAGATAATTTTTATGGCCGTCGCGCATAGGACTCGAACCTACCGCTCTGAGGCCAAAAAGCACCGTCTCGGCAGGCTCTTGGCCTCAGAGCGATAGGTTCGAGTCCTATGCGCGACGGCCATAAAAATTATCTGATTGAAGCACTTTACTGCCAATTAGTTACGGTGAAGTCTTAGATCGTTTGGTGAGTAGAATGTAAAATGCCTCCCGGGAAAAAAGAGGTTATTGAAAACTGACTTTATTCTTTTGAGAAATCTAAGAGAAATCATACTTTTGAGTTGAATCTTTAACTCGAAATACATTGAAGAAAGTTCTTGAGTTATGTCTGTAGTCTCTACCCGTGCTGCTGAGGGGTTTCCAGCGAAGCAAAAAAATATTCATACGAGAGACTCGAATAGCATTTTGAAAAAAAAAAAAAAAAAAAACACTCGGAAACTATTGGCGAAGTTATTTCTACCAATTTTCAAATCAAATATGCTTCGTGATAGTTTGAGATAATTATTTCTTGCTTGATTCGCATTCAGTATGAAAATTTCGTCTCTTTTGATGTTATCAGTTCTCATTAGAATCTTAAATACCTCTATCAAATCACTCCTGAGTCTACGCTTTTTTAGTGAAAATAGATTCATATCTTTTAGTCCATTTTAGTGTGATTCATTTCTGATATTTGGAATCAGTTTTGTGGATCGCCGTTGTAGTTTTCTTAATCAGTCAATGTCTTTAATGAGACTCGGTGACCAGACAGGATCACGGGAGAGATCTTCAAGTACGGCATCTTCTCCTTTTTATCTGCTACCTCTGAGCGGGTTAGGGCGTCGTTACTTGCAGCGAAGGTCGAGGGGATGGCGGTTTGAATCCTGCCACCGGCGAAGTTGAACCAAGGGCATGGTTCATTAAATTCCACGCTACAAAGTCCTCTGTAAGGGGCACCGTCCTAGCCTTCTGATAAGGGGGAGTTTGTGACGTTAAACCATATCATCATCATCACCTCTGTGAGGGCAAGCGTCTCATACAAGAATGCATGAACGCCAATATTGTCACCATTTATATAAAAGGAAAGATGATAAGTACATCTGCAGAAACTATAGAGGAATCTCTCTCCCCTCCTTTGCCAGGAAGATCATGGAACAGGTCATGCTCTCCCGATTCTTCTCCACTGTCTCTAATGTTCTGTTTGAGACACTGTTGTTGTGGTGTATGTTCTTGTTAAGGGAATTGTACGATTGTCATGCATTGTACTTGTGAGTAGATTGGGGAAATGCATACCTTCCCCCTTTTGTATATAAATACTATGAAATTTATTTACATTAATTCATTCAAAATTGTTAAATACTATGAAATTTATGTATATAAATACTATGAAATTTACTTATATTGATTTATTAAAATCATTGTATTAATCGCACCTCCATTTAGTCGTGTGTGTTTTCCCACTAACCCAAAGTGGCGTCAGTTGCTGTTACGCCTTCGAAGCGTACGCACGTTTTTTTGTCGTAGTGCTTTACATTATGAAATGATTACACTATTTTCCATTGTAATATACTCTTATTAGCCACCCTCGTACGCAGTTTGGTTTCCGCAAGGGCAGGAGCACCACGTTTTCCGCAGAAGAAGAGGTGCAGAGAATGACACCGTGGTCTCTATGTCACAGTCTTTGACCTTATCAAGGCGTTCGACGCTGTGAACCATGGACATTTCTCTGCACTATCCTGCCCAAGTGTGGCTGCCATTCCTGGGTCCTTAAGGATCATCCTGGAGTTCTGGTGGATTGGTTACATCTCTCAAATGGACGAGAGCCGACTCCCCCGTTTTCTGTTCTATGGTGAACTTGGAGTCGGTCAGAGAACCGTCGGAGGGCACAGGAATCAATACAAAGGACATCTGAAGGCGGTCCTTGTACGAGAGTGGCTAATGAAATAAATGAAATAATGCTAATAATGAAAAACAGTGTGTTAAATAAATCAAAGCATTCCAACAAAAACGTGCGTTCACTTGGATGGCGTGATAGAGACTGAGCGCTTGGGGACGCCATAATAATAAATATACAATACTACAAGTACACCATTACATCCTCAAGCGTTGTGGCATCACTCCCTCCAACCTGGAACAACTCGTCAGTAACAGGGGTACGTGGAGTTCGACTAAAGCAATCAACAATAGACGAGATTACTAAGATAAGGATAAATCTGTTGCCCTCTTATAGATCTCTCCAGGAAGAAACTTTTGGACTCTTTTCTGTGATGTATTAATGAGGAATTGTTTTTGAAGCCAGTTGAATGTATTTGGAAAACGAAAGAAGTCCCAAGTTACCAGTTTTCTTTATGTGAAAATGTAGGAGAAATACATGTTTGAGAGAGAGATAGATAGATAGATAGGGAGAGAGAGAGAGAGAGAGAGAGAGAGAAAGAGCTGAAATGGGCAATAACACTCATAACACTTTGCATTGCAAATGGAGAAAAACACATTTGGGTTTAGCTTTGAGTCGTAAAAGAAATGAAAAATGGCAACAACAGAAACAATTACTAAAACAGGAGGCCTAAGATATTTTTTGTCTTTCAATTGAAAGGAAGAAAACACATCTGGTTTCAGCTTTGAGCTTGAAAAGAACTGAAAAGATCAATAACGAAAATAGTTATATTAAATACGAAAAAAGGGATATAAGATAAGGACTCTCATGACACTTTAGACTCTCGAAGAAAGAAAACCAAACGCTTCCTCACAGTGCTGAACCCCCCAGAAAAAGGGTCAATAACGAAAACAGTTTTCTTAAAAACGAAAAAAAGAAGAGAAGTGGCCTAAGGAAAAGGACACTCATGGCATTTTAGACTCCCGGAAAAAAAAAAAAAAAAAAAAAACAGTGCTGAACCCCCCAAAATAGGTCAATAACGATTTTTTTTTCTTAAAAACGAAAAAAAGAAGAAGACAAGAAGCCTAAGGAAAAGGATACTCATGGCATTTTAGACTCCCGAAGAAATAAATCAAACGGCTCCTCAAAGTGCTGAACCCCCCAATATAGGTCAATAACGAAAACAGTTTTCTTAAAAACGAAAAAAAAAGAAAAAAAAAAAAAAAAGAAGAGAAGAGGCCTAAGGGAAAGGACATTCATGGCACTTTAGACTTCCAAAGAAAGAAAACCAAACCATTCCTCCCAGTGCCGAGCCCAAAAAAAGGAAATCTAATTCCCATTGGAGGCCGTGAAATATGTGACAGAAGCGCCGGTGCCCTAATTGTTAGTAAGAAGAATCTCTGAGATAGATGGGCCTAATATTTTGAAGATGATTTAGCCGACGCCAGACCTTTAGATACAGCCCAAGAAATATTGAGAAAGATGAGGCAACATGAAGAACGATAAGCCAGCTCCAGGTTTGGACAAGAAAAATATAAGTCAAAATATTGATACCATGAGGACTTTTTATTGGTTTTATTTTACCCACTGTTCTATGCTTCAATTCAGCCGAAGGGAAGGACAGAAAATTATTAGAACAAGTGTTATGTTATCTTTGAATTATTGATTATGATATATCAATTGCTCTATTTAGTGACAAGTCCTTATTAGTCAGCTGTTTGAAATTGCAAGGTCTGGTCGGGGTGTTAAAGATGGTCAGAAAGTAGTGATATGTTGGTTGAGAAATTGTCACGGACAGATTTTCTCAATTAACAACCTTTGATCTTTTTGGAACATTTGGATTTTTTTCTGGTTAATACTGAGCGATATTATTCAGTTAAGAGAAGACTTTAGTCAAAAAGTGATTAATATCTAGAATATTACCATGTATGTGCATAACCAAAGTATGAAATGTGTACGACATAAATCACTGGTGTACAAATGTCATACCAATAAAAATTCTATCTGTATTCATGGTGAAATATATAAGACAATATTTCGTACTCACATGAGACGAAGGAAGTTCAATAGCGAGATTTTTCTTTTTTATTGTCTAGTCTTTAGACACCTCCATGACCGGACTGACACGTATCTGTTCAAAGCCATTCCCTGGCCTCTGTTTTACAGCCACCACGGCCATAATCTGGGCACTGTGCCATTACAAGGGCATTTCTTATGAAAAAAAGTTGATGGTATCTTTATAAAAACGAACCGAATATCATATGCCCTGTAATTTCTGCTCAGATTTGAGTGAACTTGCGAATGTACAATATGACATGAACTGTCTGAAAACTAAAGATACCTCCCCCCAAAAAAATAATGATAGTGATAACGATAATAATCAAAGTCTAAATTCGAGTGAATATTCTATATAAAAATTAGAATAGTGTTTCATATACAGCCTTAAATATGTTACAATAGAAGTATTCATTTCTAACTGGGGTTCTGTAGGTCTGAATTTGATTCTGCACTGTGAAAACTAAAGATCCACATCCTCCAAACAACAACAACAATAACAACAACAATAATGACGATAACAATAACGACAATAATAATAACAATGACAATAACAATAGCGATGATAATGATAATGATAATAATAATAATGATTAATGACAACAACAACAATAATAATAATAATAATAATAAAAAATTCTGAATTCTAATGAACATACATTAAAATCAGAATAAAGTGTTTCATACACAGCCTTGGAAATGTTAGTGAAATTATTCATATCCAACTGAGGGTTCCGTAGGTCTGAGGTTGATCCAAGATTACAAATAGCCATCGCCTACACCAGGGGTTCCTAACCTCTTTCCTTATGTACCCTGTTCTTATGTGTTGCTGTTTTCTAGTCTCCTAGAAATCATATTACTAGTGCATCCATTATCACTAGTTTTTTATTTTTGGTCCTATTTGTGGACCACGGTGGCCCACAAGGAGCCAATGAACCATAGGTTATGAACCACTGGCCTACGCCATCATCAAGGTTCTATGTGTCAGAGTAAAAATGTAGGATCGTGGCTTCAGCCGTCTTTTGTTACTCCTGGGCTTTGTACAAGTTTGTACAAGCACAATGAGGTACTTTGCCTTTGAATATCCATAGTGTAGCATTTGGTGGTGATGATATGGTTTAACGCCACAAACCCCCCTCTATCAGAAGGCTAGGACGGTACCCCTCACAGATCCGGAGAACAGTTATCTGCTTCTTTTGCATATCAAGCAGAAAAAAAAAAATATATAGACAAAGGTGAAAAACTGCTTAGATATCATCCGATATTGTTAAAAAAAACTTTTTAGGAAATTACTGACGAGAAAACTTTTACTTGAATCCATATTCATTAATATAAAACTTTGAGGAGCAATATCATTTTGGAATCAACTTTTTGGACTAGCGCTTAGACATTTCCGAGAAAATCATGAGGGAATCATTGATGAGCAAGGAAAAACATTTCACGAGGACATTTTGGACACGGAAACAAAGTGCTTAAAGAAAACATAGCCCTTCTGTTCATGATGAGGAGATGCGTCTAAGCCGCTCAGCTGTGACCAAGCCAGTGATCCTTGCTCTATGTGGTCTGAATTCCAAGGCAAGTTGTAGCCACCTGTAGCTATTGAGTGTACACACACACACACACACACACACACACACACACACACACACACACACACATATATGTATATATATATATATATATATATATATATATATATATATATATATATAAACCCCGACCTGTGCGCAGATAATTACAAAGCTAAGACGATGGCAAATGAGCCATGACCGATGCTACAAAAGGACTACTCAGGTCCCCGAGCACACTTTCCATGGCTACACCAGACGTAGTCTCACTTTCCTCGATTTTTTTCCATTTAGGCAAGTCTTGTGACAAGTTGGCTTCGTGAGTATGTACGCACAGGTCAGGTTTGAGCTCCGTGGCAGGGCTTCTAAACATTTAATCTGTCTTAAAAATACACATGTTGAAAAGCATGCCTAAACGGGAAAATCTGATAAAAACGAGACTAGGTTTGCTGTAGGCATGGAGAGTGTGCTCGGGGACTTGAATAGTTTTTTATACCATCGTTCATGGCTCAGTTGCTAGCGCCTTGGCTTTGTGATTATGTATACACTCCTAGAAGCTTTCCTCCTATTCCATATATCTGCATAACCTCCCACAGTGCCTTCCTGTCTACCCTATCGTAAGCCTTTTCCAGATCCATAAAAGCCCAAAAAATATCCTTCCCCTTTCCTATAGCTTTCTCACATATTTGTCTTACCACAAAGATCTGATCTACACATATATATAGATATATATATACATATATATATAACTATATATATATATATACATATATACATATATAAAATGCACTTATATTATTTCTTATTTCAATGATTAATATATCTAATGTTATACTGCACTGATAAATTTCAATTCAATTAAAAGCTATCCTAAGTGCATGGGTATCTAAGTTTCTAATCTTATTTTCTTAAAAGTACTGAAATATTCAACAATGGTAAATAATAGAAAAAATAGATAATTGAATATTGAAGCAGGCAGATGACACTGCCAGATAGAGAAATTCATTACAAATATCTGAAAACGCTTAGGTGACATTTTCATATTTGGTGAACTTCATCGCAAAGGAGTATCCTTCTGTAATTGGACGCTCGGGCAATGCTGATTTACGGGATCCAATTCTCTTGTGTCGATTCTCTTTTGTCACAAGACGAAGTGAGAATAATCATCAAGTAATTACCCGTCAATTATGAAAAAGACAAAATCGCAGAGCCAAGCTCAACTGTACATATGAGGTATTGTGTTCTCACGGGGGTAGCGGGATGAGGGACGGGGGGTGAGGTAAGATTATTATCACATTTTGGACGCAGCCGCCGGGGGAATCACATAATGCAAAAGTCGCAGTTGGAAATCCCTTTAATTTGCAAAATCTGTTTTATCACATGCAAAGTCCATCCCAGCCCGAACTGAGCCGGGCAAAATATTCGACTAATTCGATTTGATCTATAATGTCGTTTAATTAATCCCAAAGGCATCCAATGATTTATATAATCTTACCCCGCCCCCTCCCCACTGCGAGCCTGGACTGCCTCATTCCCGTCCTGTGCTTCACGGATTGGCTAACAATAATTGGGCACAACGACATCCCGGACGCTGTTCTGCGCCAGCTTATGTTTGTTGCTGTTTGCCATGCCTTGGGCCGCCGAGAGCAAACGTTGTGTTCCGGCTGTTTGGACATCGAGTCCGAACGTTTGTTTGCGCTGCGTTTGTCACCCCCGTTTGAGCTTCCTCCACCTCTGTCTCTGTTTGTTTTGTATGGACGACCTCGTCACTGTCCGGCGTTGCGTTCGTTAGTCATCACTGATGGTGAGCGATGGTGCCTTGAGTGGATAGATAACATCTAACTTAACTGGTGTACACACATGGTAAATTAACAATGAATTCTTAAAATAGTATTTAGTCTAATCGATGGGCAGTGGTTGACAATTTGGTGATTATTCTTAATTAGTAGGCAAATGATTATTAGTGATAAATTTTTAATATCAAACTTAATAAGTGGATGGTAGTTGGTAAGTTAGCAGAGAAATATAATATTTAGTTTATCATTGGGTTGTAGATATAAATCAGAGATGAACTCTTAACATTATTATTAACTGATAAGTGTGTGACGAAGAACGAGTTAACGCTGAAATCTTACAATATTGTATTAGATTTAGGGAGTGGTAGATGATGCATTAGTATTAAAGTTTAAGAATAGCGTTTCGCTTAGTAAATATTACTTATGAAATCTTGATATTTAACTTGATAAATAGGTGGTAGATAATGAATAAGCAATGAAGGCTGGAAATAGAATTCAGCTTATTCAGTGTATAGTAAGTAAAACCTTGAAATCATAACTGATTCAATTGGAGGTTACTAGACACTGAATTATAAGTGAAATCGTAAACGATTTTTACCTTAATTAGTGTGCGATATAAGATGAATTAGTTATTTAATCTTAAAACAACATTTAACTTAATTAGTGAGTGGGAAACAATAGTTAACAATGAAATCTTATAATATTTAATTTGATTAGTGTTATTCGAATTTTCATTATTGCTGGAAACTCGAGTGTAGCTGTCTTCATGGACAATTTCGCGATGTTTACGACAAATATTTCATGTACTTTCCGTTGGTCTGGCTAGTTGGAAATGGGTATATATGAAGAATAGTAGTCGTTAGCTTTGGGAGTATGATTTGTCTTGCTGTAATGGTTTCGTATTGTGTAGTCACCATGGTTTAAACAGGAGTTCTGTCTTCTGTAGAGGAGATGACGGATAAGGATAATTTATCACCTGTGATCGCGTGTAATGTTATTGTTGCTTAAGGCGGAGTTTAAGGAATTGGAGGCTGTTTCTAGAAAATATAAAGTGAGGGTATTCTAACAGAATGTGTGATATAATAAACGATGTATCATATAAAAGGCAGAAGGGTCTCCAATCATGAAGTGGCCATGTGTGAGACGAAATGGTCAGATATTCATACGTATTAGTATCTCTTCCTCATACTGCTCTAAAGTGTATTAGGGCCAGACGAGAAGGGACCTTCCCACTAGGATCAGTGAGCATAAAAATTGAATTAAATACAAGCACGAAAATTCAGCAGCATTCCTCTATGCTGCTGAATTAAATCACCGTCTGGACTGGGACAAAGCTGATATAATTTACAAATCACATTGCAACTACAGAAGAGAAATTGTTGAGTCCTCCCTGATCAAACAACAACGTAATTTTAATACTTCACAAGGACAATGGTCCCCCGACGCTATTACCAGTTTGGCCGTCAGCAACATTATACGTCAAGTTGTCCGCCCAGACCTGAACCCTTGAACACCACCTGTCGCACAAACGTTTGACCCGGGGTCAACTTGACCTTAGAGTCATCACGACTTGGGCTCAAACGGACCACGCGCTAGTATGCTTACAACGACTTTATGCATCTCCTTTTATTATAATTAAGTTAACCCACCCTCTGTAAAACCACGCTGAAGAGGATCACAGTTAGTAATCGCAATATATGTATCTTTCTATTCTCTGATACTGGGATATTTAGTATATATATTTAGTATATATATATATATATATATATATATATATATATATATATATATATATATATATACACGAGAGAGAGAGAGAGAGAGAGAGAAGGAAAAGAACTAAGGTTGATCGCGACCCGTTTCAACGTCATTCAAGTCCAGTCCAGGACTCAAGGCCATCCCAAGTTCTCGGCGGTTTGCTGATTCATTAACAATTTCACTGATAACAAAGTCGTCCAACTTTTACAATTCTTAGCTTAAATTGATAATGTGATCACTCGCTGATTCTCTCTTTCTCTCTCTTCTCTACTCTTTTCCTCTTCCTCTATTCTCTCTGTTTGTTTCTCTCTCTCTCTCTCTTACTATCTCTCTTGCTATTTTTCTCTCTCACTCTCTTGCTATCTCTCTCTCTTACTTTTCCTCTCTCTCTTACTCTCTTTTTCTGCCTACTTCTCTCTTTCTCTCTTTCCCCTTCCTTTCTTTCATTCCTCTTTCTCCCGCTCTTCCTCTCTTTACAGTGGCTTATTAGTGAAACACTAGAACCGGATATAAACAAACGAAAATATTTTTTTCTTTCTCCTTCTTTCTCCTCTCTCTCTCTTCGTCCTTAAAGTCATAGTTCAATGGGAGGAGAGTGAGTTATTAGAGAGAAAGTCCTGAAACGAGAGCAAGGAGGAGAGTAAAGAGGGGCACGACACTTGTGGTTTGGTCTTTAACTCTTTTTATAGAGAGGAGAACTTTTCACCTCTTTCATTATATGTCTCTTCTTCTTCTCTCTTTCTTTCTGTTTCTCTATCTCTCTCCCTCTCTCCATCTCTCTCTTTCTCTCTCTCTTTATCTTTTTCTCTCTCTATGTCTTTCTATCTACATCTCTTGCTATGTACCTACATCTCCCTCTCCCTCCCTCTCTCTCTCTGTGTCTCTCTATCTCTTTCTATCTATATCTCTATCTACATCCCCTCCTCTCTCTCTCTGTCTCTCTTTCTCTGTCTGTCTGCCTCTCTCTCTCTCTCTTTCTCTCTCTTTATCTGTTTTTCTCTATCTACATCTCTCTAGCTCTCGTTCCTCCACTTCAGCCATCAGCCATAAAGCAGCGACAAGGAAGGCATGAAATGAGTTTATGCTAATGTCTGTCTTAGGGGGGGAGCAGGAAGTGGAAGGGGGGGTAAGGGAGTTGTGGAGGATGGGGGAAGGGGTGGGCAGACGGGGGGGCCACGAGGAAATTAGACGAAATTTCCTTAATTTGGATGAAATCGCGACGATATAGGGTATTGCAGTCTCAGGGAAATTAGGACGCATCTTTTTGAGTTTTCTTATACATGTGTTGGGGAGGCGCGAGGGGGAAGGGGAAGGGGAAGGGAGGGGAATATTGGGTGAGGGGAAAGATAAGGAAGACGGGGTAAGGAGGGAGACGAGGAGTGGACGGGGAAGGGAAGGTGAGTAGAATTTAGGGGATGGTGAAAGGAAAATGAGTATAATTTAGGGGACGGGGAAAGGAAGATGAGTATGATTTAGGGAACAGGGAGGATAAGGAAGAGGAGACGAGAAGTAAGGGGGGGGGATTGAGAGGCTAAGTTGGGGCAGAGGAATGGTATTTAGGGAAGGGGAAGAAGAAGAGTAAAGGCAGGGGAAAGGAAAGGGGAAGGTGGTGTTGAAGAAGAGGAAAGGGGAATTGGGGATGTATGGAGACAAAGATATTAGGGCTGAATCTTGTAGTGAAGGGATATGAGAGGAAAATAGGGGTGAGGGTTGGAGTAGAGGTAGAGACAGAGGTAGAGAGAGAGAGGGAGAGAGAGAGAGAGAGAGAGAGAGAGAGAGAGAGAGAGAGAGAGAGAGAGTGAGAGGAGAGAGAGAAAGAGAGAGAGAGAGAGAGAAAGAGAATAGAGGGAGGAAAGGGTGGAGAGAAGCATACATTTTAGGAAAGAATCTTGTAGGATGGGAGAATGGAAGGAAGAAAGGGGAAAGGAGGAAAGGGGGGAGTGTGAGGGAGTTGAATGAAACGGGGGAGTTGAATGAAACGGAGGCATTAGGAGAGAAGGAAAGGGAAGTGACAGGGTGAGTTGAGGATGCGAGTTGAAAGAATAGAAAATAAAGACAGAGGGTAAGGGTGCATATTTGGAACTACCTAGTGTAGGCCTTGTGGTCTCTTGCAGTCTCCTTCATTTTTATATTCTTATATTTTGTACTTCATCGCCAATAAACAGCGCTTCTATAATTTGAGACAATATCACTCCAAAAAGATGGTTAAGGAAGGTAGCAAAATGGAGGACAATAGAAACTAAAGACGATCAGCTTTCTTCTTTGAGT
>NC_134809.1:9183381-9185881 GCF_046742065.1 Oratosquilla oratoria
GCAAGCCAGTCCTGAAATATTTCAGCGAAATACCAAAAAATAAAGGAGTTATGGCTATTTTTCTGCCCCCCACCCCCACTTTCTAGTACACTTTCGCTGCACAAATGTTCGAATTTGCCTCTCTTTAAGCCAGATCGATGTGTGTAATACATGCCACCACAATAAACGGACTAACAAGACAAAGGAATTATTCTTTGTGAATCTTAATTCTATTGAGTTAATCCTTTAAGTTAATGAACAACAAAACATTAATTCAGAACTCCGGAGGACCTGCCACTCGTTTTGATAGTCATGAGGAAGGAATTTTGGAGAAAACGGAGATGAGGATGGTGAGATGGATAGCTGGCATATCTTCTGTTGGAGAGGAGACAAAGTGAAGATATAAGACAAATGTATGGAATATGTAATATAAAAGAGAAAGAAAAAGAAGCAAGACTGAGATGCTTTGGACACGTTAAAAGGAGAGGAGATGACGAGCCAGTGAGGAAGGCGATGATGACGGAAGTTAAGGGAAGAAGAAGAAGCGTCGGGAGACGAAGAATTAGATGGAGAGACGTAACAAGGAGTGACATGAGGACACTAGGAGTACAAGAGGAGGATGCAATGGATAGGGACAAACGGAGAAGGATATCTCGAGCGACCGACCCTGCAATACAGTGGGATTAAGGTCGTATGAAGAAGACGACGTTGGTATTATCTGAGATGGGGATTGAATGAGTCTCACTTGTTTGTTGATGATATGGGTGTGTTCTTTGGCTAGGCCACTCCTTTTACAAGGGGAATCTTTTGTACATAAATTAAAGAAAATGAAAAAAGGAACTCTTAATATAAAACCTAGTACATCTGAAAACAGAAAGAAATATTTAAACTTTTAAATTTCTTAATTAATTATTCAATCAACCGATTATTTTTTTTTTTTTTACAAATTCACGTGTGAACTGATGTAATCGGAAGCGTGCTTGTCCCGTGATCTTATCCGATTCCTAAGAGTGATCCTTACCCGCTCCAACAGTCCAAAGGCATAATAAGACAATGGTGACGGCTTCGGGCGCAGCTACTCAGCGCCTCCCGGCGTAGGTTCCTTGCCTTATTTACAGACCTATGACCAACGAAACAATGAACTTCCTCTTACCAAACATGTCAAATCTCCTTCCATCTTTGCTGACGCCAAATTACTTAATACATTGACCTCCACCCCAGTCCCTCGTCAACCCAAGGTAACGATGTAGTTATAGTCTAATCTCAATTGACCTTTTGCTTACCAAATGAACTTTTTTTTAATTTTATTTTGGCCGACTCCATGGGTTTTTGTTCATTTCCGTGGCAACCCCTCCATCTCACCTTCGTTGGGGAAAGGACTCGATGGATGAATGAATGAATGATTGAATGAATGAATGAATGAAGTGAACGAACGAACGAATGAATGAATGAATGAATGAATGAATGAGTGAATAAATGAATGAATAAGTAAATGAACAAATGAATGAACACATGAATGAATGAATAGATGAATTAATGAACAAATAGATTAACGATCGAACGAATGAGTGAGTGAATGAGTAAATCATTTGATTAAACAACTGAAGGTTTCGAAATCCTTTGGTTAGAGGACGTCTGGGTTTGATAAGTTAATCAACTCTTACTGTTTTTCTTGCTTGTGCCGTAGCTGAGGTAATTGATAAGCGATTAATTCAAACCCCGTGCCTTTCCTAGGAAACAGAATTGCTTAAAGTTCACCATAATTTAGAAATTCATTTACCCAGTCCTGGTTTTTTGGATTCAGCAAGATTATATTATAAAAAAGAAGATCGTTCATTCTGTGTAATTGATTCAAGGATCTTATTTTGGTTATTTTTATTATTGGGCAGGTTTAGAGACCTCGAATTGTAGGACACAAAATAAGAAAATCTGCGGGAAAATATCACAGCGTTTCGTTTAAAACTCGAAACACCAACTTCTTGTTGAGATCGGTCTTCTTCGAGCTCGTTTCGCTCGCCGTAGACCCGGGTTCGAACCGAACACATACAGGTGATTGCCATTTGCCCCAGCAGCCTAAGGACACCAGACAAAGGTGACTGGTTTTGGTCGCAGGTAAGTGGATTAAAGGCTTTAACAAGGGTGACGCAAACAAGGTCATCATATTAAGACAACAGTGGAGGACTCGCGGTAATGGAATTAAACTGGACAAGTTTAGATTTAAGAAGGCAATAGGCAAGAATTGGTTTACTAATAGGGTGGTCAACGAATGAACAGACTTGAACAGACTTTGTAACCATGTAGTAAACGCTGAAACTATCAGTTGTTTTAAGAAACGGTTAGACAACTTTATGGGATGACAGGTGGTAATGGACATGGAACTGCCTAGTTTAGGCCTCATGGTTCTTATGTTCTTATATTCTTATGCGAGTAGAATCCAGGAAGGTATGCGTCTTCTGAATCACACACACAAAACAGCAGAAGACAATACTTAAAGGCAATAATTTTGTCCGGAAAATAATGA
>NC_134809.1:9190881-9203381 GCF_046742065.1 Oratosquilla oratoria
TCTTTCCTCCTCCTCCTCCTTCACCTCTCACATCTTCTTCCCTCCCTCCTCTTATCTCTTCTACCTCCTCTTGCGACCTCCTCTCTCCCTCTTCCTCCCTCATCCCTCATGCTTTATGGCAGATGCATCATGCCCCATCTCTTCCAGAAAATGGGATTCATGTAATATGGCATTCGTAGGTCGCTGTACAGCTTTATATCCTTTTACGCTCTTCTCCTCCACACTCCCACACTCCCTCCCTCCCTCCCTCCCCTCTCCTCCTTCATATCTCTCTCGCTTTCTTTCTTCTCTTCTTCTTATCACCACCACTCTATCACTCCATCTCTTATGCTCTCCATCTCCTTCTCCCCCTTTTCCTTTCTCTCTGTCTCTCTCTCTCTCTCTCTCTCCCCCTTCTCGCTTTCTCTCTTCTCCTCTAATCAATCACACTCTCTCACTCCCTCTCTTATGCTCTCCCTCTCCCCCTTTTCCTTCGCTTTCTCTCTCTCTCTCTCTGTCCCTCTCGCTTTCTCTCTTTTTATCCCCCCCACACTCTCACTCCCTCTCTTATGCTCTCCCCTTTTCCTTCTCTCTCTCTCTCTCTCTCTCTCACTTTCTTCCTCTGGCTTTCTCTCTTTCTATCACCCCCACTCTCTCATTCCATCTCTTATGTTCTCCCTCTCCCTCTCCCCCTTTACCTTCTCTCTTTCTCTCTCTCTCTCTCTCTCACCTCTCCTTTCCCCACTGTCTTTCTATCATCCTGCCTCTCGCTTTTTCTTCCTCTCTGCCTCCATATCCCTTGCTCTCTCTCTTTCTCTCTCTCGCTGTTTCTCTCTCTTTTTACGTATCCGTGTGTGCCCATCTGTGGCTGGTTTTTCAGTCCGTCTAACGCGTTCTCTCCTCACCTATCTTTATATTGGTACAGGCTTTTTCTCTTTCTCACCCCCCTCTATATATGTTATTGAGCTCACGCCTGTGTGAATGTATACATGTATGTATATATGTATGTATGTATGTATGTACGCACGTATGCATGCATGCATTTATGCATGTTTGTATATATATATATATATATATATATATATATATACTGTATATATGTGTGTGTGTGTGTGTGTATGTGTGTATGTGAGTGATTCACTATGGTCTTGGATTACGTGTTGGACTCGTGACCGACAGCTATTTCACTTCCGAAAGAGATCTCAGATCTTATATATATATATATATATATATATATATATATATATATATTATATATATATATATATATATGCATATGTATATATATATATATATATATATATATATATATATATACATATATTTATGTGTGTGTGTGTGTGTGTGTGCGTGTGTAAGTTTACCTGATTGTAATTTACAAGAAGAGAGCTACATTTGTTAGGTTCTGCCTCTTTGTCTTCATTTGTCAAACTTAGCTTCAAATTTATTTATGTTCTTGATTTGATATTCCCTACTTTGAGCTATTACGGGCGTTGGTGCATCTGTGTAGAAACCTGAATTTCTTTATATATACATGTACATATATATACTTTCTTTATATATACATGTACATATATATATGTATATGTATATATATATATATATATATATGTATATATATATATCTATATATATATATATATATATATATATATATATATATATATATCACTGTCCAGTAAAGTAACATTTTAATACACACACTAAAAATCCACTGTTGATCCTCTGTATTCCGCTTGAAGAGGATCACAGCAAGTGATCGAAATATGCGGAAATCGTTATTTCCTTTCTTTTCTTAAATCCAATCAACAGTGGGTTTTAAGTGTATATATATATGTATGTTTGTATATATGTTCTTTGTCAATTTTGTTCACTTATTTCGTTCTTCTGAACAAGGTCATGTCCCCTTTTATTTTCTGTTTCTTCTAGTGAGAAAAGATTAAGTGTTTCCAACCTTTACTTATATATTTAAGAAAGAAATAGGCAAGGACTGGTTTACCAATAGCATGGTTATTGAACGTAATAGACTTAGAAACCATGTAGTTGTGAGCGCTGAAACTATCGGTTGTCTTAAGAGACGGTTAGATAACTTTATAGATGGGGATGATAGGTGGTAATGGACATGGAACTGCCAAGTATAGGCCTTATGGTCTCTTGTAGTTTTCCTTATTATGTTCTGTCTGTACATTTTTTATGTTTTGTTCTGTCTGTGTATTTTTTATGTTGCTCGTATTCTCATTTACCTATTTATCTATTTAATTTATGATTTATTTACCTACCTTACCTATTTATTTATTCATTTATCTATTTTACCTATTTATATATCTATTTATTTATTTTAGCTATTTATTTATTTATTTACCTATTTATTCATTTATCTATTTTACCTATTTATATATCTATTTATTTATTTTACCTATTTATTTATTTACCTATTTGTTTATTTATCTACTTTACCTATGTATTCATTGCTGTGGATGTGCTGTGTCTTGCGACACTGCTTCAGACCCAGGGCAGTGGACAAGGTGCAGGGATGACCCGTCATCCAGAAGGTGCTAAGATAAGAGGGAGGGTGGAGGGGTGTGGAGTGTATTCAAGGATGGAATGGGTGGGAATGATTTTATGCCTTTTCCTTTTTGGTTACCTCCCTTGTAAGGGGGAAAAAGCCTTGGTATATGTATGTATTCATTGACTTGTTTATTATTATTTGTATCATTATAATTTCTATTTATTTATCTATTAATTAATCAATTAATCTATTTATCATTATTGATTTATTTTTGCATCCGACCCAGTTATGGGCCAAAAGGTCTCCTGTCGTTCGGAGATTCCACCATTCCTTCAAATTTAAATTTGGGGCAGATCAGATTTTTTTTATTTATTTTTTTATTATTATTATCTCAAAGACTCCAAGTTCTGCTCCTGTCCTACGGCAACTACTTCGCTTCCCATTGAGTTAATTTGCATGTTGGATCATTTCCAATTGTTTATATTTCTTAGCTCTGAAATTCGTTTTACCCAATTTTGGGTTAAATTATACGGTCTGTTTAAATATTCTTGTAACAATTTGTAAACTTAATTATCTATTCTCTTCATAGTTTTTTGTCGTTGACAAATACATTGGTGTAGTTTATTTATTTTTTTCATCATGTCACTTACCTAATTACTTAAATCTACTTTGACTCAGAATTCCTTATAACTGTTGTCATATATCGGTCTTATATTTTTTCGTAATCTTTTTATTTATCTATTTATTAATTTATTTATTTATTTAATTATTCATTAATCCATTTATTTATTTATTCATTTATTTATTTATTAATTTTTTGCGTGGCACATTATCAAAGTCTTTCTCTAGACCTAAACACATACAAACCCCTCATCTCTCTCTCTGTTGCCGTCCGTCGATTGCCCATGAGGAAAAGCTGAACGTATCTGATATACAGATGCTTCCCATTTTTGAATCAAAATTGGCTGTCTGCCAAAATTGCCGGCTCCAGATACTTAAACCATCTCTCTTTCACAATCCCCTCATACATTTCAGCTATCATGCTGGTCAGTGACACTGATGTGTAATTCAAGGGGTTTCTTCCTGCTTCCTCTTTTATATATTGGTACTACAATGGCTATCTTCCAATCCTGTGTGTGAGTGTGAGCGTGCGTGTACATGCGTACGTATGTGTGTGTGTGTATATGTATGTATATGTATGTATGTGTATGTGTGTATATGTATGTGTGTATATATGTATATGTGTGTATATGTATGTGTGTATGTATATGTGTGTGTATGTGTGTGTGTGTTTGTGCTTACATGTGTTTGTGTACGTATTTTCTCGCGTTTGTGGATTTGCGAGCGTGTGTTTAGGTATGTTCTCTTATGAACATATACAGTTAGATATGTTAGTATATATATATATACATAAAGCAGTATATAACCTTTAATCTGTACCAACTCAGCCTCTGCAACAAAGTTTATCTCCTTTCCTTGAACGCAAGTTTTTGAGAAAACAGTTTCCACTTCGTTCCATCTCATTCTTTCTTCTCCATATTACCAAAGTCCCCCCCTAATCCCCTCGTGCTTTTCCTTCCCTTCAATTATCTTGTTTTTTCCTTCCATCTTCGCCCCAAACTTTTCCGCTGCTTTCTCCCTTTTTTTCCCTCCCGTCTCCTCTCCTTCGTTTCCTTGGATTCTGCATCATCTTGACACCAAAGTTAAGACGCAAGGAGAGGAAGTTTTAATTGTTACATCACGGGCGCACTGTTTGCATTAATGCTAGCCCGACCAAGTTTGGAAGTGAGGTGGTGGGGAGAGGGAGGAGAGGAAGAACATGAGACGGGGAAAGGGTGAAGAGGAAAATGATAATAAAGAGGAAGAGGAAATAATGGATGAGTATATAGAATATGATGAGGGTGAAGAGGAAAACGATAACGAAGAGGAAGAAGGACTAGCTTATGATGAGGATGAAGAGGAAAATGATAATGAAGAGGAAGAGGAAATAATGGATGAGTATATAGAATATGATGAGGGTGAAGAGGAAAACGATAATGAAGAGGAAGAGGAGCTAGCGTATGAGTATAGAGATAATGATGAGGATGAAGAAGAAAACGATAATGAAGAGGAAGAGGAACTAGTGGATGAGTAAATAGATAATGATGAGGGTGAAGAGGAAAAATATAATGAAGAGGAAGAGGAACTAGTGGATGAGTATATAGATAATGATGAGGATGAAGAGGAAAACGATAGTGAAGAGGAAGAGGAACTAGCGGATGAGTATAGAGATAATGATGAGGATGAAGAGGAAAATGTTAATGAAGAGAAAGAGGAACTAGTGGATGAGTATAGAGACAATGATGAGGATGAAGAGGAAAACGATAATGAAGAGGATGAGTTTATAGATAATGATAAGGAAGAAAGGCATGCAAGATGAGGAGAAAGAAGATAAGGATGAGGAGGAAGATGAAGAGAAAGAAGACGAAGAAGAGAGAAAATAGGACGAAGAAAAAAAAAAAGGACAAAGAGAAGGAAGAAAAAGACACGAAAAGGAAAGGATAAGGAGGGCTAAAATGAAGAAAAAGAGGGAAATAAGCTTATACGTACATATACCAAGATTTTTTCCCTCTTACAAGGGAGGTAGCCAAAGTCAAAGGCATGAATCCACTCCCACCCATTTCATCCCCACATACTCCACTCCCATTCACCATTCCTCCCTCCCTCTTTTCTTGGCTCCTCCTGGATGACGGGTCATCCATGCCCTGGGTCAGAAACAACGCAGCAAGACACAGCGCATTCGCAGCAAAGCCGCTTCATTTAATCGGCGACACCCCCTCTCCATTCCCTCGTGCAGAAAAAGAGAAGACGGGGAGAAATCCCTTTGGGCTGCGTCAAAAATATCATTCACACATACTCTCCACTCCCCACCCACTCCCTTCTATGCATCACAGCATAATCCATACACAACCATTCTTCACTCACCCCTATCTTCTGTCTTCTCCCTTCCTTCCTCAACAGACATTCCCCTCTTTCCCAATACCCCTTTTACCCCATCCATCCACCTCATCCTTGGTCGCCCCCTCATGTTCACTCCCTCCACCTCTGCCTTCCACACCTTTTTTTACTAATCTTTCTTCACTCATTCTTTCCATGTGTCCAAACCATCCCAGTACTCTTTCATCAACCCTATCTCCTAACTCCCTTTCCACCCCCGCTCTCCTCCTCACCTCCTCAATTCTTAGCCTATTCAGCCTAGTAACCCCTACCATACTGCTCAGGTATTTCATTTCAAACACATTTAAACTCTCCCTTTCTTGTGTTCCATGTTTCTGTCCCATACAGTGCTGTCGGCACAATCACCCCTTCATACAATCTCCTTCTAGCATCCAATCCCAAATGTTTATTTCTCATTACACTTTTTAATCCCCCAAGGCATTTACTTGCTTCTCTTAATCTACATTCTACCTCCACCTCCACTCCTCCCTTTCATGCCACATTCACCCCAAAGTATCTAAAACAATCCACTTCTTCCTGTCTCTCTCCCTTAATACTCACTTCCAATTGGCTGCCATATTCTCCCCTTGTACATCTCATCACCTTACTTTTACCCACTGTTTTTATCCTCAACTTCCTCCTTTCGCTGACCTTCACATGACCAAAGAGGAAAAGTAAATAAATGAGAAGTAATGAGAAGGGTGCAGAAAGAGAAGGGCAAAGGAAAGAGAGGTAAATGGAAATAAGGAAAAACGGAGAGGAAAATGAAAAAATAACTAGAATATGGAAGAAAAAGAATAAAGAAGAGGATTAGTCGGCTTAAGGAATTAAGGGATGGAATCAAAGAAGGAAAAGAGATGAATCAGAGATAAAAAAATGTGTAAGAAATATTTAAGGAAAAGATGAGGACGATTGATAAGAAGAGAGAGAGAGAGAGAGAGAGAGAGAGAGAGACAGAGAGAGAGAGAGAGAGAGAGCTGGTCGGTATTCTTAAAAAATTCTTTCCCTTCCAAGGATTTATATAAGATTTATATAAGGAAAGATTTTTTTTAAGAATACCACCGTAAGATTCTTACGGTGGTATTCTTAAAAAAAGCTTTCCCTTCCAAGGATTTATATATAGAAATATTTTCTTAAGAATACCACCGTAAGATTCTTATTGTGGTATTATTATAAAAATATTTCTCTTCCAAGAATTTGTATATGATTTATATAAGGAAAGAATTTTTTAAGAATACCACCAAAAGATTCTTACGGTGGTATTCTTAAAAAAATTCTTTCCCTTCCAAGGATTTATATAAAATTTATATAAGGAAATATTTATATAAGGAAATATTCTTTTAAGAATATCACCGTGTAACAGCCCACGGGGGTTTGGACGTTGATAGGACTGAAGTGGCCTTACTTTTGTGCCTTCACATTGCCTGAGAGGTAGACCAGTTTGTGGTCAATTTCGTTAAGAATGACTACAGACTATCTCGTTGTGTCGTTTTCTTCGTCGTGTAAATGATTGAGTCAGGTTTTCAGGATATTGGTCAGGTTCTTGGTAATCTTCCTGAGCCTTGTCACGTCTTATAGGCAAAAGAGGAGAAAATGAAAAAATATATATAATTGCTATCCTGGAGTGTGAAACATATTACAAAAATATACATTATATGCATATAATATATGTGTATATAATATATATATATATATATATATATATATATATGTGTATATATATATATACATATATATATATATACATATATATATATATATTATATATATATATAAATATGCATATACATATATAAATATACATACGCTTATATTTAAACATATATGAATACATATGTACATATGAATATGCATACATACGTTTATACTTAAACATATATGAATATATGATAATTTTTATGACAGTCACATGTAAGATTCGAACCCACTGCTTTCGGCCAATCGAAAGATTACCTTAACACTACACCACGGAGACTATAAAAGCCTTGTAACGTGGAATCAAACTGATCCCGAGAATAGGAAAGATCACTAATCTGCGACCCCAGTTCCTGTTTTATATGAATATATATGTATATGCGAATATGTGTGTTCATATATATGCACGCATATACATGTGTAAATATATATATATAAATATATATATATATTTATATATATATGTATATTTATAATTACACATGTATGTACATGTACAATCACGTACGTATATATATCCCCATGCATATGTATGCGAAAGTCCAAAGTCTTTTAGTCTCATCTTGCTGAAGGATGACGCGTCGTGTAGTCGCAAGGGGAGACACGGTGAAGATTAACCCGAGCAAGTTGAATGATGGGGTGAAAAAGGGAAGAGGAAAGGAAGAGGGGGGAGTGGGTGATGGAAGAGGGGAGTGGGTGATAGACGAGGAATGGGGGGCGATCTTGTGAAAGGCGGCAAGTTGAGCCTTCAGGGAGAAATGGAGTAGATTAAGAAGGACGAGGAGATTGGAAGCCTAAGGGTCAAAGTAAAAAGAAGTGAAAAGGTTATGAATTCTTTGTGGTTAAGGAAAACATTATGAATGGAGACAGATGAAAATGTGGTGCTTATGTATTTCATATACATACATACATACATACATACATACATATACCAAGGCTTTTCCCCTCTTACAAGGGAGGTAGCCAAAAAGGGAAGGGCATAAAATCATTTCCACCCATTCCATCCTTGAATACACTCCACATCCCTCCACCCTCCCTCTTATCTGAGCACCTCCTGGATGGCGGGTCATCCCTGCACCTTGTCCACTGCCCTGGGTCAGAAGCAGTGTCGCAAGACACAGCACATCCACAGCAAGGCCGCTTCATTAAATCGGCGACCCCCCCTCTCCGTCCCCCTATTGCATAAAAGGAGAGGACGGGGAGAAATCCCTTCGGGCTGCGTCAACTTTTGCTCACACATACTACCACATACCAACCTATCACTGTGGTTGAGGAACATTATGAATGGAAACAGACGAAAGCAAGTACAGTTTCAAGAAAAAAATGATGCTTGTATATGCATTGCATATAAATATCTAAATATACACATACCTATTGTTATACGGTTGCTTCACTCACACGCGAGGTTCAGTTCCCGAGGTTTCTACGGGCAAGCTCCCATGCAGTCCCCCTTCCCATCCCACTCCAAAAAACTCTCGACAAGTTTGGTCAGTTGGCCCCAACCATGGATTCAGTGGCCATCCACTTCATCTCCTCCTCCATCGAGGGTTGTCTATTGTAGAGACAACGCTGAAGAGGATCAACATCAGGATAACTCGCCACATGCCCACATAGACGGAATTCATGTACACGAATGATGCTGAAGGTAACTGACCTAGACTTCATAGTTCAGTCTCTGATTTGATACAGTCTTTCCAGCCATACCCCATGATTCTCCGAAGGCACTTTATATAAAAGATATCGATGTCTTAAATATCTGATTGTTGAAAAAGGATATAATGCCTAGCCACCTCGCAAAGCGGGTTAATGGTGAAACGTTGAAACAAAGAAATCTAACTCTTGAATGAATGAAAATTTTGGCTTCCATGCTGATCCAAAGAAGGCTCCTGGAGAGAGAGAGAGAGAGAGAGAGAGAGAGAGAGAGAGAGAAAGAGAGAGAGAGAGAGAGAGAGAGAAAAAAGAGAAATCATGTTTGTATTTCATAGCTTACTTAGTGCAAAATATGTAAATAAATTATTAGATAACTATAGATAAATAATAAAATAAGTATCAATAAGAAGTCAAATAAATTCACATATAGATAAATTGAAAATAAACATATGCAAAAATAAATCAATAAATTGATTAATAAATAAATAATTAAAAAACTTATATGGAGGTGTTCAAAAACAAAATAGGGGATAATAATAGATGTTTCCATCTGAATAAAATAGAGTGGAGCAAGTGGAAAATAGATATAACTCAGCGAAGAAAAAAAAAAATTAATCAAAAAAACATCGATCGGTGAATAAGGACGTCTGAATACACTCACACAAATACACACGACTCGATGGCGCAGCTGGTAGAGATCCAGGCTGCCACTACGGTGGTCCGGGTTCGAATCCTACCCAGGGCTGAAATGTTTTCAGTATCGCTGCGCTGCGAGTCGTTACTCCAACTCTCGTGGGCGGGGAGCTACTGTGTGTATGTGTGTGTGTGTGTGTGTGTGTGTGTGTGTGTGTAAGTCTAAGGTCACAGCATTACTCATAGATCGGTCATGTATGAACTCTGAGCTCTCTTCCGGAAGGGTAGTAGCTGTCCACGAGTCTAACACGTGATTCAGGATCATGGTGAATCTCATACACAAAAAATAAAACAAAATAAAAATAAAAATAAAAATAAAATAAAATAAAATAAAATAAGATTAAAAATAAATAAAGTAAAAACAAAACGAATAAAACAAAATAAAATGAAATAATATAAAATAAAAGAGGCCCGGTCACATTGGAAGGGTAGGCAGGGCGAGGTCAGGTGGGCGTTTGTGGAAGAGAAACAAGTAGGGTGGGCGGGTGAGGGGGACGGGGGGAGGTGGACGGGGGGGAGGGGGACGGGGGGGAAAGGGGGGGATTGCGTGTCTCCGGAGTGAGGAAAAGGTTTCCTGAGGACGGTGGGGGTCCCTTATTATGCGGACGAAGGGGAGGGGAGGGGAGGGGAGGGAGGGGAGGGGAGGGGGAGGGGGGAGGGGAGGGGGAGGGACTCCGGGGGACGGGGGCAGTCAAGTCCCCGGCTTGGGTCAAGGCCACAGCAAGGGGGGGGGGCCAAGGTGACGCATTATTGGAGTGTTTGGATGGAAAGGAAACACTTGTTCACACACATACACACACGCACACACACACACACGCACGCACACACACACACACACACACACACACACGCACACACACACACACACACACACGCACATACACACATTGGACGAAACAATAGTGTGTTCAAACGCCATACAAGAATTTAAGAACAAACTAGATGTTGTGAGGTACAAAGACGGGTCATCACGAGCATATCTCCCTTTCCCGTATAATACAAGTAGGTACAACTAGGAAATGCACACACACATATGTACACGCACACATACACACACACACACACAGAGCTCTCATCCGGGAGGATAGTAGCTGTCGATCACAAGTACAACACGTGATCCAAGACCATGGTCAATTATACACACACACACACATTCAATTTCTCTCTATTCCTGTTCTTTCTCTCACACTCCATCGTTTCCATTGTCTCACTCAAAAACTTTTTCTATTTATGTTTTTCAAATTTTATCTAAGTTTTCTTTCTAACACATTCCTGTTTCTTTCTTCTATGCCACACCCTCTTTGCCCCCAATTTTGTATTTTCATTTTCTCCCTCACTGTGGTCATCACATCTTCCTCGCAAATCCATTTTTTTGTTTTGGTTTGTATTCTTTTATTTTCTTTCTTTCATTAATACTAGTTTCCTTTCGTTCAATATCTCCACAATTTATTATTCAGTCTCTTTTCTCCTACTTCATTCTTCCTGCTTCGTTCTTCTCATACTTTCCATCCCATTTTCTGTCAAACTTTTTTCTCCTTTTCCCATTTTCTTTTTGACCTTTTCCTGTTTTCCTTCTCCCACCCCCACCCGTTTTCCTGTTTCGTTCTTCTCATATTTTCCATCCCATTTTCTGTCAAACTTTTTTTTTTCCTCTTCCCATTTTCTTTTTTACCTTTTCCTGTTTTCCTTCTCCCACTCCCACCCGTTTTCCTGTTTCGTTCCTCTCATAGTTTCCATCCCATTTTCTGTCAAACTTTTTTTTCCTCTTCCCATTTTCTTTTTGACATTTTCCTGTTTTCCTTCTCCCACTCCCACCCGTTTTCCTGTTTCGTACTTCTTATATTTTCCATCCCATTATCTGTCAAACTTTTTTTTCTCGTCTTCCCATTTTCTTTTTGACCTTTTTCCTGTTTTCCTTCTCCCACTCCCACCCGTTCCTGTTACGTTCTTCTCATATTTTCCATCTCATTTTCAGTCAAACTTTTTTTCTCCTCTTCCCATTTTCTTTTTTATCTTTTCCTGTTTTCCTTCTCCCAGTCCCACCCGTTCCTGTTTCGTTCCTCTCATATTTTCCATCCCATTTTCTGTCAAACTTTTTTTCTCCTCTTCCCATTTTCTTTTTTACCTTTTCCTGTTTTCCTTCTCCCAGTCCCACCCGTTTTCTTTTCGACGACCTCATTCCACATTCGATTTCCATATTCCATTAAACTGATATTCATTTTTGCTCCCTTGATATATCCTGTGAGTCTTTCTTTTCAATTTTTCATAAATCTTTCCTCAGGTTTTATTATTTCCATTTGCATTCAATGGTACCGTTTTCCTCTTTATTCCGAATTTAGCATTTTTTATGTTTACATTTTTTATTACAATTTTTATGAAGCTTCTTTTCTCTATAATATTTGAATTGAAAAAAAATCTTTTCTTCTTATATTATTTCACATGAACT
Source organism: Oratosquilla oratoria (assembly GCF_046742065.1). NCBI lineage: Eukaryota > Metazoa > Arthropoda > Malacostraca > Stomatopoda > Squillidae > Oratosquilla > Oratosquilla oratoria. The sequence continues at coordinate 9,202,830 of NC_134809.1, forward strand.
TGTGATTCTAAATATGCAGAAAAATCACCAAGGAAAATGACAAAATGATGACCGAACGCTTTCGTCTATTTAGACATCCTCATTGATGCCTAAATCCACGAAAGCGCTCGGTCATCATTTTATTATTATCTTTGGTGTTTTTCTGCATATGTGTATATATATATATATATATATATATATTTTCTTTCCTCTTGTTACAAAAGTTTCATGCATTTACAAAATACAGTGAAAATAAAATCAATAGTGCATCGTATCTACACATGTATATATCACTGCTACTTTATACTTTAAACACTTACAAAATTAAGCAACAGTACCTTCGTTGGTATATTCACATACAGTGTTATATTGACAAAGTATATTCACAAATTAAGTGCTTGTATTCTGCAATAGTGACCAAAAAAACGTCAATCTAATAATCACACACACTGCAACAAGAGCCCGGGTGGCTTAGTGGTAACGCACTCGTTTCACGCGTGTGAGACCCGAGTTCAAAACCCAGGGTAAACATAAAAATGAGAGCTGAAAGTAATGCTTCATGTTTACGATTAT
>NC_134809.1:9208381-9225881 GCF_046742065.1 Oratosquilla oratoria
TTTCCTGAGATGTTTTTTTTCCTCAATCAGATCATCATTTACAAAGTCTTCTGTACTCAGCAACGCTCGACGATACCAAAGGTAAGTATGCAACGTGTTCGTGCTATAGACGGTTATGGCACCTCTGGCAACACCAGCCCAAACCACAAGGACTAATATGTTGCCAGTATGTACCGACAGTGAAATGGAGTCCTGATGTTTTTTAAAAAAGTACACGTATGTATGTATGTGTGTATGTATGTATGCACGTATGCATATATGTGTGTATGTATGTGTGTATGTATGTATGTAAGTATGAATGTACGTGTATTCTATAATTCTATAGTTACATTAGAGATATAAAGGTTATTAGGAATCACATTGGCCCACTATTATCTGCTGACGGTCGACTCGAATATTCAAATGAAGGAATGTGTAATGTTTTAAACAACTAATTTATCTCGGTATTCGTAAACGAAACACCTCAAGGTGAACTCCAAATTGAAACCTGTGAAAAATCTAAAGTGAACTTACTACGGTAAATATAATAAAAGAAAACTTAAAAGGTGTGTAGAAAAACTCAAAATTAATAAAACACCAGGGCCTGACGGTTTGTATCCAAGAATCTTAAAGAAAATGAAAAATGAGATTGTTGTTCCGTTAGATGCTATTTTCAAGAAATCCATCATTACGACAATGTCCCAAGAGAATGGAAGCTAGCTAACGTTACTCATATATTAAAAAAAGGTGATAAAAAGAAACCAAATAACTACAGGCCTATAAGTTTGACTTCAATCGTAGGAAAAATGATGGAAAGTATTATTAGAGATGCTATCGAACATCATGTAGAAAGTAACTGTTTGATAAATAATAGCCAGCATGGATTAAAACGGAAACGTTCTCGCATGACTAACTCAAATTCTACAACACAGTCACCTCGAATTATGACAAAAGAAACAATATAGATTTAATATATCTAGACTTTGCAAAAGCTTTTGATACCGTCCCCCTTGAAAGACTACTTACTAAATTAGTTTTACACGGAATAAGTGGTAGTCTATTAAGTTGGACTAGTAATTGGTTGAACGATAAAAAACAGAGTTGTTCTAAATGGCAAAACTTCTAGATGGAAAAATGCTAAGAGTGGAGTTCCTCAGGGTTCGTTCTTGGACCACCTCTATTCACATAAATGATAAAGACCACGGACTGAAATCTATTGTCTCCAAATTTGCTGATGATACAAAACTGTGCGGAATCGCAAATGATTGCTTGAACCAATTAGATATTCATGAAGATTTAGATAAACTACAGCAATGGTCTGAAAAGTGGCTAATGAAATTTAACATGAGTAAATACAAGGTTATGCATATAGCTAAAAATAACAGTAACTACGATTACAAGTTATTTGGAAATTCGTTAACAAAAGTGGATAGGGAAAAGGATCTCGGCGTAATTAGCAGTAATGATCTCAAATCATCTAAGCAGTGTGTTTCAGCCTCTGAGAAAGCAAATAAGATTCTTGGACTGATTGCGCGATCTTTTGACTTCAAAAGTTCATCTTTAATTAACAAGCTAAATAAATCGTTAGTTCGTCCACATTTGGAATATGGTGTTTCCGTTTGGTCACCGAATCTCATTAAAGACATTGACATATTAGAAAAAGTACAACAGTGAGCCACAAAACTGATTCCAAATATGAAAAAATAAATCATACGAAAATTGACTAAAACATATGAATCTATTTTCCTTAAAAAAGTGTAGACTCAGAGGTGACTTGATAGAGATCTTTAAGATTCTAAAGGGAATTGACATTCACATTGAATGAGAATCCGACAAGAAATAAGGGTCTCAAACTGCCAGGAAATATATTTAATTTAGAAGTGGGTAGAAAAAAACTTTGCAAACCGCGTAGTTAAACTTCCTGCAGAGACAGTGCAATGTAGTTCATTTCGAAGCTTTAAGATTTGTTTAGATAAACACCTCAGCAAGATGCTGTAATTCCTGACATTAGTTTTATATTATTTATTTACTGTTATTATTTGTCTGTTTGTTTATCTTTATTTGATTATCATTTATTATTATTTATCTGTCAATTTATTACTATTTACTATTTACCTGTTTGTTTATTATTTAACTTTACCTATTTTTTGTTTATTATTATTTATAATATTATAATTTTTATTTATTTGTTTATTTACTTATCATTATTATAATTTTTTTCGCATCCGACCTAGTTATGGACCAAAAGGTCTCCTGTCGGCATGCTCCTCCTTTATAATCCTTTATAATCCTTTGTATATGTATATAAGCATGTATGTGTGTATGTGTGTATGCATGTATGTGTGTGTATATGTATACATGCATGTATGTATGAATGTGTATGTATTTATGTATGTATATATGTATGTTTTTGTCTGTCTGTATGTATATATGTATATAAATGCGTGTGTATGATGTGTCCGTCTGTGTGTATGCATGTGCATACACCAAGAGAAATAGAGAGAAAGAGCCTAAAACGTTTGGAGGATAACAGAGAAAAGTGACATAGGAGTGCGCGGGGAGAAAGGGAGATAACAGAGCGAAGAGATAAAGCGGAAAAAGATGGCAGAAGGGAGAAGGCGTGTCAGGAAAGAAAAATTTGGCGAAACGAGGGGAGGGAGGGAGAGAGAGCTGGAGACGAAGGAGGAAATTTCTGGCAGGTTTGCAACAAAAGAAGAACATTTTGGCAGGGAGCGGGAGGGTAGAACGTTACCATTATGTTGCCAAGGTGTCAGTTTTCCAAAATTACGTCATGTATTCGTTTTGAAAAAAGGAAAGAAAATAGCTGTCTTGCATCCATTCAGTCACTAAAATAAAAATGACGAACTCGACCGTATTAAAAAAAATTCACAAGAGAATAGAAGGATATTCTCTTGTGGCAACCTTTACCTGAGCCATCTAAATATTTACTTCTCTAAGGCTTATTCAAAATATCTCAATAAGAGATTATTTTCTCCTATCAAGAGTGACTTTTTCATCCACCAAGTTTATGATGTAATAACAACGGATAGCATATTTGCATAACTGTTACATATCATAATTCTCTATTGTCCACAATGATGCCAAAAACAATTTGTTTTACCTTTTGGTTTCCATGGGCTATGGATAATTATCAACAGTGATGTAATCTTCATCTGGGGGGCTTGGTGATACTACAAAACACAAATAATTCTGCCCCGCATAACAATGGCTAATGAAGCAGAGGATATAAAAGATACTGATGCCATCTTCATTCAGAAGGGTTAGAACAGCGATCTTGTAAATCAATGAATATTACATATAAACTGTGTAAACTGTATACAATGTATATTTGAATTAAAGAATATAGTAGGCTGATTTCATCCTGATCAAAGATTTTTGCTAGCACCGATTTTGTTAAGACTGCCTAATCTGTATGTATGAATGCATGTTGTTACGTTGTTGGTTCCATTCCAAGGTGACTAATGTTATCTCCCACCCCAGGGTCGCCAATGTTACCTCGGCTCCAGGGTCGCCAATGTTAGCTCCCTCCCCAGGGTTGTCAATGTTACCTCGGCTCCGGGTTCGCCAGTGTTACTTCCGTGTGAAGTAAGCTAAGTGTCCAACCTAAAGCGAGTGGCAGGGAGAGGAAGGCATGGGAAGTTTTGTAAAAGGGGAGTCAGAACACACCATTGAGCTCGCCGTTGTATAGTTCCCTTGGGCACACTTGGAATGAACACTTCCGTGCTCAGTGACGACGGCTGGTAGTATTCTCGTCAGAATGTACCTGTCAGAACATTTAGTTCGCCGCGGTATGATTCCCCTACGCACACTTGGGATGAACACTTCCGTACTCAGTGCTAACGGCTGATACCATTATTTAAAGAACAGCTATCTTCCATAAGAATAGCTAGGTTATCTAAAGTCAATCCCATGACTGATTTCTGTATATTCAAAATGTCGACGATACCATGTACAACAAGGGTGATGAGATTCTTAATTCTTTGTTGTTGGTATACAATAGTTTATAATCTTTGTACTATACATATATATCCTTGTTACGGGATATACAAAAACATGTTTTTATTTTATTGAAAAAAGAAATTAAGTTGTTGTAGTGAAAGCATACATATGTTAAAATATAAAATAAATAAATACGAGTGCCGTGCTAAGTGGTGACCATAGACTTGAGCTGGTCCGGAGGCATGGTACTTGGCGGTCATGAGTCTTTTAAGGGGACACTTTGTGTTTTGGCTACAACGTTATGGAGCTGTCTACGTGTCGCCACTTGTCATACAGTGATCTATGGGTCAACTTACCTCTAGTAGTTTGTCTTAGACTAAGTTATTCAATCTGTCCCGGGAAATATACTGTAGGACTTGTTGTAGAGTAACAAATAATCAGAAGATTCCAGAGGGAATATTTAACGAGAATTTTGAATAATAAAAATATATTGATATATATAGACAGAAAACAAAGACGGGTATATATATACATTGAGAATATTAACACACAAAAGAATGGGATATATGAGGATCAATTAGATTAAAACTTGAATGATAATGCATATAGTAAGATAATGATAATAAGAACTCGCCCTTAATTGAGAAAAAGGGTTACATGGCTGATAATTTCAAACAGGTCTTCTTATGGATCTAGCTTAACCAGAGTTTTGTCACAAAAGTCAATTTTTAATAATTGACAACGATGAAAGTAACAAAACAGTGCACTTATATAGTCGTCAATCGAAAGTGTATATGTGACAACAAGAAAAGGGTGGGCGCTAAAGTACTTAGTTCCAGAAAGCCGGCTCTAACGTCACATAGTCAATAGACCGTGCCCTCGGTGAAATGCTCTTGCGAGCCAACAGGAAATACTTAGCACTAACAACTCTGAAAGTAGGTGAGTCAACAGGTGTGTACTTCATCTGTGACAAATATTCTTACATACATGGGAGTGCATATCACAATGGTGTACTTTGCACATACGCACAGACAAACAGGAATATATAATACATGATAATATATATAATATACATAGGAATTTGCATACATGGGTAAAACATGGAGAAAAAGGAAATTATTAATACAGATAACGTAATAATCAAATAACGTGACTGTATATATATATATTATATATATATATATATATGTATATATATATGTATGTGTATATATATGTATATGTATATATATGTATATATACATATATACATGCACACACACCAAAACACACACACACACACACACACACACACGAAAGAATGAGACAGACAAGCAGAAATACAACGAAAGACAAAGAAAAAGAGAGAGAAACAGAGAGACAACAAAGAGTCAGGTGCAGAGGCAGGAAGAGAGACAAAGATAGAAACAAAGACAGAAAGGGAAACAGAAAATGAGACAGAGACATTCAGAGACAGAGAGACAGAGAGACAGAGACAGAGAGACAAAGAGACAGAGAGATAGAGAAACAAAGACAGAGACAGAGAAACAGAGATAGAGAGACAGAGAGAACAGAGACAGAGAGACAGTGTTAGAGACAAATCCAGAGACAGAAACACAGTGGAGGAAACAGAGACAGAGACAGAAAGAGGAACGGAGACAGAGAAGTAGAACGTGGTGGAGACCAAGACTAAGAGAGGCAGAAAGAGAAAGGGAAAGAGAGAGAGGTGGAAGGAGAGAGGAAAAATTTGGGGTTATAAAGATTCACTGAAAAGTGAAGAGGGAATGGAAGGGGAAGAGGGGAAAATCTGATAATGGTGGTTAGAGGGGAGAGGGAAGAGGAATAATAGACAAGGGCTGGATGACATGACGGGAAGAGGATTGTGAGGAGACGCAGGGAAGAGAGTGGGAAACATGTGGAAGAGGGAAAGAAAGGGGGTAGATTTTGATGCTCGCTTTTGTACATAAAAATATACATGCACACACACACACACTCACACACACGCACACACACACACACACACACACGACTCGGTGGCGCGGTTGGTAGAGCACTGGAGTGCGAAGTACGGTGCTGCTTGCAGTACTTGGTTCGAATCCTGCCCAGGGCCGAAATTATTTCGGTATCGCTGCGCTTCGGGTCGTTACTCTGACTCTCGTGGGTGAGGAGTTGGGTGTGTGTGTGTGTGTGTGTGTGTAAGGTCATAGCATTACCCATAGATCGGTCATACGAGCTCTGAGCTCTCTTCCGAGAGGGAAACAGCTGTCGATCACGATCCAAAGACCAAGGTGAACATATATATATATATATATATATATATATATATATATATACATGTGAACTTACATATGCATATCAATAAATCAATTAGGAGAATACGACGGGGGGGGACGTGTCGTCTCACTCACATACCGCTGCCAATCCCGTGGCTTTTTCGAACAAGTTCCCATGCAGTCACCCTGGCCATTCCAAACAACTCTCGGCAGGCTTGATCTACCCGCCCCAGTCATGAATTCTGTGGGTGTCTCTTTTCGTCCTTTCCATCGAAGGCCATTTCTCGTGGGGATAACCGCGTGAATGGGATCAACATCAGGGAAATTTGCCCCGTGCCCTTATACCCGGGAGTTGACGTTCACGCATTATGCTGGTAACTGCATCTTACGGAAGATTCTCTGGTTTGATACGGAGTAATTACAGCAAAACCCTAAGATTCTTCGAAGGCACTTGGTACTTAAGACCTCGAGACAGCCGTATAGCAAAACAGGGAGCACAAGTGTCTTGAAGATTGAGACCTAAGTCCTCCTACCTAAAAATCCACTCTGCCATATACTCTAGTTGAACGGTTTTATAACACCTTGAACAATGTTTTAAAGACTTCCCGACATGACCTATCAAAATGTACTTCACTATCAAAGTATGTAAAGCTTTCTGAAACCTCAGTGATCTCACCATACGCATGGGTAAACTGTAAGACACCAAACGCTCGCTCCTCGGTAATGATCCAAGATACCTGGAGTCCAGGCTGTCTCACTTTCCTTAAAAGTGACTCGAGATCTACGGTCAGGATCTCCAACGACTTTGCAAGAAGGATTCAATCTGTTGTTGGCTTCTCGGGCGTGAACTCAGACTATTTAGGCTTCTGAAACTTTAGCAAATGTGAACGAATATAACTACCTCATACTCTTGAATATATGCATCATCTCTGAGTTTCTTCTGGTGAAATTCAGGTGGATTGTACCTGTACACATACATAATAGACAGAGAGGATGTTCCTAGTAGATTGTTGTTATTGGAAGTCCTCTATATTCAGACTTGACATCTCAACATACAAGTCCACAGTATCATTAAGTCCGTCTCTTGGCCCTGTACTGCAAAATATTAATGATATGGGATCTTTATACAGTAGTGCTTGTAAGGAAATATGTGTCGACCTTACCTGCGACCCGAGCACCATTTTTCACCCAGACAGCACCCAATCCAATTTTAATCAGCTCAGTTGTACTGCGGCATTGTAACATTTATCCTCTATTTCTAATCCCATTACCCATTTTTCCTCTTTCTTGTTCGCTTGCCCTCTCCCATTCATATTCATTATTGGGTAATGATAGGCTCGGTTTATGGTTATCGGTAGACGATTCTATTTAGCGAAGTTGGATATTTCTTCCCAGTATAAATGTACCCTGTATCCTGTTCTAAAGTTTATGATGAAAAACACGATTCTAATCAGTAGAAGGAAGATCCCACGAAGAGTGGAGTAACTTCTTGTTTCTCAATGTTGTCCTTTCTCTCTCTTCGTATTCACTCCTTTTCTCTCTCTCTATCTCTCTCTCTCTCTCATTCTCCCTCTCTCTCTCTCTCTCTATCTCTCTCTCATTCTCCCTCTCTCTCTCTCTCTCTCTCTCATTCTCTCCCCCCCTCTCCCTCTCTCTCCCCCTCTTTCTCTCTCTCTCTCTTTTGTTATCGGGTCATGCATATTTGAAGACTTACTTATAGTTCTCCTCTCTTGACGGATTTATTCGCCTGAGTGTGCATACCTTCTGAAGGTGCTCTCTCTTAGAGTTTTGCCTCTCAGGGTGTCCTCTATTAAGGTGTTCTTTGGTTTTTACGCAACACCAATTTAACTTTTTGCCAAAGAGTATAACTTTAAAGACACTTTACTATCGCTGGACGGTTTTATTCAGCTGTCTGGATGTCCTGTATAGAACAAAACCTTTATCGATTCCTTTACTTTTGCCTTTCGTCCTCTTTTCATTCTCTTTTCCTCCTCTTCTCCTCCTCCTCCTCCTCACCATCTGCTCCCTTCTCTGCCACTCATTTTTTCTTCCTGTTCAACCTTTCTAACACAATTCCTGTTTTCTTTCTTTAACGTTTTCCATTCTCTGGGTCTTTTAAAGAAACCCCCCTTTCTGTTGTCTACTCACTCCCATTTTCTCTCATTCGTGTCGCTCCTGTTCTCCGTTTTCTACCTTTCTTACCAGACGCTTTTTATTTGTCTTTTTCTTTTCGTTTGCTTAGGTCCGACCTCTGTCAAGGAAGTAAAAACACACACACACACACACACACACACACACACACACACACACACACACACACAAAAGGCTTGCTGGTGTACTGTATCTATGCTAGTCTGCAAACTCAGTGGTTTGAATTCGAGTCCCCGCCTGGCACTCCAGCTCCGTAGGACAAGAAAGTGTGTTTGTGTGTGTTGTAGCCTATAGTCACCCCTTGTCTTTGTCTAATATGTAATATGCCTTTCTTGCTCAGAGATTATGTTCACCGGCGAGTCATCTCTCTTATGTATAAACCTGTTGTCCTTTTTTGTTAATAAATGGAGGAATATATGAACTGAGGACTAATTCTTTTCTTAACCTTTCCGGTGCTTACTACTAGCAGATGCTCAATAGTAGCAACAATGGCATTTCAACCTCCTCTTCTTCTCTTCACTTTCTCCCAATTTTAACAACTGTCTTTGTTAAGTATAAATAGTCACACACATTTTTAGTCAGTAGGCCCTGTTGCCTCCTATCTTTTCTAGTTCATATAGTAATGTTCTTTTCCTTCAGTTGTAATTTTCCATAATGATTCTCTGAGGTACACTAAGGGACTCCTCTCGAGAACACGCATTATAAGTCCTAGGTGAGTTTTGAAGTGATTTCTTTAGTCCAATGATCTTTAACTTTATATTTAAGATCCTCCCCAAAGGACGTGGTCTTACAATCGTTAACCAATTGAATTTTCTCCTCCACCCTTTCCCCAATCAAATTCGTTGTTACAAGTCTATATGCAATATTACTTAAGCAATCTGGAATCTCTGCATAACTCACTTAGGTTATGGAATCAGCAGAACCCTGGAACCCGGATGTTATTTGTAAACACAAAGCGTAGAGCAAACTTGTATAACTCGCTCGCCTTCGGCTGTGTTTATAATTTCTTAACCATTTCAAATCCCATAAAATGCAACCCTCGCCTTCTCCCCGTCTTTTTATCTATTTCTCTACCATCCTCTTACAGGAATTCCAGCGCCAGCTACTACAAACGGTGACCCTGGAGAGTGGCCATCCCCGCCGCTGGCCACCGCAGTAGCTTGCTAAGGCGCTGCCTGTCTCAAATGCCCACTGAGCCGCCGCCGCCCACCCTGCCTGCTGGCTACCACCGCCGATCGCCCTGCCTGCCTGCTTGCCACTGCCGCAGCCTGTCCTCGACGCTGCTGAGTCCCCACCACCGCCACCGACCTCCCCACCTGCTGAGCCGCTACCGCAGCTGCAGCAACCTGCTGAGTCACCACCTGAAGAGGCGCTTCCGCATGCTGAAGCTGCCCTGCCACCCGTCCTGGCGGACTGGCTATGAACAGCTGACTGCTGGACCATCTACCCGTCCATAGACCAATGAAATTTGGTCCACCATCCCGTAACGAATCACGGACGTCAGCCACTGGACACGCACATGCTTCCAATGTCAAAGGTCCATGGTATCGCGTCACACACGATCTCCAGTAACTATACTTCTCCATAAAGAAAGGACGCTTCGCCCACCAATATGAAACTAACAAAATCTGTATCGTTCCTTCTTCCTCGTAACTAGCAGGGAATTATGTAGCCTATAGTCACCCCTTGTCTTTGTCTAAGAGATTATGCCCAGAGATTATGTTCACCGGCGAGTCATCTCTCCTATGTATAAACCCATTGTAATTTTTTGTTAATAAATGGTAGAAAGTAGGATTAAGGAACAAGAGTTTTCTTAACATCTTCTTAGCAGTACTTACTACTAGTATGTGTTCAGTGGTATCAACAATGACATTCCGGCGCCAGTTTCTACAGTGTGAATTACTCATAGGTCGGTCCATGTATAGGGTCTGAAGTCTCACAGACACGCACACACACGCACACACACGCACACACACACACACACACACACGCACGCATTCACGCGCGCGCGGAAATATGCAAACTCGAATTCACGTATTTACTTAGACGCACACATATGCACACAGATACACAAACACGCATATACACACGCACGCACGTACACACACACTCACACAAATGCACACACACACACACACACACACACAAACGCACACACATTCGTTAATATTTTTCTCTGTATTTTGAAAGTGAGCACTGGAGCGCAGCCAGCCTATCCATATTGTAGCCACGAGTTATCTATTCAATGTATATTTCTACTTTTACCAAAACATTTATTTTTTATAAATCAGCTTTTTTCTCCTTTGCCATCTATGTATCGGTGTTGTCCATCAAAATGTGGACTTGTATTCAATGACCTCCTCTCAGCTGATTTTAGCTTGAAGAAAAACGAAGAGGTTCGAATGGTAATTAAAATAAAGTCGTATGACGTCATCTGGAGTATGTGACGTCAGCAGGAGGATAACAGTGCTGGAAAAGCCACGCTTCCTTTCCTGGCCCAACATCCGCTCCCCTCTCCGCTTATCTTCCCCTCTCTCTCTTCTCTCCTTTTATCACTTAATCTCTCCTTTATCCTCTCTCATTCTTCGCCTTGTTCTCTCTCCCTCTCTTTCCTATTGCTCCATTTCTAGGACTCATGTTATCTTTCACCCTTTCCCAACTCGCCCTCCCTCTCTTTCTCTCTCTCTCTCTCTCAAACTTTCTCAATCTCTCCTTCTCTCCTCTCTTTCTCTCTCCTTCTCTCTTTCTCTCTCTCTCTCACTCACTCTCTCTCTCTCTCTCTCCCCCTCTCTCTCTCCCCCCTCCTCTCTCTCTCTCTCTCTCTCAATCTCTCCTTCTTTCTTTCTCTCTCTCCTCTCCTTCTCTCTCTCCTCTCCTTCTCTCTTTCTCTCACTCTCTCTCTCTTTCCTTCTATTTCTCCAACTCGTCATTCCGTCTTTCTCTTCTTTCTCCTCCTTTTTGCATTCTTCTCTTTTTCTCTCTCCTCTCCTCCCCACGGCTCTTTACTCACACAACGTCTCCTCTCCTTTCCCCTTGCTCTCTTTCTCTTTCTCTCTCATCTTTCCTCTCATTATTTTTTCCACTACCCCACTCTTTCTCTCTCACTCAATTCGATTTTCTCTTATTCTCCTCTCTCCCCCTCTTCCTCTCTTTCTCTATCTCACCCCGTCTTTCTTCCTCATTCTTCCTTCCCCTATCTCTCTTCTTCCTCTCTTCGCTCTTATCTTTTCTTCCTCATTCTACCTTATAATTAATTCTTTCCTGTCCTTTCTTACTTTCCTCTCTCTTTCTATTCTCCCCTCAATTTATTCCTTATTTTTCTTCCTTTCTTCCTTATTTCCCTTCCTACTTTCCTCCCTTTCCCTCTTCTTTCCTTACCTCCGTTTCCTCCCTATTTATTTTCCCCATTTCCTTAAATCTTACCTTCTCTAATTTCCTCAGTTTCCTTCTCTTCCTTTATTCTCTTTCTTTCCTTCCCTCCCTCCTGCTTCTCTCTTCCTTATTTCTTCCTTCCTTACCTCCTCACCATCCTTCTTCCTTGCTTCCTTATTTCTCACCTTCTATCTCCTACCCTCAACACCTTCCTTTCGACTTACTTTTACTTCTTCCCTCCTTCCTTCTCCTTATTTCCTCCCTCCTTTTCTCTTCCTCATTTCTTCCTTCCTTACCTCCCCACCATCTTTCTTCCTTGCTTCCTTACTTCACTCTCCTTCCTTTCGACTTTCTTTTAGTTTTTCCCTCCCTTCCCTTCCTCTCCTCTCCTTTACTCTTCTCCTCTCTATCCTCCTGCCCTCCTCACTCTCTTCCTTCCCTCCCCTCCTTCCCTTCTCCTCTCCTTTACTCTTCTCTAACTATCTCCCTTCCCTTCTCACTCTCTTCCTTCTCTTCTCCTTCTCTCCTTTACTCTTCTCCTCTCTATCTCCCTTCCCTCCTTACTCTCTTTCCTCCCCTCCTTTCTTCCTCCTCTCCCCTCCTCCTTCCATCCTCCCCTCCCTTTCCTCTCCTCACTCTCTTCCTTCTCTCCCCTCCTCCCTCCTCTCCTCTCTCCCCTCCTCACTCTCTTCCTTCCCTCCCCTCCTACCTACCTCCCTCCCTCCTCTCCTCCTCCCCCTCCTCACTCTCTTCCTTCCCTCCCCTCCTTTCTCCCTCCTTTCCCCGCCTCCTCACTCTCTTCCTTCCCTTTCCTCCTTCCTCCCTCGTCTCCCCTCCTCCCTCCCTCCTCTCCTCTGTCCCCTCCTCACTCTCTCTCTTCCCTCCCCTCCTTCCTCTCCCCCCCCTTTGCCACCACCATGTCAACCTCCTCCCCCATGTAGAATAATGAGTCTGACTTGAAATCCAAAGCTCGGAGAAAGGAAAACAGCGGGGAGTTCCTTGCCATCTCGCCCCTAATCCCCAGCCACTGTTTTCAGTCCAAACCCGTAGCCTAAAACTGCCGCCCCCCGAGTTTTAATGACAGTTGTGTGACCGTTTTTGGAACTTGATGGGAATGGAAATAAGAAGCCTCGGGAATCGGGAACGGGAATGGGAATGAGCAGTTAGGCACATTGTTCTGCTACACGAGTAGGAATGGGAGTTTGGGAATCGGCCAAGGAGAAGAGAGTTGGAATGTTGGATCAGTGGGAATAAGATGAGACGAGGAGGGGGAAGGGGAGGGTGGGGGTAGGGGGAGGGAGAGGGCGAGGAAGAATGGAAGAGGCGGAGGCTGGAGACGAGGAGGGGGAGGTGGAGGTGGAGGGGGAGGGGGAGGTGGAGGTGGGATTAGAGGTGGATGGGAAGAAAGAATTGAGGAGGGGGAGTCTGGAGAGGAAGATGGAGGGGACGGGTGTCGGGTAGAGGGAGGAGGAAGGAGGAGGGGGAGGAGGAAGAAGGAGGGGGAGGGGGAAGGAGGAGGGACAGGGAGGAGGAGAATGAAGAGGTGAAAGGGGGAGGGGAGAGGGAGGGGGATGGGGAGAAAGAATTGAGGAGGCGGAGGCTGGAGAGGAAGAGGGAGGAGACGGGTGTCGGGTAGAGGGAGGAGGGGGAGGAGGAAGGAGGAGGAGGAGGGGGAAGGAGGAGGGACAAGGAGGAGGAGAATGAAGAGGTGAAAGGGGGAGGGGAGAGGGAGGGGGAGGGGGAGAAAGAATTGAGGAGGCGGAGCCTGGAGAGGAGGAGGGAGGAGACGGGTGTCGGATAGAGGGAGGAGGGGTAGAGGGAGAAAGGGGAGTGGAAGGAGGAGGGACAAGGAGGAGGGGAATGAAGAGGGGATAGGATAAAGGTAAAGAAGGGATGGAAAGAGTAGAAGGAAAGGGGGAGGGAAGGGATGGGGGTGGAAGAAGGGAAAGGAGAATGAAATAGGAGGGAGATGGTGAAAGGAAAAAGGAGGGAGAGAGGGAGGAAGAAGAGAAGAGGTAAGGAAACAGGGAGTGAAAGGTTAAGGAAAACGGGAAAGGAAAGGGAAGTAGGAGGATGAAATGGGAAAGGGGAGGATAAAAGGAACAGGGAGGGGAGGTGGGAAGGAAAGGAGGAAAGAAAGGGAAAGGGGGAGGAGAAGAAAAGGGAAGGGAGGAGGTGGGATGGGAGGAAGTGGAAGGAAAGAGGGGGAGGGGATAGATAAGGGGGAGGGGATGGGTGAGGGGTATTGGTCCAACTAAACTAAGAACTGATAATTCATCATTCCAAGAATGAACACTTTATAGTTCAATTAGCGAAGATATAGAGCGAACTGATGTCATTTTTTCCTCTAACCCTAGTCTAGTTTTGATATAGTTGAAAATAATAATAACCAAGTGCTCGCCCCATCTATGTGTTCTGCCAGTTCTACTGCAAAATTCAAATTGCTATCGTGATCAGCTTATCAAGACACGTCGAATAACATGATACTTATATGCGTAGGTTAAAATGGAGATGGACAGAAAGAGCGAAGGGAAGTGGGAGACGAGCCAGTCGTTGTTTGCTGATGATAATGCGCTTGCGGCTGGTTCAGAGGAAGGTTGAAGACAGTGATGGAGTTTGCAAAGATATGTGATAGGAGGAAGTTGAGTAATTGTAGGTTGAAGCAAGGTGGTGAGATGTACAAAGGGAGAGGTTGGTACTATATTGGAGGTAAGTCTTAATCGAGTGGAGTTAGAGGGAGTTGATAATTGTAAGTATTTAAGCTCACATATAACAGGAAATAAAGGAGTAGGGGTTCAGGTAAACTACAGAGTCAGGGAAGCAAGTAACGGTGGTATTCTTAAAAATATTTCCTTATATCATTTTTATATAAATCCTTGGAAGGTAAAGATTTATATAAGGAAATATTTTTTTAAGAATACCATGATAAGAATCTCACGGTGCTATTCTTTAAAAAAACATTATTTCATTATATAAATCTTTCCCTTCCAAGAATTTACATAAGATTTATATAAGGAAATATATATTTTTTTACTAAATGCAGTCGCATTGTAGATAGAAACTCTCTCTCTCTCTCTCACACACACACATACACACACACACATACACATACACACGCACATACACACACACACACACACACACACACACACAAACAAACACACACACACACACACATGATGATGATGATGATGATAACGATGAAATCAATCATCATTGTATTATACTTCGTCGTCAATAACTCAACAGCGTCGTTATTGAAAAAATGGGGTTCTTAGAATCAGGTGAAATATTTGGTCGGATAGTAGTACGCGGGTATATGTGGAGAATGATATTTCTAAATTACGGGAATGACGGAATGTCAATTGTAGCGATTCTACGGATATATTGGTGATACGGATGGGGGTAGCTGGCAGAAAGAGGCCTCCGTCTCACTAGATTCTATGCTACCCACTAGGTTGCTCCACCCCCCCTCCCCACCTCTTGTTCTCAAAATAATTCGGAAGTTTATGAACCGGAAATTCTTTCTGTGTGGCACAGTATTTCCTGCAAAGACCAGACCTGAAGTGAAATGTCTGCAGCCAGTTTTGAAGATAAAGCTAACGACGTTGGTTGAAGGTAGTTGCAAACATCGTGTGTCACTTTTTGTGGATCGCGAGGGTAACTGAGTTTGGCGACATCCTGTGACGTGGATCTGTACGTTAGATGCGCCGTTTCTGTCTCTGTGAAGCTGTGAATACTTGAAGGCGATTTACCATTGAGGTTAAGTTGTTTGACACAAGCGTTCTCCATTTTTAGTGACGTGGGAAAATAGACGTGGTGAGTGTAAGATCATTGATATTTACAAATTCTGTTTCTAGTAACATGTATAATGTGATTACCTTACTACACACGTTTTACAGGCATTCCTAACCTATTTTCATCTAGTTTAGTTATTCTATATTTATTTGTGGATGCGGTTGCTCGCTTGTCAGATGATGATCTACGAGTATATCATACTAGTTGTACTGATGCCTCTTGATGAATAACATTTTATGTAGATATAAATTTTGATTACAATCTTATTATAGACTCAGCACAGAATATAAAACAAAATGCTGTGGAAGATCAGTCAGTTAATTAAGTGAAATATGCAGAAAATATCTCGAACTCTTTAGTAATATTATGACAAGTTAACTTAGTTCATGTACGATGGTTACAGATTACATTTCTTATTGCAATCAGCATATCATTTCAGATACATAGAAAGATATAAATATATAGAATAGCCATTGCAAAAATTATCTATTGGATATTCAATACCCCATTTACACAAACAATCTTGATATATATTCATGTACATAAAACCAGTGTATGATACATAATTGTTGAATATCTCCATATATAATGACGAGATATAATCTGTGTGTTCCTCCAAACATCATTCAATATAAAATAAGTATGCATTCCTGAGTTACATCACCAACTGTAGTACCATACGCGAATCTGATAAAGTAACAATATTTGTATGTCAACTTTAGTATCTGAAGGGGGGCAGCGAGTGCTGGAAATCTCGCCCCAAGCTCCACTTATTATAGTCATATAAATGCAGACGATTACCATTCAATAATTTTACAGAAAAAATACTATATATATATATATGTATATATATATATATATATATATATATATATATATATATATATATATATATATATATATGCTAATAAGAACACGGGTACGTGTGTTCACTTATGCAAAGTAGACCACTTGGAAAAAGAAACTAACGAAGCAGAGCGCTTTCGTATATTACATCTTCAGTGCAACAAGTACTTGTTGCACTGAAGATGTAATATACGATGTAATATACGAAAGATGTAATATACGAAAGCGCTCTGCTTCGTTAGTTTTTTTTCCAAGTGGTCTACTTTGCATATATATATATCCTGAACAGGAATATCCTTAGAGGAGGAGGAGATGATGATGATGATGATGATGATGATGATGATGATGATGATGATGATGATGATGATGATGATGATGATGATGATGATGATGATGATGATGATGATGATGATGATGATGATGGCGACGACGACGACGGCGATGATGATGATGATGATGATGATGATGATGATAGTGATGATGATGATGATGACGACGACGATGATGTTGATTATTATAATAACAGTGATGGTACTAATGACAGGAATGAAAGACAACAGAAATATACAAATGACTATCACAGTAGAAATAAAAATAATAACAATTAAAAAAAATAAAAATAAAAAGCCTAAAACACCAAAAATCGATAACCAATCGCAACCGAATCATTGGGTAAGGCATCAACGAATCCTAATGAATCAGCCGAGGTAGTTCGGTCGCGAACGAACGAGACGAAGATCGCGAGACGAAATTCCGCGTACTGCAATGAATACGCCTTTGACTCGAGCTCAAAGAAATACGAAGGATCTGGAAATGCCTAGAGTCAGCGGACTGGAACAGAAGTCTCAGCTAGAATGAAGTGGGAGAAAAAGGAAAAAGAAAAGGAAAAGAAATAATCTCGTCGGAAAATTTTTTCAAGAATGCGATTAGATTATCGCGCTGTTAAAATACGCGAACGCGAACGAGCTTTAGTGAGATTGTGTGAAGATGTCTTAAGATAAAAGGAAAGATGTCTTTAGATAAATGTGAAGGGTCTTAGGACAAATGCAAAGATGTCTACAGATACAGACATATATATTTTTTTAGTAAAAGGGCAAAAATTAAGATATTTGACAAAAATTATGAGGAAGCAATCTCACATG
>NC_134809.1:9228381-9233381 GCF_046742065.1 Oratosquilla oratoria
AAGAGTCTATATATGTCACACTTTCTTATATGCTTGTGTGCCTTCGGAAGTCCTTATGTGTTTGGGACCATAAACGTTGCAACTAAGAAGGGATGGTTTATCAAGACGCTGGGGTTTTTATTCTTTGATATGACATTTGCTACAAGTAGCCTCCTTGCATACGTATGGATGGTGCCGGTGTTGGCAAAAAAGAAACTTGGATATATATGTATATATTCATATATATATATATATATATATATATATATATATATATATATTCATATATATTTATATATATTCATATATATATATATATATATATTCATATTCATATATATGTATATATATTCATATATATATATATATATATATATATATATATACATTGATAGATTGATTAAAGTCAACTACGCTAATAGCTTTGGCTATCTTAAGATTCAAATTCTTCATTTTGAAGAATAACTTTTTGTCGTCATAGTTCAAAGTATGACGACAAAAAGTTAATCTTCAAAATGAAGAATTTGAATCTTAAGATAGCCAAAGCTATTAGCGCAGTTGACTTCAATCAAAATTGTCTACGTGAAAACCTGTGCTCTAGAAGTATATACCGCTCACTCTCACCATTTTCAGCCTTATTGGAATGTAATGTATAAGATCATATATGATATGGCGAAATACATTATAATAAAGTATGATATATGATAAAAATGATGTGCTATAGAGTATAAAATATTATATACTCGTACTATAATACAATGATACAGCATAACATCATAATATAATAAAGTGTAATATAATATAATGTAATATAGTATAATATGATGCAATTTAGCATAATATGATATAAAGCAACAGAATATGATAGCAACAGAAAATTATATCATAATAAAAAATGTCAAAAAATATTGAAAATATGAAAATGAATATATCGAAAACAAGTAAATAAAAGGGAAAATAAACGAAGGTATATAAGGAAATAAAACAAATATGTCAGCTAAGGAGAAACTGACTCGTTGCAGACGTAGAAAAAAAATCCATCGCATACATGAATGATACATAGATATATCAAAGTGAATACTGTGTTACATGTGCAATTTAGGACAACTGCCTGCGGAGTCGAGCAAACTTGGAACCAAAAAGTGGAGTGATATATAGACGACGTGACGTCAGAGAAGTGAGGTGATATACAAACAAAATAGCATCACATGAGACGTATAAAAGTTTAGAATAGATCAACTTAGGACAGATGAGAGGGGTGCAAGAAGAAGTAGATATTAAGATATTGAAACATGATGGCATTAAAGAAGAAGAATGAGAGGTAGAAATAGATAAAGAGACGGATAGGAAGAAAAAGAGAGATACAGAGGGAACGAGGAATAGTATATATATATATATATATATATATATATATATATATATATATATATATACATATATATATATATATATATATATATATATATATATATATATGTATATACTGTTTATGCATGTAAAATTAACTGCGACATTATTTTTACAGTTGATTATTTTTTTTGTTGTATTTTTCATTTCCTAACTCTACTTCATCCGTTTGGGGAATGGGCAAACATCAGTTTACGTGAACATGAAGATGAACATGATCATGCAAATCCTAAAAGCTTTTAAATCAAATCCGATACGGACGCAGGAATAAATCCTTTTACTGGTCTCCAATAAAAAATAAATAAGATAATCTCTGTTGGTCAGTTTTGCTGCGTTCAGAGAATTTGACAATAGCTTCTTCTCTCTCTGATATTATTTTAGCCAAAAAAAAAAAAAAAAAAGCAGTATCCTGTTCTTCTCTATTTCTACCTTGAACCGTATGTCTTCTTTCACATTATTAAAATCCTCAAATTTCTGGTCCGTAATCATATTTCCGGGTATGATGAATAACATCCATGTATCTGTACCTAACTGTTCCCTCTTCCATGATATTTTCATAACCATCCTTTTCCAGTGACTCGATGTATAAAGACGCCGTTACTACTGAGAGAGGAGATCCCATGGCTAATCCTCTGTGTTGACTGTATTCCTTCTCATACATAAAAGCAACAAACCTAACGCAGTGTGAAATTAGTGTTAATTAGTCTCAGTTGTACAAAGGTAAGTCGTCTACACTTACAATATTAAATCTTAACATAGCTTGAAGTGGACCCTTCACGCAAAATTTGTAAATAATGACGTTATATCGTAACTGAGAGCCTTCAGGATTTGTAGGCACGATCACTAATTAGAATAGTCTTCTCTGTATATATATATATATATATATATATATATATATATAAATATATATATAATCTTGTGTGTGTGCTTTTGTGTGTGTGTGCGTGTGTGAGTGCATATGTGTGTGTGTGTGCACGCGTGCGTGCATATATGTGTGTGTGTGTGTGTGCACGCGTGCGTGCATGTATGTGTGTGTGTGTGTGTGTGTGTGTGTGTGTGTGTGTGTGTGTGTGTGTGTGTGTGTGTTGTGTGTGCGTGTGTGAGTGTTACGTGTGTGTTATTGTTTGTTCGTGTGTGCATGTGTGTGTGCGCACGCACACGTGTGTGTATATGTGTTTGTGTGTGTGTATATGCGTTTTTGTGTGTATGCGTGTCTACATCGAGGTACCATACTCCCGAGGACATGTATATTTATGATGATGTACGTCTCTATGCAAAGACATATAATCAAACCAATCCTAACTATGAATTCCTCTTTACCTGGTCAGCCCTAACTCACTCAACTCGAGGTACCTGACCACACCCCTCCCTTTGGGCCACGCCATTGGCTGAGTGATGGGACCCATTGGCCAATCAGCAATCAGGCTAAGTGACCCGTGGGTGATTGCAGACCTCCATCGTGGTTGTATTTGCATTTGCTAAGCTGAGGGCGGCTCCTGCTCCTGCTGCTGCTGCCTTCTCCTTCAGGTAAAAAGTGAGGGTGTGTCACTCTTTCACATGCTCTGTCTCCCTCTGAATGCTCTTTCTCTCTCTCTCTCCCTCTCTCTCTCTCTCTCTCTCTCTCTGTCTCCCTCTCTCTGTCTCTCTCTCTCTCTCTACACTTTTCGTGTGTGTGTGTTTTAAATAACTTTTTTTCTCTCTTTTTCCCTTTCATCTCCTCGTGTTTCGTTTTCTTTTCTTTCTTTTTATTCTCTTCTCCTCTCTTTCTCTGTCTTCCTTACTTATTTTCTCAAAAATCTTCTCCATTTCTTTTCTTTTCTCCATCCTCTTTTCCTGTTTTCTCTTTCTGTCTTCCTCTTTTCACCCCTCTTTATTCTCCTCTCGTTTATCATTCTCTAATTCTCTCGTCTCTGCATTTTTCATCTTTATTTTTTCACTACTCTCTTCCTCTCTTTTCTCTTTTTACCTTGTTCTCTTTTTAGTTCTCTTCTTTTTCTTACATCTCGTTTTTCCTCTCTATCTATCTTTTCTCTGAGTATGTATTAATGTTCTCTCTTACTTTCTTCGCTTTTATTTTAGTTTCCTCATTATTTTTCACTTCAGTTATTTGTATTTGAGCTTCTTGTTGTTGATCTTGTTCTTTGCCTTTCAATTAAATAACTTATCTTTAGCTTTTTGACTGTGTGAGGCTTATCCAACACCTTAACACAACAGAGGGAATGTGCTACTGCTTAACAATACCTGGGGCTACTTCAAAGGATTACAAAGGCGGAGCACGCCGATAGGAGACCTTTTGGTCCATATCCAGGTCGGATGCGAAAAAAAATCATAATGATAATAAAATAATAAATAAAAACTATAATAATGCAAATAACAAATAAAATACATAAATAAATGCATACGTATAATTAAATAATAAACAAACAGGTAAATAGTAAATAATAATAAATTGACATATAACTTCTATTAGAATTCTCTCTCAAAAAGATTGCAAAGGCGGAGCATGCTGACAGGAGACTTTTTTTGTGTCCATAACTAGGTCGGATGCGAAAAAAATATATAATAATGATAAAAGAAATGAGGTAAAAATTACAATAGTATACATAATAACAAATAAGATAAATGAATGATAGGTATAGTTAGATAATAAACAAACATGTAAATAGTGAATAATAATAAATTGACAGATGAATAATAATAAATGAAAATCAAACAAATAATAGATATACAGACAAATAATAACAAACAAATAAACAAATAATATAAAATAAATGGCGGTCAATACAGCTTTTTGCTTAGATGTTTATCTTAACAAATCTTAAAGCTTCGAACTGAACTAAATTGCACTGCCTCTGCAGGAAGTTTATTCCATTCATTAACTACACAGTTGGCGAAGTTGTTTCTATCCACTTCCAAATTAAATCTATTTTCTGGCAGTTTCTGACCATTGTTTCCTGTCGTATTATCATTCAGTGTAAAAAATTTGTCACTTTTGATGTTGTCAATCCCTTTTAGAATCTTAAAGACCTATATCAAGTCACCTCTGAATCTACGCTTTTTAGGGAAAACAGATTCATATGTTTTAGTCGATTTTCGTATGATTTATTTTTGATGTTTGGAATCAGTTTTGTGGCTTGCCGTTGTACCTTTTCCAATCTGTCAATGTCATTAATGAGATTCGGTGACCATACGGAAACAGCATATTCCAAATGTGGACGAACTAACGATTTACATAGCTTGTTAATGAGAGATGGACCTTTGAAGTCAAAAGATCGCGCAATCAGTCCTAGAATCTTATCTGCTTTCTCAGACGTTGAAATACATTGCTCAGACGATTTGAGATCGTTACTGATAATTACCCCGAGATCCTTCTCACTATCCATTTTTGTTAACGAATTTCCAAATAACTTGTAATCGTACTGTTATTGTGCACCTGTATGTGCACAACCTTGCATTTACTTGTATTAAATTTCATAATTTCATTAGCCACTTTTCAGATCATTGCTGTAATTTATCTAAATCTTCTTGAATATCTAATCGATTTAATTGATCATTTGCCATGCACAATTCTGTATCAACAGCAAATTTGGAGACAATAGATTTTAGAAGTGGCC
>NC_134809.1:9238381-9263381 GCF_046742065.1 Oratosquilla oratoria
ACCACTCCACTTCCTTCACCACCTCCCCTTCCTTACTCCTCCTCCTCTTCCTCTTCCTCCTCCTCTTCCTTCTCCTCCTCCTACTGCACCATCATTCCTTTTCCTCTACCACCACTCCACTTCCTTCACTACCTCCCCTTCCTTACTTCTCCTCCTCTTCCTCCTCCTCCCCCTTCTCCTGCACCATCATTCCTTTTCCTCTTCCACTTCCACCACTCCACTTCCTTCACCACCTCCCCTTCCTTACTCCTCCTCCTCCTCCTGCACCATCATTCCTTTTCCTCTTCCACTACCACCACTCCACTTCCTTCACCACCTCCCCTTCCACCGTCACAGTCAACTTCACTTCATCTTCTTCCTACTTTACCAACATAGCCACTTCCTCTTCCTTCTCCTCCTTCTCTTCTTCCTCCTTCTCCCCAACCTCCTCTTCCCCCACCCCCACCCGCCCTCCGCGTCTACCACCACGTTCGACCTCTGCACTCTCTTGTCTTCAGTTGTCTCTCTTTTCTTCTCTCGATTGTTTTCTTATGTTTGCTCTCTCGGGACATTTACTACATTATTATTGTCTTCTTTTTCTTCTTCCTGTTCCTCCTCCTCTTCTTCTTCTTCTTCTTCCTCTTCTTCTTCTTCCTGTTCTTCCGCTTCTCCTTCTTCCTTTTCTTCTTCTTCTTCCGCTTCTCCTTCCTTTTCTTCTTCTTCTTCCTCTTCTCCTTCTTCCTTTTCTTCTTCTTCTTCTTCTTCTTTTTCCCTCGCTCTCTTTTCTTTCTCATCTTCCACCTATCAGTTCTCTGTCTACTTCTCTTCTTTAATTTTTTCTTAATCTTTCATTTTTAATTTGTTCTTATCGTTCATCTTTCTTATCTTTTTTTTCTTGTCCCTTTTTTCCTTTTCTCCCACAATCATCGCATTTGTTGTCTTTCTTTATTTCTGTTGTCATTTCCTTATGGAGTAATATGATTCTCAACATTGTTTTCTTGTTTTGTTTACATAATTTTTTCATTTTCATTTTCTCTTTATTTCTAATAATTCTTTTGTTTGTTTCTTATTTTTCTTTGTGTTTTTGAATTATCTTCGTTGTTTCAATCAAGGTTTAACACTTTTTCTTTCCCAGTTTCTTAATTAATTCCGCATTTTCTAACAACTTGAGTCCCATTTTCTATTCATTTTCTTGTCACTTTCCTTCACGTTTTCTCCTGTTTTTCTCTCCCATTTTCTCTCTCCTTCCAGCGTTATTAATTTTCATTTTATTTTCTTCCCGTTATAAGTGTTTTTACTTTTATTTTAGTTTCTTATATATAATACAGCCACTCTTTTCCTTGTTTTCTTCTAATAGTCCTCCATTAATTTTCCGTTTCCTCATTTTTCTTCGTTCATTTTCACATTCTCATTTATTGACATAAGTTTCCGTATTTGAGATAATCACGGTACTGTATGATGGAACGGGGCGGGGTGAGAAACAAAGAATTTAATGGAGAATAAAGTTTGAGATAAAATTCTTGAAATAATATAGCAGATGTTATGATCATGGAATTAAGGAGAACAGCGTTAAGAAAGCTGTTGGAGAGGACAGAGGAGCATTAAACTGGTTTGGATTTACGGAAAGAATGCTCAAAGGAGGACTAACAACAATGAGGATGGAAAGTTATAACGAATGGTTGGACCTTGAGAGCATTGTCAAGGATGAGATGGATAGATGAATGGAGTAAAACGGAATCTTGGATTTTCATGGATTGTCTGTAGAATAAGGTAGCGTGCAATACTTTGTTTGTTTTTTATTATATCATTTGTTTGTTATTATTTGTTTACTATTGTTTGCTTGAGTTTATTATATCATTTGTTTGTTATTATTTGTTTATTATTGTTTGCTTGAGTTTCATTTATCATTAGTTATCTGTCAATTTATTGTTATTTATTATTTACCTGTTGGTTTATTATTTAACTATACCTATGCATTTATTCATTTTATTATTATTATTTATACTATCATAATTTTTATTGATCTTTATTTATCATTATTATATTTTTTTCCACATCCGACCTAGTTATGGACCAAAAGGTCTCTTGTCGGCATGCTTCGCCTTTGTAATCCTTTGAGAACGGAAGAAGATTGAAAATGTATGAAACGATTGTGCGACCCAAGTGGATGTTCTTCGCATCACTTCTGTAAAACCTTTGAGTAGATGAAGAAGGAGGTCATCATATAACGAAACGATACAGTTAAACTGGCTTCGTTGTTGGACCTTGCTATGGAAGTGCTGTGTCTCGCTGCATTGCCTACAACCCGAAGAGTGTGCCGGAAGACAGGGATGACTCTATTCACGAGGTGCTGAGACAAGAGAGAGATTAAATGTGATTAAAGAATATGTAGTGGGAATGGACACTAACTCAATCATAATCTCATATGGGAAAAAAAGGTCTTTCGATATTCATATACGAAAGTATGTATATATGTACCTATACACATAGGTATGTTTGTATGTATGTACGTGTGTGTGTATGTATGTATGTATGTACATACAATTTCTGTTGTATCTTGTTTCAACATTCCTTTATGTTCTATCCCAATTTCTGTAAATCATCTTCCTTGATTCTTTTAACCTTTTATATTCCTTTCCGTCTGTCTTAATCTTCACTTTCACCTCTCTCTCTCTCTCTCTCCATCCATTTTCCTATTCCCATCCTTCCCGTTTTCTCTCATATTTCGTCTATTCTTCCTTCATGATCCTTCCCAGTTTTTCTTAGTTTTATCTCAGATTTATTTGACATTTTGATTTCTCCCTCGTCTTCACTTTCTCTCCTCTTTTCTCTCGTTTTCCTCCTATTTACTATATTATCTGCACTATTTCAAATTACTCTCCATTACGTGTATCTAATTTAATTTCTTTTTTCCAGTTTTTCCGTGTGATTTCTATTTTATTCTTGTCTTTCCTATTTAATCATATCCCCAATTTTCCTTCATCATCCTTCCCATTTTCTCATATTTTTTCTTCCTATTTTCTGTCATCTTTCCCATTTTCTTTCATAATCTTTCCCATTTTCTCATATTATTCTTCACATTTTCTATCCTTCTTCCCGTTTTCTTTCAGCATCCCTTCCACTTCTCTTATCACTTTTCCAAATCTGTCCTTCCCATTCTCTTTTATGACCTCTTCCATTCTCTCTTATCCTTCCCATTTTCTCTTGTTTTCCCCGTTTTCTCTGACTCGACTCCGCCTACTCAGGCTATAGTGGGTAGATGTATCAATTCAACTATTTTCATAAGATGTTATTCGTTGCATATATATATATATATATATATATATATATATATATTATATATATATATATATATATATATATATATATATATATATATACTTTTTTTTGGTTGATGCGATCTCTACGCATCTTTAAAACTCGGTCAATTATGTCTTGTTTTTGTGAGCGCCAGGAGATTTTTATTCCCATGTAAATTGAGGAAATTCAACATAAATCTATTGTCCAATGAATTCAAAAATCTTACGGTGGTATTCTTAAAAAAATTCTTTCCTTATATAAATCTTATATAAATCCTTGGAAGGGAAAGAATTATATAAGGAAAGAATTTTTTTTAAGAATACCAACGTAAGGTTCTTAAAGTGGTATTCTGAAAAAACTTTCCTTATATAAATCTTTCCCTTCCATTGAATTATACAATATTCATATAAGGAAAGATTTTTTTTAAGAATACCATCATAAGTTCTTTGGACACACGTCTTAATATACATCATTCTGGCTAAAAACAAACGATGCTATTCGCTTCGTTAAGGTCGGTGAGCCTCTCCTTGTTAAACTCGACAGACATCGATGATTACCACTTGCCGGGGCTGTCCAAACACTGAGGGCAAAGGGGCCTGTCATGGCTTAGAAACTCTTGGCGCAATAATGCTCTTGCATTCTTGTGTTCCCCGTAGACATATCCATCATCCATCTATCTATCAATCTGTCAACCTGTCTATCTATCTATCTATCTGTCTATCAATCTGTCTATCTACCTATCTATCTATTTGTCTATCAATCTGTCTGTCTATCGATCTATATCTATTTATGTCTCTCTCTCTCTCTCTTTCTCTCTCTCTCTCTCTCTCTCTCTCTTCTTTCATTCTCCTCCATCCCCTCCTCCTCCTCTTATCACGCTCCTCTTTCTCCTCCACCTTCTCCATCCATTTCTCCCACAATTCATTCTCCTCCATCTTCTCTTCCTTCTCCTACTGTACCTCCTCCTCCTTCTAGACTCACAACCACTCCCTCCACCACTCACTGCTGAAGATTAAAAACCATCACCACCCCGTTGTACAAGGTAGAGATGTGTGGGGGGAAGGGAGGGGAGAGGAGGAGGGAAAGAGGGGAGAGTAGAGGGCAGGAGAGAGGGGAAAGAAGGCGTAAGAAGGTGACTAGAAGGCCGTAAGGGAATGCCGGGACGGGAAAGAGGGGAAAGGGGAGGAAAAGAGGGGAAATAGAGGGAGAAGGGGGGAGATGAGGGGAAAAGAGGGGAAAGGGGGGAGGATGGGAGTTAAGGGGGGAGGAGAAGAGGGGAAGGTGGTTGAAAAGCGGGGAAAAAAGGGGGAAAGGATGGGAGTTAAGGTGGGAGAAAAAGAGGTCAAAGGGGAGGAAAAGAGGGGGGGAAAGAGTGAAAAGAATGGGAGTTAGGGTGGAAAGAAATGAAGAGGACGAGAAAGGAAAGGAGAGGGGAAAAGAGGGAAAGGGGAGGTAATGGGTGGGTAATGGAGGAATAGATAGGGAGAGTGAGGGGAGAGTAGTGGAACAATGGGGAGAGTACTGGAGTAAAGGGGAGTGATACTGTACGTGATGCAGAGGACGTAACGTAATGTGATGTGATATACGGGTGATGTAAAGGTGATGTGATGTGATGTGGTGATGTGATGTGCGGGTGATGTGATGTGACGTGATGTGACGTGATGTGATTTGACGTGACGTGATGTGACGTGATGTGATGTGATGTGACGTGATGTAGGGTGATGTGATGTGATGTGACGTGACGTGATGTTATGTGACAGGGATGTGATGTGATGTGATGTGACAGGGACGTACGGGTGGGAAACGGGATTTAGCTAAGAACCAAATTGACAGGAACCAATGGTAGGATGGGAGAGGGTAGGATAAGCAGGGGGAGGGGGATGGAAAGCAGCGATAATCATGTCTGTGGGGGGATGGGGGATGGGGGGAGAGACCTAGAGTGTATGGGAGAGAAGGGAAGGAGAATAGAGAGGACTAGAGAGAAAGAGAGTGGAGAGGGACTGGAAGGAAAGGGGAGGAGAGGGGAAAGGGGAGACGGGAGGAGAGGGGAAAGGGGAGAGGGGAGAGGACTGATGTGAAGATCATGGGGTTGGAGGGGAAGGGGAATGAGGGGAGGGGGGATCTGGATGAGGGAAATGAAGGGGAGAAGACTGGAGGAGAAGGGGAGGGTATGGGAGAGAAGGGATGGTAAGTAGGGTAAAAGGGGGATGGGAGGGGAAAGGATGGGAGGGGAGGGGAGGGGAGGGGAGGGAAGGTGAAGGGGAAGGGGAAGGGGAGGGTGAAGGGGAAGGGGAAGGGGAGGGGAAGGGGAGGAAAAGGGAGCGGAGGGGAGGGGAAGGGAGGGGAGGGGAGGGGAGGGGAGGAAGAAGGGGAGGAGAAGAGGAAAGGGCAGGGGAGTAGAGGGGGAAGAAGGGATGAGGAGGGTGACTGCATGGGGGAAGGAAGAGGATTTTGGTGTGTTCCTCTAAGTACGTCTGTTTTTGTTTTTTGTTCACGATGAAGCTGGATTGCGTTATTTGTCCTCCATCCGATTGTGCTGTTTGCAGAATTGACTGCTTTTGTTGCTGTTGGTGCTGGTAAAGGGGGCGGGCCTGGATAATTGCCTTTGTTTACATTGTAACTAGCGATGATGATGATGATGATGACGGTGAAACGGTGATTGTCTCGCTGATGGCTGTGATGGTGACGAAAGTCGCACTGGTGGTAGTGATGATGATGATGGTAACCGTGATGATTTTAACGGTGATGATGATGATGATGATGATGGTAATCAAATGGTAACGATAATGATGATGGTAATGAACTGATGGTGATTATGATGATGATGATGATGATGATGATGATGATGATGATGACGACGACGACGATGATGACGATGACGACGACGACGACGACGACAATGATGATTGTGTACCTATAAGTTGGCTCTCCAGCATGAAATACGGAATTCATAAAAATAGACTAAATTTTGTGAATTGGGAAGTCGATTTCGGGTGGGGGCCAATTTATCTGTTTTGTACACACACACACACACACACACACACACACACACACACACACACACACACACACACACACACACACGCACACACACACCCACACACCCATATATATATATATATATATATATATATATATATATATATATATATACATATATGAATGCGAGCACATACCTGAAATATATTGGTCGTTAACTCTATTGTAGTATTTAGATTGGTGTTGATCAAATAAAGTTAGTTTGGGATATACTCGACAGGTGCTGCAGGGTTCAGCGTACTGATGACGCATTTATTGAATATGCAATAGAACGCTCAGATTGTGATGGAGATGATTTCGCAATTATTCACTTCAGTGGTGATGATGGGCTTTGATATAAATACTACGAAGTATTTTTCCCCCATGGAATAAAATCATCTGGTAGTTTACTAAATGATAATTAGGTTTCCTGAATCATAGCGAAAGGCTGAATGAAGCCGTGTTACCACTGTGATCTATGCCAGTTCCCAGAAATGAGTGAAATTTTTTCCAAAAAATTCCCCACAAGGAAATCTGGATTTCCACATTATTTTTCCCCACAAAAAGAAGAAATTATTATTATATACACAAATAAGTTCATTGCGACATATAATTCGCTCACAAAGCATCCCATGTGAGCAAATTTCTCAGACACAAATTTGTGGAAAGTTACCACAAAATGGCATCGGTGGAATGAAAAATGAATGAAGACTCAGGCAGCAGGCGTGATACAGAGATGACCCGGACCCGTCATCCATGAGGAGCTAAGATGAGAGAAAGGAAAGGGTGGATGATGGGAACGGAATACGTAAGAGCGGGTGAGAGCCTTAGGTTGAGTATCTCTCTTCAAAAAGGGATAGATGCCATTGGTATGTAGACTGATAAAAAATATATCATTATTTGTTGTAAAATTGTATCAGTAACTGTGTAGCAATGTGAGGTATTTTTTTTTCATCTTCACTTTTATGCACGAAAGGCCCAGCTCGTCTCCCAGTGACTTTAGGCTCCTGCTGTACCATTTCTCCAGTCCCTCCGAGGACTCTGTGTGTGTGTGTGTGTGTGTGTGTGTGTGTGTGTGTGTGTGTGTGTGTGTGTGTGTGTGTGTGTGTGTGCGTTCGTGTGTGTGTGTGTGTGTGTGTTTGTGTTTGTTGTGTGTGTGTGTGTGTGTGTGTGCGTGCGTGCGTGTGTGTGTGTGTGCGTGTGTGTGTGTGTGTGTTTATCTATTTATTAATTCTATCTATTATTATCTATATTGTTACAATTTTTATTTATATATTTATTTATATATCATTATTATAATTTTTTTTTTTTTTTTGGGGGGGGGGCATCCGACCTAGTTATGGACCAAAAGATCTCCTGTCGGCATGCTCCTCCTTTGTGTGTGTGTGTGTGCGCGCGAGCGCGTGCCTAAGGCTTGTACTTCATAAAGGGTTGGCCGGGTCAAAGAACTCCCCCACACCATACACAAATAAAACTCATTCAAGCGTCCATCCGCCTCAGCACCTCAGGGGAAAGAAAGTCCGCTACGTATCTTAGCACAAAGCCTGGGTCAAAAGCAATGATATAAAGCAAAGCACTTCCACAGCAGGGCCAGGCTATCTTTGCTTGTTTCCCCCTGCCGGAGATTCCCCACTTTATTATCCACTTTAAGTGGTTGTGAAGTGTGGATAGGAGGTAAAGGGAACAGGGGATGAGGGAAATACTTTTATCCCTAACTACGGAGCTGCCTAGTGTAGGCCTTATGGTCTCTTGCAGTCTCCTTCATTCTTATGTTCTCATGTTATGTTCTGACTAGTTTCGCCTGAGTGGCTTCTTCAGAGAAGTAAAAGTACTTAATTTAGACCGCGGTCTCTTTACCACCTATCCACATTCGTCACAATATTCAAACAATTATGAAATAGATAAAATAATTTTTCTTTTAGATCGTACAATCCT
The DNA here is from genome assembly GCF_046742065.1 of Oratosquilla oratoria. NCBI lineage: Eukaryota > Metazoa > Arthropoda > Malacostraca > Stomatopoda > Squillidae > Oratosquilla > Oratosquilla oratoria. Next base: position 9,246,614 of record NC_134809.1, read on the forward strand.
TTCACAATGTTCCTTTATTTGTTCATTCTTACTTTTTGTACCTTCTTTTCTGTGCTCAATAAACATAACATGTGCATTCAGAACACCTTTTATACCCTTCCATTTTACTTTGCCATTCTTTCTTTATCCACTACTTCCACATGCCTGAACCATATTGGCGCTCCGCATTCTATCCTGTCCGACAGTTTTTCTTAAACTCGGTCCTCTGCTTTATTTCCATTTATAGCTATCGCACATTACACATCATCCAAAAAACATAAAACCTTTTCAATTTCGCTTCCTTTGTTCCTTAAGTCCGTTGTGTAGAGTGCCATGGGTACAATCACTCCTTCGTACACTTGCCCATTTACGTTCATTCCCAGATTTCATTTCTCACAACACTTTTCATCCTTTCAAAACCTTTATTCGCTTCTTCAGCTCAACAAATCACTTTCTCATTAGCTTTTCTGTTTGTCACGACGTGCGACCCACAGACGCTTGAAACTTCCCACTTCCTCAAGCTTCTCACTCTTTACACTCACATTCAGTCTGCCATCATCATTGTTCCTACCATCTCACTTTTATTTGTATTCACTCATAACATTCTTTTCTCACATATTCTTCTGAAGTCAGTCACCAGCTGCTTCAGCTTTTTCCTGTTTGATGGTACCGAGTCCATAGATTGCCTCCAGGCAGTATTTTAGGGGTTTTAGGGATACTACTTCTAACTATAGCAGCGTTTCTAACCTTTTCTTCCCTAACATCCCCATGTAGTCACGTCTAAGCAGTCTACCATCCCTTAATTAAGAGGTGCTAGACTGCTTAGACATGAAGAAAGATTAGTAACAAAGGTGGAGGAAGTGAACATGATGAAACGAACAAGGATGAGATGGATGGGTGGGGTAAAAGGGGCATTGGGAAAGAGAGGAATGTCTGTTGAGGAAGGAAGGGGGAAGACAGAAGATAGGGGCGAGTGAAAAATGGTTATGTATGGATGATGATGTGATGCATAGAAGGGAACGGGTGGGGAGTGGGGAATGAGTGAGGGAGTATATGTGAATGATATTTTTGACGCAGCCCGAAGGGATTTCTCCCCGTCTTCTCTTTTTCTGCATGAGGGGACGGAGAGGGGGTGTCGCCGATTAAATGAAGCGGCCTTGCTGTGGATGTACTGTGTCTTGCTACATTGCTTCTGACCCAGGGCAGTGGGCGAGATGCAGGGATGACCCGTCATCCAGGAGCCAAGAAAAGAGGGAGGGAGGGAGGGAAGGTAAATGGGCGTGGAGTATGTGGGAATGAAATGGGTGGGAGTGGATTTATGCTTTTGTCTTTGGCTACCTCCACTGTAAGGGGGGAAAAGCCCTTGGTATATGTATGTATGTACCAGTCCAGCACCCCATTGGGTATCTCTTTGTCATTAGAGTCTCATCTCTGTTGAAATAGAAATGTTGAATACAATTAATCTATTATTCCTCTTTTTTATTACGTTCCTTGGCTCTACCCTCTAACATTTGTATGACACACCTAATCGACGCGAGATTAGATAGTATTCTATTTTCTACTAACTATACGCCAACCATCCACTTAAACTCCACCTTTCCTAGTATCCCTCGTCTAACCCTCGCCCGCCCCCCCCAAAAAAAAGAGAAAAAAAAAAATCTATGAATTTTGGAAAAAAGGTAGAATAATCATTTTCTATTCACAATTTACTCTTTCCCCCCACGAAATCTGTCTCCGGTACCATTTTTGCGCACGCGCACTCCGTGTCCAGCTTTGAGTTTTAATTGGTGCCAATTTTACGTTACATCTGTTGTCAAACTCGTTTTGATTTCAATTGGATATTTCTCTCTCTCTCTCGTTTTTTTAATTCGGCTTCACAGCGCCTGTATTGAAATGCACAGACAACACTGCATGATTGGTTGGTGTAGGTGCGAAAACACACGTTATATATGCATTCCACCTTAATTAATGGGGAATAGATGTCGGCAAATTATGTAATAAATGCACAGAACGGTTCGTTTAGAAGCACAATCTCAAGTTTATACATATTTAGAAGGGGAGGGAGTATTTCATCTGAGCAGCTCATTTGACAAACATGAATGTGATACTTCCTTGCAAACGTATAAGCTCATGTGCGTTATTGTATTGATATATACGCACATAAGATCGAAAGAAAACATACCTTACCTCTGTGCATGCTTATATGTATGTATGCATGTATATATATATGTATCATTGCGCGTGTATGTATTAAGTATGCTTGAATGTATGAATATATATATGTATGCATGTGTGCATGTATGTATAAACGTATGTATGTGAATATGTGATTCATCATCTTTTTTCCACCATGGTCTTTGGATCACGTGTTGGACTCGTGATCGACAGCTGTTTCCCTCCTAGTGTTAAACTAAAAATTATAAGATTAAATGGAGTTACTGAGACAAACGTGACATATTAGTCTTCTTACAGCATAAGACAGGTGTGTGTGTGTGTGTGTGTGTGTGTGTATGTATGTATGTATGTATGTTTGTATGTATAATTTGGCCACTGGCACATGCTTGATTACATTATAACCAGACAACGTCACACCAATGATGTCACTTTAATTGGAGTTACGCGAGGGGCAGAGTGCTGGACTGACCATCGACTTGTCAGAGCTCAACTTAGATTGCAAATCCTGTCTCCCATTCACAAACGAGCCCCAAGAAAGGAGCTAAATTGTGCTGCACTAAAGGACCCAGGAATCAGGAAATCCTTTCGTGGAAGTCTTGTTACTTGTTTATCCTCATCCTACACCCAATCAGAGAACCCTGAGGATGAGTGACGAAATCTTTGCTCCATCATGGTTAAAACTACGAAAGCGATCGTCGGTTTCAAAAGACGCTCACACGTCCACTGGTTCGACGAGTACATACACCAGCTGATAAACGAAAAACATTAGGTCAATGATGCCTTTCTTGCAAATCCTCAGTCTTCAAGATCAGTCCAATCCGGTGAACAAATGCCAGCCTATTGGGGCTGTGTCTCCGGATGTAGGTGAGGATATTGACGAGTTTTGAAGATAGACAGCAGGAGACGCCCCTATCTGACGTCCATCTTGTAAGACTACCACTTCCAAGTAGTCAGTCGCCTTTGATGATGACTTTCGTCAGTTGGTGTCGACCTTGGATGCGGTGTCCTTCCAGGACACAAAATAGGGCGAGATGATACGGAGGGCCATCAGTCTTCCAGGTTCCAGGAACCTCCTCTCTACGTCATTGATGTATCCAAAGGAACATTTGGTCCTCCAAAAACCTATACAGAGTTATACTGTAAGGATTCATTAAATGTGTTTCCAATACAATGATTTGTTCTCTCGATCGTCTAGAGCCTTTGGGTTACTCAAGTTAGAGGGCAATAGAATGTTATGTGAAATCTTTCGTGAAATGTTTTGTTTTCTCAATAGATATAGAGCTGTTATATTCAGCTCGTATTTGTCGTCACAAGCGCATGCGTAGTATTTAGTTTCTCTCAATCGTGAAGGTCGTCTAAAGCCTTTGGGCTACTCAAGTTAGAAAACAATAAAATGTTATGCGAAGTCTTTCATGAAATATTTTGCTTTCTTGATAGTGTAACGTAATATTAGATATTACGTCATATGTGTAATTATGTTATAGAATTGTGTTCCTTTGTATTACATAACTATGTTCATATTTCTTATCTATGTATGTATTGTAACAATGTTAAGCAGTAACGCCCGTCCACTATATGTAATCTTGCCTACGTGCGGAGAGGTGCGCACTCTTGTAGAACAAACAGACAAGCGAAATCCTGAATAGTTCGGAGCGCACAGATTTGACAGTTACTAAATAAATAGATTGTTCAAGCAAGTCGAGGGTCCTAAAACTACCCATGTTGACGTGTTAACTTACCCTCCTCCTCACCCGCACCCTTAACCGGAAGTATCCCGCTTCCGGTCCAATGGTATATAAGCGGTTGAAACCGCTCATTCCTTGTCATATTCCCACATATTGATCTCTTGATAAAAACTAGAAGGTTTAGATTCATGAGACGATTGGTGTGAAGTGATCACCCTTTTTGCCTACATTACGTGTCTGATATACATTGCATTACTTTACTTATATTTGTACTTATTACTTATTCTGATGCATGTTCCTGATCTCTTTGTACTTAGATAGTACCATATTGTATACTTATCTTGTGTTTCTTATTTGAACGATAATTTCCATATTCTTATAATCATGTAACGGTCCCATTGACCCTACTGCCCATTCTCTTTTGTGTTGATTGCCTGTAAATATTTTCCATTAATAATTTCGTTTACTAGTTTTATCGCTAGTTTAATATTCCTTTCCTGGAATCTTCTTTGTTACCTTTACTTCTAGTCTTACGAATTATCTAGGCCCTGACCAGATAGTTCAGTCCTACAGTGGCTTCTAGAAGTGCGCTGGTTCTTAAGCACTTAGACGTTATACGTAACGTCTCTTCACATACCAGCAGCCCGTAACAATAGATATAGAGGTGTTATATTCAGCTCGTATTTGGCACCACAAACACATGTGAAGTACTTTGGTGCTATACGGATGACTAAAATCTCCTGGCTGAAGGGCAAGGGCATCCTTGTGTGAGAGGGATATTCCAGATGGGTCTTCTTCGATGTCAAAATGGTGTTAATCAGCTGCTGCATGGAACTGCCTGTCGGAATGGTAGGTGCCATAAAGTACCAAAGTAATACCCCATATCTAAATAAATGTAAACATACATCTTGGTGGAGAATGCTGGAGGGTGGCTAATTGAAAATATATGAATAACGTAAATGAATGTATCAAATCACAGTTTGATATAACACTACAATAAACAAATGCGTGCGTACACTTCGGAGGCTGAGTTACGACTGGACGCCACGCTTTGTCTTGGCGCGAAAGCTACAGGAGCTCGCTTGGTTCTCCCAACAAACTCGTATACAAAGATTGTAAATAAAAAATAAAATCAATAATAAAATCAATGTCCAACAAAACCTATGATAATTACTGTATATACAGGGGAAAATATACAACTCCTAATTGAACAATACGTAAGTATAATACACAATAATTGTACGATGCTGAGAAGCCAAAGTACTTTAGGGCACAAACCAAACGACGCCAAGGAAGTGGCCTTAAGGTCTGTAGCACTTCCTACCATAAAGTTACTGAGGGAAAAAAAAAAAAAATCAGAAAAAGAAAAAGAGAGAAAAAAAGAAGTTAAGTTTCGGGCTGTTACGTGCTCAGGGCTTACTGGTCCTGTCTAAAAAAAGTGGGAAGGAAAGTTCTACAATTACATAGTTTTATGGATACTTGGCTGCCATTCCAGGCAGGATTTTGATCATATGTACGTCGCTGTAAAATTTTGGTAAAATTTTAATTTCTTCAAAGTTAGGACCCCCCACAATACAAGATATTTTATTTTTCATATATATCTTTTCACATATGGTACAAGTACAAACATACACACACTCAGACACACACACACACACACACGCACACGCACACACACACACACACACACGCACACACACACACACACACACACATACACACAAACACACACACACACACACACACGCACACGCACACACACACAATATATAATATATATATATATTATATATATATACATATATATATATGTATGTATATATATATGTGTGTGTGTGTGTGTACACACAGAGGCATCGAAATGTGGATGAGTTGGTTTATATGGGTGATAGCGAGTATTTTTTTTATATGAAAGTTATTGCAGCCGAGTGTTAGTGTGGGTTAATTATAGATATGAGTGCGGGAGGGTACATACACATATGTAGGATAAAGTAGAGTATAAGGGAAAGCCGCACACACTAACTAACAGAGTAAATGGGTTGCGAGGAACAAAGAAACGCCATTGGAAATAATAGAGAAATAAAGAGAGGGGCAGAGAGAGGTAGAGAGAGAGAGAGAGAGAGAGAGAGAGAGAGAGAGAGAGAGAGAGAGAGAGAGAGAGAGAGAGAGAGAGAGAGAGAGAGAGAGAGAGAGAGAGAGAGAGAGAGAGAGAGAGAGAGAGAGAGAAAGAGAGAGAGAGAGGAAGAGGAACAACAATAAAAAGTGCACTCTGACGAAGCGAGGACGAGTCTGTGTCAGGGCCTGTGATCTCTGTGATTAGCCACGTCTTTCTTTGGGGGTAGTGGGGGAAAGGGGGGGGGCGTTGGTATAAGGATGACGGCGGAGGAGGAGGAGGTGGAGAATGAAGATGATGATGAGGAGGAAGAGGAGTAATGATTGACGATGGAGGAGAAGGTGAAAGAAGAGGAGGAAGAGAAGGAAGTGAAGAAGTGATGAGTAATGGTTAACGGCAGAGGAGAAGGAGATGGAGAAGGAAGATGATGATGAGGAGGAGGAGTAATGATTGACGGTGGAGAAGAAAGAGGAGGTGGGAGAAGAGGAGGAAGAGAAGGAGGTGAAGGAGGAAGTGATGAGTAATGGTTAACGGCAGAGGAGGTGGAGGTGGAGAAGGAAGATGATAAGGAGGAAGAGGAGTAATGATTGACGGTGGAGAAGGAAGAGGAGGAGGTGGGAGAAGAGGAGGAAGAGAAGGAGGTGAAGGAGGAAGTGATGAGTAATGATTGGCGGCAGAGGAGAAGGAGGTGGAAGAAGAGGAGGAGAATGAATAAGAATAAGAATAGGGAGAAAAGGATGAGTAGGAAGGGACGGTCGTGGAGGAGGAGGAGGAAGAGGAGGAAGAAGAGGAGGAAGAGAGGAGGTGGTGAGTGAAGAGATCGGTGAGAGATGACTGAAGTTGGTTGGTGTCTGAAGAGGTGGTGGGAGTCGTAAGAGGAAGAAGAGGAGGAAGAAGAGGAGGAAGAGGAGGAAGGGTGACGGATAAGGCGTGAGGAATACAGTGGTAACACTGAGAAGATAGTTGAGGTAGATTTGGATCATCAGAAGAAAAGGGAAACTGATAACATTAGTTGAAGGGAACAAAGAAATAGACTGAGAGGGGGATTGAATTGAATAAGATACACTGAAGATAAAGGTGAGAATGATAACAATGATGGCAATAATGATAATGATTATAAATTCCACCAAAAGGACTAGAACCTTTGCCATAGCGACTGCTTATTATGAAGCAAAGACGATAGTCTTGAACCAGCCAGGCCGTGCAAAAGAAACGACCTGATCTACGACCTGGTAGTTCACCGAGGGTACTAGGCCAGCTCGTCTTTGCTTCATAATAAGCAGTCGCTAAGGTAAAGGTTCGAGTTCTTGCGGTGCTTATTTTCATTTGTCACAATGACACACAATGATAGTGATGTTGGAGGTTATAGCTGTGATACTGATGATGGTGATGATGATGATGATAATGGCGATGATGACGTCAGTGACGACGGCGACAGTTTCTCAGTCATCCTAGGAAAAGAACCCAAAGACACAAAGAGGGTCAATTAGCGTAGACTAAAATCGTCAAGCCTACGGCTAACCGTGCATATACGTTCTTGTGCCTAATAGGAATAATCGTAGAACCACGATCAGTCTCAAAGAGACCTTGTCAGCCTTCGGACACCGATCACCAGTAACTGCTACTTGCCTAGGCTGTGTTTTTACATACGACTAAGAAGCCAACTGTAGTCCTTTATGTGTATATGTATAAGGTAACATTGTCAATTTCTCTTTGCAAGTTTCATCATCAACATTTTTGTTACTATTATCATTGTGTTACATTTACATCTAAAAATAACATCTTCAAGGTTCTTTCTTGTTAGAACTTGAAGGCAATCGCACCAAGTGCTCTCCAGGTTCTTCAGTAAAAATCTTCTCCAAGTCCTTCTTGTGTACACATATACAGGTCGTTGTTTCCTTAAGATGCTCCTTCTCATCATCATCTGGTTTGCCCAGTGACTGATGGCTTCAGTCAAAAATCGTCCTCTGAAGGAAAACGATCACCAGTAACTGCTACGTAGGGCCAAGGAAGACAATCACCAGTAACTGCTACGTTAGACCAAGGAAGAAACTTCGACAGAGGCTTTGTTGCTTCCTTAAGGTGCTCTTTCTCCTCATCATCTGGTTTGCTCAATAACTGATGTCTTCATTCAGTCAAAAATCGTCCTCTGAAGGAAAACGATCACCAGTAACTGCTACGTAGGACCAAGGAAGACGATCACCAGTAACTGCTACGTTGGGCCAAGGAAGAAACTTCGACGGAAGCTTCGTTCCTTCCTGAAGGTATTCTTCCTTGTCATCATCTGATTTGCCCAGTGACTGCTGCCTTCATTCAGTCAAAGATTGTCCTCTGAAGAATTATTTTTTTATGAGGTAATTGACACACAGAGGAGTGAAAGGAGGGAAAGGGTACTGGAGATGAGGAGGAAAGTGGAGTAGAGTGAACACGATGGAAGAACAAGAACAAAAACAAAGGTGACAGAAGAAAGTTATGGACAGAATTAAACAAAGAAAAGAGAGAGACACAGGGAAGATAAGAATATTAATATAAAAGACAAAGGAAAAGAAAGGGATTTGAAGGGAAGCATATAAGGAAAGAAGGAAAAACAGAGACAGATAGACGACTCTACGGAACAAAATTAATTATTTTCTAGAAGAGGGACTGGGATCTGTTGGTGTGATGCGGAGGCAACTATTGCTTTGAGGCTTTCAATACAACTTCCTACAGGTTCCGATATCTGTTGCAGTCTACGGGAACCCATTGTTGATTTTAGTACATATGTACAAAGGATTACAAAGGCGGAGCATGCCGATAGGAGACCTTTTGGTCCATAACTAGGTCGGATGCAGAAAAAATATAATAATGACAAATAGATAAATAAAAATAAATAAATAAATGAATAAATAAATAAATAGATAAATAAATAAATGAATAAATAAGAATGATGATATAAATAATAATAAATTAGAAAAATAAATACATAGGTTGGGGGCAACGTGACGCACTAAAAAAAAGATTTCTTTGGATAATATGGGTGATACAATGATTGTACATGTATGAATATTTATGATCATTACGTAAGTAGTGAACATATGTAAGAAACGAGTATCTATCATTATAGCAAATGGCATCTTCCCCCTTTATATGGGAGGTAAGAAATGTAAACAAATATATAATGGACTTTTAATCTAACGGTTCTTGATAATTTCTCATTCATATATCCCCTCAGCTTGATGTGCTTAATCTGATCCTAGACAAAAAAGAAAAAAAAGTTGGTAGAATGACACAGAAAATGTGGGAGATGGTTAAGGATAGAATAGAGGTACGAGTTGAAGAGGAATGGGGGTGTTTCAAGGAGGGAATGACAAGGCGTACAAAAATGGTATGTGGAACAAGGATCGGAGATATAAGAGGAAAAGGTAGTGAGTGGTGGGATGATGAAGTGAAGAAGGTAGTAGAAGAGAAGAAGCGAGCATTAAGGGACTGGTTGCAAAGTAGGACGAGAGGAACACGTGAGAGGTACAAAGAAAAAAGAAGAGAAGCAAAACATAAGATAAAGAAGGCAAAAAAGAGAGCAGATGTAAAATGGGGAGGAGTCTGACAGACATTTTTGAAAATAATATAAATCTGTTTTGGTAGGAGAGGAACGGGAGGTGAGTCAAGTAGAGAAGAAAATATAAAAGGCACAGATGGATAGATCTCAACGGTAGAGGAAGCGGAAAGGGGGAAGATGGGTAGAGTATTTTAGAGAGCTGTTGAACGTGAAGGAGTATAGTGAGTGATTGGTGGTAGCGTTGGGGGCGACCGAGGATGAGATGGATAGATGGGGTGAAAGTGCCATTAAGCAGGGAAGGGAGAATGTAGGAGAATGGCTTTGTATAGATGGAACCGTTACGCAATGAAGGGCCGGGGATGAGGGAGGTGTAAAAGGGAGTAGTTATGTCCGAATTATATTTTGACGCAGCACGAAGGGATTCCTCCCCATCTTCTCTTGTTCTGTATGAGGTGACTCTGAGGGAGCTGGTGGCCGATTAAGTAAAACGGCCTTGCTGTAAATGTACTGTATCTTGCTCCATTACTTTTGACCCAGCGCAGTTGGGAAGATACAGGGATGACCCGTCATCCATGAGGAGCTAAGATGAGAGTGGGGAGAGGGTGGTGGATGGGAGTGTAATGGGTAGTCACGTGTCTTTGAACTGGCTATCTACCATATAAGGGGGAAAAGCCTTTGGTGTATATATATATATATATATATATATATATATATATACATATATATATATACATATATATATATATATACATATATATATATATATATATATATATATATGGTCAGGAATAACGTTTACAGAATGAATGCTAAGGTAGGATATATTTACTTCCTTTACAATTTTTGACCACTAAGGGGGTAATTTTTATGGTGTTGAGAATAAGTGTTAAACTAGAAATTAAAAACCTAAATGGAGTTACTGAGACAAACGTAACATATTAGTCTTCTTACAACATTAGACGGGTTGAAATTAAAAAGAAAACATATGCAAACGTACTACAGCGTAAATGAAAAAGAAATCATGAATGTATTGTAAGGGAGGCTCTGAGGATTTAAATGTTGTTCTATTAGAAAGACATATGTATATAGGAGTAAACCTGGATTAGAAACATTATCTGTTTTGCTAAAGAGAGCTTTCTTTCAGCTGAATAAAGTCGCTTGGAGGAGACATAATAAAATTCAAGGTCTAGAAAAGCACGAAAGTCGTTTGGAGGAGACATAATAAAATTCAAGGTCTAGAAATGCACGAAAGTCGTTTGGAGGAGACATAATAAAATTCAAGGTCTAGAAAAGCACGAAAGTCGTTTGGAGGAGACATGATAAAATTCAAGGTCTACTGTAGAAAAGCACGAAAGTCGTTTGGAGACATAATAAAATTCAAGGTCTAGAAAAGCACGAAAGTCGTTTGGAGGAGACATGATAAAATTCAAGGTCTACTGTAGAAAAGCACGAAAGTCGTTTGGAGGAGACATAATGAAATTCAAGGTCTAGAAAAGCACGAAAGTCGTTTGGAGGAGACATGATAAAATTCAAGGTCTACTGTAGAAAAGCACGAAAGTCGTTTGGAGGAGACATAATAAAATTCAAGGTCTAGAAAAGCACGAAAGTCGTTTGGAGGAGACATGATAAAATTCAAGGTCTACTGTAGAAAAGCACGAAAGTCGTTTGGAGGAGACATAATAAAATTCAAGGTCTACTGTAGAAAAGCACGAAAGTCGTTTGGAGGAGACATAATAAAATTCAAGGTCTAGAAAAGCACGAAAGTCGTTTGGAGGAGACATGATAAAATTCAAGGTCTACTGTAGAAAAGCACGAAAGTCGTTTGGAGGAGACATAATAAAATTCAAGGTCTAGAAAAGCACGAAAGTCGTTTGGAGGAGACATGATAAAATTCAAGGTCTACTGTAGAAATGCACGAAAGTCGTTTGGAGGAGACATAATAAAATTCAAGGTCTAGAAATGCACGAAAGTCGTTTGGAGGAGACATAATAAAATTCAAGGTCTACTGTAGAAAAGCACGAAAGTCGTTTGGAGGAGACATAATAAAATTCAAGGTCTAGAAAAGCACGAAAGTCGTTCGGAGGAGACATGATAAAATTCAAGGTCTAGAAAAGCACGAAAGTCGTTTGGAGGAGACATAATAAAATTCAAGGTCTAAAAAAGCACGAAAGTCGTTTGGAGGAGACATAATAAAATTCAAGGTCTACTGTAGAAAAGCACGAAATTCGTTTGGAGGAGTCTACTGTAGAAACGCACGAAAAAGTAAATATATTGGGAAATGTTATGTGGGTGATTAGGTTATCCTCTGAGTGAAAATCAGTCAAATTATGATTAAATAAACGAGTAAATGCGCAGTCTTGAAATTATACATAAATTACAGGTATTGTAAGAAACGAACATCGAATAATGATCGTTTTAATAGGAAATTAACACTAATGAATACTTACTTCATAATCTTATAAATACGCTTAATGATAAATGAGAATAAATTAAATTGAAACATACACTTATAAATGCGTGTTTCATAATCTTATAAATACGCTTAATGATAAATAAAAACAAAACAAAACATACATTTATAAATACGTGCTTAAATTTTTTTATGAATATGCTTAATTATAAATAGGAATAATCAAAATTGAAAATATACACTTATAAACATGTGCTTCATAAATTTCCCGACTTAGTCAAATGACTTGACACAATCAAGGAAAAATCTTCATTTCAAACTGGTTACGATGATCACAAAGTCGTCAGTCATCCCGATGACTAAGTTTATAAACTTAGTTTTGTCAAAAGCCAAACTACTTTAGTCACCTGCAGGTTAACTCTCATACTGAAATAAGAATAAAACTCTTTTGTCAAGAGTAATGACGCGAGAAGATCTATCGCTAATGTGGGGGAGACATATATTCAGTGAGTTTGTGACTCGGCGTGTTTGAGTACGTGTTAGTGTATGTGTGTGAGTGTGAGTGTGAGTGTGTGTGTGTGTGTGTGTGTGTGTGTGTGTGTGTGTGTGTGTGTGTGTGTGTGTGTGTGTGTGTGTGTGTGTGTGTGTGTTTGTGTGCTTACCTAGCTGAATTTGCCTAGTTGTATCTTACGGGAAGGTGAGCTATGCTCGTGGTGTCCCATCTTTGTATCTCGCAGTGTCTAGTTTGTTCTTAAATTCGTGTATAGTTTTTGCAGACACTATTGTTTTATTCAGTTTGTTCCAGCTATCCACCACTTTGTGTGGAAAACTGTTTTTTTTTCTTCAAGTCTCTTCTTTAACTATCATATGTGTGCTTATGTACAAGTGTATACAGATATACATATACTTGTCATTATACCTTTTACACCAGGAGCATGGTACTAATGGTACACCCTAACTGTAGCTCCTCTACAGAATCTGAGACTACGGAAAAAATATCTAAACGTTCAGAAGAAAACATAAGCATTTGGAAGAAGATATCAACGTTCAGAGAAAGCTCTGAACGTTCAAAAAATTATCCTAAAGTTTGGAGGAAGATTTAAGCGTTTTGAGGAACATACAAACGTTGGAAGAAAGATCCAAACGTTGTGAGAGAGATGTAACGTTTGGGAGATCTTAATGTTTAGAGTGATGTCAGACCGCCTTCCTTTGACCTCAGAAGGTTCCCAAAGCCGAATAAAACCCGGAGACGATGAGAAAGAATTTATGTAGACGTTTCCATAAAGTACACTCTTCCATCTTCCCCTCTCTCTCTCTCATAGAAAACGGGGGCGAGTCTCTTTGTTGTGGTATAATGCAAACGCACCCGGACACAAGGAATAATAGAACCTGGAGAGGGAAGAGAGAGGATGGAGATAAATAAAACAGCAGAAAGGGCAGAGGGGAGAAAAGGAGGTAAATCAAGAAGAGGAAAGGAGAGATAAGGAGCAACATGAGAGACATGAAAAACGGGATGGGTGAAGAACGGTAAGGACAGAGAAAGGAGAAAGAAGTGACGAGGCTAGGAGAAGGGGGGGGGGGAGTTGAGGAGGGGTTGAGGGGAAGGGGGAGGGTTAAGGGAGAGATATAAGGCTGAGGTTGAGGAGGATGAGGAGGGACATAAGGCGGACGAGAAGGAGGAAAAAGGGAAGGATGGGGATAAGAAGGGGAAGGGGATGGGGAAGGGGAAGGGGAAGAGGAAGAGGAAGGTTGTGGGGAGAGAGCAGAAGGAAGTGGAAAAGGAAGGAGAGTTTAAGTGGAGGAGGAGATAATTTATATATATATATATATATATATATATATATATATATATATATATATATATATATATATATATATATATATATTAGGAAGAATTAATGTAGTAGCACATTTGTAAAACAAGACTTATTGATCCACTGTCGAAGAATGAGATAAGACGGACAGAAATTCTGTATATTTCGACCACTATCTGTGGTCCTCTTCTGCTGAAGAGAACCACAGATAGTGGTCGAAATATACAGAATTTCTGTCCAACTTATCTCATTCTCCGACAATGGGTCAACAAGTATTATATATATCACAATGGTTTGCAATAGTAATGAAAGTGAAGAGGAATACTTTGTGGTTATTAAAGGGATATGATAATTTAGAAGAAAAAAAAATAGAAAAATAAGCAAACTCCAAATTTGACAAATAAAGCAAGCCAAACAAAATAATCAGTAGGCAGCCCACAGCATATAGATTTTATATTCTCCTAACAAAAACCCGATTGTTCCAGCTGTATAACTTTCCATCGCCTCTGCAAAAGTTAGTATCTTGAACTAAGAAAAAAAAGAAAAAAAAGAAAAGAAATAGAAATATACTTAATGATTTCATAAACGCAAAAAATAAACGAATAAAAATATATTAATAAATAGAATAAATACATACATGTACCAAAGGCTTTTTCCCCCTTACACGGGAGGTAGCCTTATAGAATTAATAATAAGACAAACTATTTAGTATCTACATGAATTATATATTATACAAATTTACGAAAACGTTGATATAACGCTAATAATACTCAGAATTTACCCAAAGTGATTACGAAACACACAAAACTGGGTTAACACGACAAGAAGGAGGGTCTAAGTGGGAGAGCAAATACATGAGATACCAAATGATAAAGGGAGAGAGAACAGCTGATAAACACAGATAACAGTTAAGACTTTCATCTGTTTCTGAGCCGGCTGCTGCTGGGCTTCTCTCCCTTTGATCAAGAACCGGAAGGATGACGAGGATGAACGCTCGGCTACCCCTCTTCCTCTCTCTCTCTCCCCTCGCTCCCTCTCTCCATTGCCCTCTCGATCCATCGTCACCTCTCTCTCCCTCTCTCTTTCCCTCCCTCACCACTCTTACTCTCTTCCCCACTCTCCCTCGCTCTCTCTCTCACTCCCTCGCTCCCTCTCTCCATTGCCCTCTCGATCCATCGTCACCTCTCTCTCCCTCTCTCTTTCCCTCCCTCACCACTCTTACTCTCTTCCCCACTCTCCCTCGCTCCCTCTTCCTCTCTCTCACTCCCTCGTTCCCTCTTCCTCTCTCTCACTCCCCTCGCTCCCTCTCTCCATTGCCCTCTCGATCCATCGTCACCTCTCTCTCCCTCTCTCTTTCCCTCCCTCACCACTCTTACTCTCTCCCCCAGTCTTCCTCTTTCCCACTCTCCCTCGCTCCCTCTTCCTCTCTCTCTCTCCCCTCGCTCCCTCTCTCCATTGCCCTCTCGATCCATCGTCACCTCTCTCTCCCTCTCTCTTTCCCTCCCTCACCACTCTTACTCTCTTCCCCACTCTCCCTCGCTCTCTCTTCCTCTCTCTCATTCCCTCGCTCCCTCTCTCCATTGCCCTCTCGGTCCATCGTCACCTCTTTCTCCCTCTCTCTTTCCCTCCCTCACCACTCTTACTCTCTTCCCCACTCTCCCTCGCTCTCTCTTCCGCTCTCTCACTCCCTCGCTCCCTCTCTCCATTGCCCTCTCCATCCATCGTCACCACTCTTTCTCTCACTCACCACTCTTACTCTATTCCCCACTCTCCCTCGCTCCCTCTTCCTCTCTCTCACTACCCTCGCTCCCTCTCTCCATTGCCCTCTCGATCCATCGTCACCTCTCTCTCCCTCACTCTCTTTCCCTCCCTCACCACTCTTACTCTCTTCCCCACTCTCGCTCGCTCCCTCTTCCTCTCTCTCACTCCCTCTCTCCATTGCCCTCTCGATCCATCGCCACCGCTCTCTCCCTCCCTCACCACTCTTACTCTCTTCCCCAGTCTTCCTCTTTCCCACTCTCCCTCGCTCCTTCTTCCTCTCTCTTACTCCCTCGCTCTCTCTCTCCATTACCCCCTCGATCCATCGTCACCTCTCTCTCACTCTCTTTCCCTCCCTCACCACTCCTACTCTCTCCCCCAGTCTTCCCCTTTCCCACTCTACCTCGTTCCCTCTTCCTCTCTCTCTCACTCCCTCGCTCCCTCTCTCCATTGTCCCCACGATCCATCGCCACCTCTCTCTCCCTCTCTTTCCCTCCTTCACCACTCCTACTCTCTCCCCCAGTCTTCCTCTTTCCCACTCTCCCTCGCTCCCTCTTCCGCTCTCACTCCCCTCGCTCCCTCTCTCCATTGCCCCCTCGATCCATCGTCACCTCTCTCTCCCTCCCTCACCACTCCTACTCTCTCCCCCAGTCTTCCTCTTTCCCACTCTCCCTCGCTCCCTCTTCCGATCTCTCACTCCCTCGCTCCCTCTCTCCATTGCCCCCTCGATCCATCGCCACCTCTTTCTCTCACTCTCTTTCCCTCCCTCACCACCCTTACTCTCTTCCCCAGTCTTCCTCTTTCCCATTCTCCCTCGCTCCCTCTTCCTCCCTCTCACTCCCTCTCTCCATTGCCCCTCGATCCATCGCCACCTCTCTCTCTCCCTCTCTTTCCCTCCCTCACCACTCTTACTCTCTCCCCCAGTTTTCCCCTTTCCCACTCTCCCTCGCTCCCTCTTCCGATCTCCCACTCCCCTCGCTCCCTCTCTCCATTGCACTCTCGCTCCCCTCGCCACCTCTCTCCCTCTCTTTCCCTCCCCTATTCTTCCTCTCTCCCAGTCTTCCTCTTTTCCTCTATCCCTCGCTCCCTTGCCACCTCTCTTTCCCTCTCTCTTCCTCTCTCCCCCAAACTCCCTCTTTCCCACCATCCATCGCTCCCTCGCCCCCTCTCTCTCCCTCTCTTTTCCTCCCCCATTCTTCCTCTCCCCCAAACTCCCTCTTTCCATTGCCCCCTCGCTCCCTCGTCACCTCTTTCTGCCTCTCTTTCCCTCCCCATTCTTCCTTTCTCCCCTAAACTCTC
>NC_134809.1:9270881-9303381 GCF_046742065.1 Oratosquilla oratoria
GTAATTTCTCTGTTGATTTTGCAATAAAACTTTCATGAGAAAAGTCTCGTTGGTTTTTTGTCACACCTCGTATGTACCTGTATCCACACACACACACACACACACACACACACACACACACACACACACACACACTTACACACACACACACACACACACACACATATATATATATATATATATATATATATATATATATATATACATACACATAAGTGTGGCAGACTATGTTTCTTATTTTGCTCAACAACTTTTCTGATTTTCATTTTGCGTGTTAATTCGTCTTGTCTTTATATACTTCCATCCAATTTTTTATTTCCTTCTGTCGTTTTGCATTTCCTTATTCCATCATTTCTTTATTACCCATGTTTTACTTTTTTTTTGTTCTTCTTCATTACTTACTTTTATTATCCTTAGGTCCTTTTGTCTTTGCCTTCATCAGTTCTTACTTTGGCTTTCCCTCCTTCTGTCTTTCATTTTCCTTATTTTTTCTATTACTTCCTTTATTTCTTCTTTCTTTCTTCATGTTTTATCTTTTAGACTCTTGTCGTTCCTCTCTTCTCCATTACCTCTCTTTTTTTTTAGTCCTTCTGATTGTTTTGTTTCTCCGAATTTTCTCTGTTCTTTATTTCAATCTGTTCTTCTTTCCTTCCTTCTTTTCTTTCCTCTGCCCTTCTGTTTCTTTCTTCATTCCTTCGTTTCGCCTGTAAGTCCATTCTTTCTTTTTTCTTTCATTTTTTTTCTTCTTTTTATCTGCCTTTCCCTTCTTTCATCTTTTCCACCTTCCTTCATTTCTTCTTCCCTCCTCTTTTTCTTCGTCTTTCTATTCTTCCGTCCTTTTGTCTCCTCAGTCGTTCTCTCTTCCTGTCATTATTTTCTTCCTCACTGCCTTCCTTTTTTTTCTATTCTTTCGTTCTTCTGTACTTTCCTACTGTTTTCCCTCCTTATTTAATTCCTTTCAATATCTCATTCTTAAGCTCTTGTGTCGTTTTTTGTTATTCCGTTCATTTGTTACTACTTATCTCCTTCCTTCTTTCTCTTACCGACTTCTTTTCTTCCTCTCTTTGGCCTATTTTCTTTTAATTCCTCCGTCCTTCTCTCTGTCCTCCTGTCTTGTTCCTCCTCTCTTATTTATTTTCAATACCTCATTCTTAAGTTCTTGTGTCCTTTTTTGTTATTCCGCTCATTTGCTACTACTTATTTCCTTCCTTCCTTCTCTTACCGACTTCTTTTCTTCCCTTCTTTGGCCCATTTTCTTTTCCTTCCTCTATCCTTCTCTCTGTCCTCCTGTTTTATTCCTCCTCTCTTATTTATTTCTAATATCTCATACTTAAGTTCGTGTCGTTTTTTGTTATTACGTTCATTTGATACCACTTATTTCTTTCCTTTCTTCCCTTACCGATTTCTTTTCTTCCCTCTCTTTGGCCCATTTTCTTTCCATTCCCCCGTCCTTCTCTCTGTCCTCCTGTTTTATTCCTCCTCTCTTATTTATTTTCAATATCTCATTCTCAAGTTCTTGTGTCGTTTTTTGTCATTCCGTTCATTTGTCACTTTATTTCCTTCCTTCATTCTCTTAGCAACTTCTTTTCTTCCTCTCTTTGGCCTATTTTCTTTTCCTTCCTCCGTCCTTCTCTCTGTCCTCTTGTTTTATTCTTTCTCTCGCTTTATTGCTCTTTCTTTCGTTCCTTTCTCCAAACTTTCTCTTTTTTCTTTTTCCTGTCCTTCTCTCTTTCCGTCCCTCCGTTCTTTTCATTCTTTTTTGTCCTCCCGTCCTTCCTTTCTTTATCTTTTTCTCTTGCTGACTTCTCGTCCCCTTTTTCTTTTTCACGTACCCCCATCCTCTCATCTCTCCTCCTTCTATCCTTCCTTTCTCCCTTCCTTCCCTCTTCCCTTCTTTCCTTCCTCTTCTTCCCTTCTCCCGTCCTTACCCCTTCTATCTTTCCTCTCTTCCCTTCTTCCTTCCTCCAATAATCATTTCTGTCCTTCCGCTCCTTTATGTCTGTCCTTCCATTCTTTCTTGTTTCCGTCCTTCCGTCTTTCTTCCTTTTTCTTTTCCTATTCTTCCGTCTCTCCTTTCTTTGCTCTCTCTGTCCTTAGCGTAGCAGTAGCAGCTGCTGCGGGGCCTAATATGTGTCGTGCCTGGAAATTGAGCGGGACAGCTTCCAAATAAAACATGGACGGAAGTAGCATGTAGTTGTTGCTGTAGATGTAAGACCCTGGGCCCTACGTTTGGATGGGAATGTAGGTTTGTATGTTGGAATGTAGGCGCTTGTGGTGGTAGGTGAGTGTAAATGTGGAAGAGTATGTGTGTGTATGTGTGTGGGTGTGGGGGGATAGGGGTAATTAAAGGTGGATTAAGGGTGAGTGGAAATATGGGAGAGTATGTGTATGTATGTGTGTGTGTAGGAGGGATAGGGTTAATTAAATGTGGATTAAGGGTGAGTGTGGTGGTTTGGGTGAGTATAAGGGTGAAGGTGAGAATCAGCGTGAGGTTGAAGGAGTGTAGGGTGACGTGACGGTGAGGTTGGGATTGAGGGTGAGTGTAGGGTGAGGGTGTTGTTGAGGGTGTGGTTGAAGGTAAAGTTGAGCGTGAGGTTCAGGTTGAAAGTGAGGTTGAGAGTGAGAGGGAGAAGATAAGGGTGAGACTGAGAATCAGCCTGAGATTGAGGGACTAGGAGAGTGAGGGTAAAAGTAGGATTAGGGGTGAGAGTAAGAGAGAGAGCAAGGGTGAGGATGAGTGAGAGTGAGAGTGAGAGTGAGAGTGAGAATGAGAGTGAGAATGAGAGTGAGAATGAGAGTAAGAGTAAGAGTAAGAATGAGAGTGAGAATGAGAGTGAGGGTGAGAGTGAAAGTGAGAGTGAGAGTGAGAGAGTGAGAGTGAGGGCAAAGATTAAGGTCAATGATTGGTAAACGCGTAGAGCAAGTTGAAGGTAATGGTTAATAAATGTTTATGAGAATGTTCACTGGCAATCATATTAGTGTTCGCGCGAGAGTGTCTGATTGCGAGAAGGTAATGTTGAGAACAGGCGAATGTAGGAAAACTGCGTCTTTATGTGTGTGTAGAAGGGACCATAAGAGGGGGGGTGGGGTCCTAAGCATAAATCCAGAGAAAGTTGTCGGTTCGCTACTTCCATACAATGTTTATTACTTAGTAAAAAAAAAAAAAAAAAAAAATAATAATAATAATAATAATAATAATATAATATAACGATGGCAGTAAGGTGTTATTGGGAGTATCTGCAAAATAACTAAAATTTTATATATTCTATTCTGGCTAATACCGGGCAATTTTCTTCGGGTTAAAGGGTTATCACATTGGGAAATCTTACCTCCGACTGTTGGAACAGATTTCCAGCCTCCAGTTTTTGGAAAGGAATCTGATATACTGAAGGAAAATTATTTTCCCACAGCATAGCTTGTCATAGTGACGTTACGACGGAGAAAGTTCTGGAGGTGGGGGGTACCGCCGATTAGTTGGAGGTTGGCGGAAATATACCCCAGGGTGATAACCCCTTTAAGAGATGGATGTGGACAGATATGGACAGATATTATAGCGACTCCATTTTGTCCGGGTTCTGCCTCTGCAACCGAATGAATTGTTTATCATTAGCCATAGCAAGACGTCAACACAGCGAGCTGTCTAAACATCACAAAGGAGAGCAAAGCCTTTACGATGTACTCTGATGGCCCAGGTGCGTGTGGGCAACGAGGATTTTGGGAAAGGAACGTGTAGACAAAACGACGGCGGAAAAAAGGGAAGAGGAGGAGGAGAAGGAGAAGGAGAAGGAGAAAGAGAGAGTAGAGGAGAAAGGAGAGGACGAGGGAGTAGAAGAGGTAGTGGAGAAAAAGGGAAGGGAAGGAGAAAGAGAAAGAGAAAGAAAGAAGAGGAGAAAGGAGAATAGGTAGTAAAGGAGGAGGTGGAGGAGGGCGAGGTAGTAGAAGATGTAGTGGAGAAAAAGGGAAGAAGAGGAGAAGGAGAAGGAGAAAGGAGAGGAGAAAGGAGATTAGGTAGTAAAGGAGGAAGTGGAGGAGGATAAGGTAGAAGAGGTAGTAGAGAAAGACGAAGAAGAAGAGGAAGAAGATTAGATAGTGAAGGAGGAGTTAGAGGAGGAGGTAGAAGAAGACGTAGTGGAGAAAGAGGTATTGGAGGAGGTAGTTGAGAAGGAGGTAGGAGGAGGAGAAGGAGGAGGAGGAGGAGGAGGTGGGGAAGGGAAGGAAAGCAGCAGAGAAAGAAGAAAAAGGAGATTGTGTAGTAAAGGAGGAGGAAGAGGAGAAAGAAGAGGTGGAGGAAGACAACAGAGAAAGAAGAGGAGAAAGGAGATTATATAGTAAAGGAGGAGATAGTGGAGAAGGAGGAAGAGGAGGAAGAGGGGAGGAGGGGGAGGTGGAGGAAGACAACAGAGAAAGAAGAGGAGAAAGGAGATTATATGTAGTAAAGGAGGAGATAGTGGAGGAGGAGGAAGAGGAGGAAGAGGGGAGGAGGAGGATGTGGAGGAAGACAACAGAGAAAGAAGAGGAGAAAGGAGATTATATAGTAAAGGAGGAGATAGTGGAAGAGGAGGAAGAGGAGGAAGAGGGGAGGAGGAGGAGGAGAAGGAGGTGGAGGAAAACAACAGAGAAAGAAGAGGAGAAAGGAAATTATATGGTAAAGGAAGGGTAGTAGAGGAGGAGGAAAAAGAAGGTGAAGGGGAGGAAAACAGGAGAGAAAGAAGTGAAGGAGGTAGTGGAGGAGGAGGAAGAGGAGGTAGTGGAGGAGGAGGAGGAGGAGGTGGAGGAGGAGGAGGTGGAGGAAGAGGAGGAAGAGGAAGTGGGGAAAAAAAGAGGAGAAAGGAGGAGGAGGAGGAAGAGGAGGAGGAGGAGGAGGAAGTGGAGGAAATAACAGAGAAAAGTGGAGGAAACAACAGAGAAAGGAAAGGCGAAAGGAGGAGGTAGTGGAGGAGGAGGAGGAAGAGGAGGTGGAAGAGGAGGAGGAAGAGGAAGAAGAGGAGGAGGTGGAGGAAAACAACAGCAGAGGGCGTCGTCGTGCAGCGTAGGAGCCTGAGGGCGGGGCGTGACAAACGATCCCTCTTCAGGTGTTCCGGGCAGAAATCTCCGACGCTTTCTGGGACAGCTGGGGGGAACGTCTTACCTTTACCTTTTTTTTACCTTTACATCTTTTTTTTTTCTCTCTTTTTCTTTTTCTTTTCTTCTGTCCTCGCGTGTCCGCAATATGTCCAATATATTCAATCAAAAGAGGACTGACGGGCTGGGTTGGGTTTGGGAGCAGACAGTCTAAGCAAACCTAAGAAGATTTTTTTTTATTTATTTATTTTTATTTTTATTATTATTTTTTTTTTACGGAAACCATTGCCACATTAAGTGGGTGGACAGATAGAGGAGCACATACATAACGACAACTGTTTTGTGATTGTGTACAAATATGTATACACACATGTGTGTACACATATTCATACATGCATGTCCGTGTACACATATGTATCTATGTATATACATATATGCTTGTCTGGAGTTTTGTTACCTCTTTCATTTAAAGACAACGATAGATTAAGATGAGAAAGATGAAATGAAATTAAATGAAAATGATATTCGACAAGAACTGAATATCTTTTTTATTTATCTATCTATAAACTAAAGCCTTTTTCCACCTTATAAGGGAGGTAACCAAGCCAGAAGGCAAATACCCACTCCCACCCATTCCACTCCTACCCATTCCACTCTCACCCATTCCACTCCCACCCATTCCACTCCCACCCATTCCACTCCCATCCAATCCACTCCCACCCATTCCACTCCCACCCATTCCACTCCCACCCATTCCACTCCCACCTATTCCACTCCCACTCTTATCACTCCCACCCATTTCATTCCCACCTATTCCACTCCCACCCATTCCACTCCCATCCATTCCACTCCCACTTATTCCACTCCCACCCATGCCACTCCCACCCATTCCACTCCCACTTATTCCACTCCCACCCATTTCACTCCCACCCATTCCACTTCCACCCATTCCACTCCCATCTATTTCACTCCCACCCATTTCACTCCAACCTATTCCACTCCCACTCATTCCACTCCTACCTATTCCACTCCCACCCATTCCACTCCCATCTATTTCACTCCCACTCATTCCACTCCCATCTATTTCACTCCCACCCATTCCACTCCCACCCATTCCACTCCCATCTATTTCACTCCCACCCATTCCACTCCCATCTATTTCACTCCCACCCAATCCACTCCCATCTATTTCACTCCCACCCATTCCACTCCCATCCATTCCACTCCCACCTATTCCACTCCCGCCAATTCCACTCCCACCCATTTCACTCCCACCTATTCTACTCCCACCTATTCTACTCCCACCCATTCCACTCCCACCTATTCCACTCCCATCTATTTCACTCCCACCCATTTCACTCCCACCTATTCCACTCCCACCCATGCCACTCCCACCCATGCCACTCCCACCCATTCCACTCCCACCTATTCCACTCCCATCTATTTCACTCCCACCCATTTCACTCCCACCCATTCCACTCCTATTCAATCGACACCCATTCACCACACATTGTCCCCCCCCTCGCCTTAGCTCCTCTCATCTTAAGCCTAAAAAATAAAACGTAAAACACACAGACGCGCACAAAACAAAAGCAAAACAAGTCATAAAGAAAGAAATACAATCACATAAAAAGTAAATAAAATGAAACGTAATAAAAACAGGATGAATGAAACACAATAAAGCAATATAATGGGTACAATTTATTGAGAAAAGAATGATAAACATAGAGAAATCCAAATATTATGATTTTTTTTTTTTTTTTTTTTTTTTTTAGATTGTCAAATAAAATTCTCCGGAAAACAAATTCCTCCCAAAACTTGGTCAAACTCGGGTAATTTTTAATGTTTTAATCCTTTGAGTCACAAACTTCCTCTACCCAAAATAAACTAATTCGGTAAAGGAATGAATATATAAATAAATTAATATATTCAAATAAATGAATAAATGAATCAGTGATTAAATAAACAAATATATAAATAAATAGATAAATCTATCTATACATGAATGGGTTTTTTCACTTTACAAGGGGGGTAGCCAAGTTTCAATTCAGCCTGAGTCAGGAAGGTCACTGAGTAAGGTCACTGGGTAAGGTCACTGAGTAAGGTCACAGAGTAAGATCACTAGGTAAGGTCATTGGGTAAGGTCACTGAATAAGGTCACTGAGTAAGGTCACGTCACTAGGTAAGGCCATTGGGTAAGGTCACTGAATAAGGTCACTGAATAAGGTCACTGAGTAAGGTCACTGAGTAAGGTCACTGAGTAAGGTTATAGAGTAAGGTCACTGAGTAAGGTCACTGAGTAAGGTCATTGAGTAAGGTCACTGAGTAAGGTTACTGGTTAAGGTCATTGAGTAAGATCACTGAGTAAGGTCACTGAATAAGGTCACTGGGTAAGGTCATAGAATAAGGTCACAGAGTAAGGTCACGGAATAAACTTATTCCTATCCGGCCTCATTCTTTAAGTTATTTATGTTTTATTTATCTATTTAAAAACAGTTACTTTATTTCCTCTATATATTTAGATAAATAAAAGTTACTTTTTCTATATAAATAGATAAGAATGATTTTACTTTATATATTTAGATAATCAACATTTACTTTATTCTATCAATTGAAATAGATAAAAATTATTTTACTTTATATATTTAGATAGATAAACATTTACTTTATTTCATCTATATATTTAGACAGATAAATAACAATTATTTTATTCTATCAATTCAAATACATAAAAATTATTTTACTTTATATATTTAGATAGATAAACAGCATTTACTTTGTTTCATCTATATATTTAGATAAATAACAATTACTTTATTCTATCGATTCAAATAGATATTTTTTTTATTTTATCTATATATTTACAAGACGCTCACAGTCAGAGAAAAGAAATTTCCATTGTGGGTTTCTTGTGGGTTATTTACAAATGTGCCACTACATTTCTGTTTAGACATTTAGATAGATATGTAACAGTTAATTGATTCTATCTATTCAAATAGATAAACAATACAAAATAAATAAATTAATAAAATTGGATAGGAATAAGTTTACTGGGTGACCTTACTGTGGTTCCATCCAGGCTGAATTCGACCTCTTGATACTGCGTGATGTTTCTTGAAGAAGAAGAAAAAAAGGGAAAAAATTGTCACATTAAGTGACATCATACTAATAAAAACATAAATAGCGTCACAAAATAGAATATCAAATAGTTGCCAAGAGTCATTGGATATGACGTAACATCACGCCGAGTAATGAGATAATGACACGACAAATTAACTACAAGATAACCTGTGGTTCTATGACGTAATACCCAGTGACGTCACTCCTTTTCAGGGATTGAGGTAATGAGATCACAAAACATTATATTACATAATTCCTCAATCAGTGATAATTCTTTACATCCAATGACATCATTAGGTGTCATAGGAAGTGTGAATTAACGACATCATCAAGGCTAAATTAATCGTATTTCATCAATGAAAATTTCATGAGCTTTACACACAGTGACGATATCTTTCTACGAACCGGTCGAGCTTCAGACGGGCAACAAAGGAGACCTTTTGGTCCATAACTAGGTTGGATGCGAAAAGAAAAGTTATAATGATGATAAACAAGAAAATAAATAATTAATGATAATAATAATAATATAAATAATAACGAATGAAATTAACAAATAAAAAGGTAAAATTAAATAATAAACAAACAGGTAAACAGTAAATAATAATGACACAAAAACAATGATAAATAACAATCAAATAAATAATCGCAAACAGACAAATAATAACAAACAAATAATATAAAACAAATGGACAGTCATTACAGCATGTTCCGTAGTTGTTTGTCTAAACGAATCTTTAAGCCTCAAAAACCTTAACGGATAGGGGAGAAGATGAGTTAATAAAGCCAAGAACAGCAAATAAAGTATAGGCCATCTAACTAACAGTGCCAGATGGTGCCAGACGATGCCTCTGGGTGGTACTAAGCCGAGCGACAAACGACCTTGAATACAAAGCAATATCTCAGCGAATCATGCTTGAAATCACGTACAAGTCTTAAAAGTTAATCTCGCTAGCCAAGTGAAGACGACTTTATAGAACGTGACTGGACTCCCAGAAGAGATTCTTTTGTTCTCCATTTTGCCCTGCTGTCATTTTCATGCTTTAACCGTGGAAATAATATTATATATATATATATATATATATATATATATATATATATATATATATATATATATATATATATATACACACATGTGTGTATATTAATCATATATAATTTCATATTACATATATATATATATATATACATATATATATATGTATATACACATATATGTATATGTATATGTATAATATATATGAATATGTATATGTATATGTATATGTATGTGTATATGTATATGGATATGTATGAATAACATTTATTCGTTGCGATGCTAAAAATGCGTAGAGAAATTTATTATTATAGCTATTACTGAATCCTGGATCAATATGGCCGATAAACATTTCCTCCCAGAATTCGAGATGGATTAATATAATTTTTTTTTTTTTTACAAGGATAGGGTTGGCAAGAACTTGGGACGAGTAGCACTTTTCGTTAAAAACACAGTTAATTTCATTACCAACAATTCGATTAAGCAAGAGGAAAGTAGGGAATCTATTTGAATGGAAATTATATGCAAGAATAAGAAACATGTTATTGGCGTCCTATATAGACCTCCTAACTATAGAAACACTGACAGGGAAATTTTCGGGAAATCAGGAAGTGTTTTTTTTTTTTTTAGATGTGGTACAAGATAATTTCCTAAAACAAATGGTTATCTATTCTACGAGGGGAGAAAATACTCTGGATTTACTATTAACAAAAACGTGGATCTAGCGAGAAACGTAAAAGTGGGACATAGTCTAGGTTATAGCGATTATCAAGAAATTATATTTAATGTTATATGGAAAGAACTGAATAGTACGAGTAACGTTCTAGTACCTGACTTCAGGAGAGCCAATTTTTATAAGATGAAAAAAATGTTTAGGACAATTGGTCACTTACCAGACCAACCCAGAGTACTCTGACAGGGTAAGATACACGGTCAGCCCGGACATCATTAGCGCAGTCAGGTGGCAGGTCACAGGAGAGTTATATACAAACCTTGGATCAGGTCACTTAGAAGCGTAAGGCCAACAGCACGGTCAGCAATCATGTACAGTAACCTAACAGATTTGATTTTGAATGCGCAAAATAAAATTAGTCTCCACAAAACAATAAGGTCCAATAATAATGTTCCCAAGTGGATGACGGGTAGGTTGAAAATCGAAATGAAAATAAGAAGGCTTTGCGCCAGAGTAAAAAACGGGGAAACGCATCTTAGATATAAATATAATGATATAGCTAGACAGGTTAAAAAGAACACGCACATAGCGAAACGTAACTACGAAATTAAGGTTGCCAGACAAGCGAGATCCAAACCCAAAGGGCTTCTTTCATCTCTACAGAACTGAAAATTAAGGGAATGATAGGCCCAATCAAAAACGACGAAGATGTCATGATAGATTCAGAGGAAAAATAAGCCAGGCATTTAACGAATGTTTTCTCTCGGTGCTTACAAAGGAGAAGATAGTTATGGTACCTGGATGCGTATTTGTTTTTATTGGGGATGAAGGAAGTAGACTAACATCAGCATTAGTAAAGTAGAAGTAGTCAAACAGAATGATAGACTTTAAAGCCACAAAACCCCTAGGCTTCAGACGAAAATTTTCGGGAGTGCTTAAAAAGTGTAAATTTGAGATTTGCAACCAATTAACGGAAACATTTAATAAGTCGGTAGACACTTGTTTTGTGCCTATTGCTTGGGGGCAGGCAAACGTTGTTCCTGTTTACAAAAAGGGAAATAAATCGTCTATATGCAACTACAGGCGAATCTGTTTGACACCAGTTTTAGGTAAAATGCTTGAATCAATAATAGCTAATAGAATCAGAGATCACATCGAGAGACATGATTTGATTCGTAACTACAGCATGGGTTCTCCAAGGGTAAGTCATTTATAAGTAATCTTCTATATCTTTACATTAAGATCTTCAACATAACTGGAGACGTCATTCCTACACATATTCAGTAATTAGCCATAACCCTTACCATCAACAGCTTTATCTTGATCATTATTATCATTATCTCGTCTCATATAACTGGACACGTCATTCCTACACACACATACACACGTTCAGCGATTAGCCTGGTTGATTGCGTGGCATGCGGGTTGACCCGTCGTCCCCTGTAGCGCTGATGACATCTCCCGAAGACAAGTACCTCTCTATTGACGTATACCTAGAGTCAGCGAAAATGACGTTCCCTGATGCCACATTAGCCCCTTCAATACGGCGACGGCCTTCATACACTTTGTTCTGACTGAAGAAAACCAGTTTTATCCATTCCAGGGGGACGGAACCCCGTGTCGAAAATTGTCTTAAGCGGTCGAGACCCCATCCAGGCCGGGGTTCATGTTTTCAAGTATATAAGAAAAGATGTGTTTCTTGGCCAGAATAGAATCTTTCAAGGGCACCGCCGTATTGAGAGGATTAATGCTCTCTGAGCTTGTCCCTCCTGATTAAGCCTAAGTGCCACTTCGCATGACGGGAATCGATCGCATGACCTCATTAGCGGCCGACGCGAGATACCTACCCCCCCCCCCAGGTCCTCTCCTCCCCATGGGGGGGGGACTGTGGACAGATGAGGTGACGGAATGAGACTATTAAGGGCATATGTATGGGTGTGCGGTGTGTTTTAATTTTGTTCCTATTGTTGAGCAAAATGTCTCCCATTCGCCAGAATACATACATACATATATACATACATACATACACACATACACACATATACCAAAATCTTTTTCCCCATTATACGGGAGGTAGCCAAAAGACAAAGGCATGGAAACCACTCCCACCCACTCCATCCCCTACATACTCTACTCCCCTCTACCCTCTCTCTTATCTTGGCACCTCCTGGATGACGGGTCATCCCTGCATCTTGTCCACTGCCCTGGGTCAGAAGCAGTGTCGCAAGACACAGCACATCCACAGCAGGGCCGCTTCATTAATTCGGCAACCCCCCCTCTCCGTCCCCTCATGCAGAAAAGGAGAAGACGGGGAGAAATCTCTTCGGGCTGCGTCAGAACAAGATAAATAAAGTTGTCACGGGTTTTATGAGTTTACCCTTTTGGTACGGTGTGGGGTAAGAACCGGGGTAGGGGGCTATCACCCCTTAACCCCACGACCCTAAAGAAAAAGTAAATAAAGATAAAAGAAAATAATTTACTGTCAGGGGTCATAAACTTCGTCCCTATGCTGTCTCCCATTCCCGAACATCTCCCTCTGCCCCCAGGTGGACAAGAAGACCTCATCTAATCAGCTTCCCCGTGCATCTCGGCAACACCTGTCGCCGGCCAGTAAGAAGGAGCTCTACATTAAGTCTATTACCACCTGCTGCTGCTGCTGGTCTGGTGGTGGTGGCCTAGCACCGTGTTGCGGCCCTGCCTGCCTCAGTTCGATTCCTCTCCTCACCCGGACAAACACACGTGGTATTCTCCTTATATGTATGTTATATATATATATATATATATGTATGCTAATAAGAACACGTGTACGTGTGTTCACTTATGCAAAGTAGACCACTTGGAAAAAGGAAACTAACGAAGCAGAGCGCTTTCGTATATTACATCTTCAGTGCACTAAAGATGTAATATACGAAAGCGCTCTGCTTCGTTAGTTTCCTTTTTCCTAGTGGTCTACTTTGCATATATATATATATATATATATATATATATATATACATATACATATATATATATAATATGTATATATATATATATGAACATTTTTAGAAGCTCTGCCATGGGATTCGAACCCTGGCCCGTGCGTCGATAATATATATATATATATATATATATATACACACATATATATATATATATATATATATATATATATATTATATATATATATATTGTTCCCGCGTGCTCTTTTATGGAGTTCTTCACTGTCGCCATCATACTCTCGGGTTTCATAGTTTGGTTTTCCATGCTAATCCTTATCGTTTCTTTAAAGTTTTTATTTGTTCTGTTTTACTCTTTCTGTCTGCCTGCCTGCATGTTTGACTGCCTGTCTGTCTGTCTAATTGTCCGTCTGTCTAAATATCTATCTGTCTGTCTGTCTCTCTTTCTCTCACTCTCTACCTCTGTGTGTGTCTGTCTTTCTAGTCTGTATTTCTCCCTATCTCTGTCCATCTCTCCCTCTTTATCTTTTACTATATTTCCTTATCTATGCCTATGTCTCCGTCTATATTTTCCTATCTTTCTCTGTCTATGTTTTCCTGTTTATCTGTTCTTGTTTATTTCTTCCTGTCTATCCCCTGTCTATTTCTCTAATATTTAAATTTTTGACAATCTATCCGATCTTTTTCTCCCTCCCCATCTATCACTGTCTCTCCCTGTCCATCTATCCCAATCCTTTCTTGTCCATTCATATCTATATTTCCCTGTCTATAACTAAATGTCTGTCTAACTATCTCTGACCGAATTCATACAATTCCTGTCTATTCTTGTCTAACTCTCTCCATTTATCTCTGTGCTTGTGTGTTTGTGTGTGTGTATGTGTGTGTGTGTTTGTGTGTGTGTGTGTGTATGTGTGCGTCTGTGTCTGTATATATATATATATATATATATATATATATATATAGATATATATATATATAAAAATATATATATATATCTGCGTGACCCAGATTGTAGGTTTTAGTTGACTACATTCCCATAAAGTATTTTATACCGAAGAAGCATTTTCACTTAATTGCTGTGCGTGTGTGTTGTGTGTAATCCATTATAAAAAAACCCATCGACCAGCAACAAAATACGGGATTGACGACGATTCGTCCCGAACCAACACTCGCTTTGACAACTACAAATCCTCTCAAAAATCTTCGGTTTTCTGAAAGAATAGTTACAGCTTGATGGAGCGGTGATTTGATTTATTTTGTCGACAGAGGTTTGTGGATCTCTGGATTAGTTGAGGAGTACATGTGTGCAGAACAACTCTTCGGGAGGGAGAGGGAGAGGGAGAGGGAGGGAGGGAGGGAGGGAGAGAGAGAGAGAGAGAGAGAGAGAGAGAGAGAGAGAGAGAGAGAGAGAGAGAGAGAGAGAGAGAGAGAGAGAGAGAG
Source organism: Oratosquilla oratoria (assembly GCF_046742065.1). Classification (NCBI taxonomy): domain Eukaryota; kingdom Metazoa; phylum Arthropoda; class Malacostraca; order Stomatopoda; family Squillidae; genus Oratosquilla; species Oratosquilla oratoria. Next base: position 9,285,145 of record NC_134809.1, read on the forward strand.
AGAGAGAGAGAGAGAGAGAGAGAAAGAGAGAGAGAGAGAGAAAGAGAGACAATTCTTCGTAGGCTCTGTGTGATGGGGGAAGGGAAGGGAATCTGGATAGGACGTGAGGATTTGGGTCAGTGGTTGTGTATGTACAGGTTGATTGTTTTATGGGTTGAGATAGATTGACTAACAGAGTGAAAGAGAGAGAAGGATTAAAGAGAGAAAATAGAGCGAGAGAGGCAGAGAAAGAGAGAGAAGCTGAGAGAGAGAGAGAGAGAGAGAGAGAGAGAGAGAGAGAGAGAGAAAGTGGGGGGAGGAGGAGAGGGAGAGAGAGAGAGAGAGAGACAACGTGATGTTGTGAAAGAAGCTATATTCGTGGGTTTGTCACTGGAGGAGGAGGAAGAGAGGAAGGAGGAGGAAGAGGAGGAGGTCGATGAGGAAGAGGTGGAGAAGAATGAGGAGGATGGTGGAGAAGAATGAGGAGGATGGTGGAGAAGAATGAGGAGGATGGTCGAACAGGATGTCAAAGACGAAGAGCTCAATGATGAGGAGGACCTGGACATCGAGGAGGAGGTGGACTAAAAGGTCGAGGAAGAAGGGGAAGAGAAGGTCGAGTAGGTGGAGGAGGAGGAGGAGGAGGAGGAGAATGTCAAGGGAAGGAGGAGGAGGAGGTGAAGGAGTAGAAAGAAGAGGAGGAAGAGAACGAGGGCGGAGGAGGAAAGAGGAACGAGAAAGAGGAAGCGGAGGAAGAGGAGAAGAAAGGTGAGGAGGGAGGGGAGGAGGGAAGAGGGAGGAGGAGGAGGAAGAGGGAGTAGGACTAAAGGAAGAGGAAGAAGGAGGGGATGGAGAAGAAGGAAGTAAAGGAGGACAGAGAAAGAGGAATAGGAGGAAGAGGAGAGGAAAGATGAGTAGGAGGGGAGGAGGAGAAAAGGAGGAGGAAGAAGGAGGGAGGAAGAGGAGGAGGAAGGAGGAGGTCGAGGAGCTCATGAAGCTTAAGTAGCAGTTTGAGGAGGAGGAAGAGGAGGAGGAGGAGGAATAAAAGGAGGAGGTGGAGGAGGACGAAGAAATAGGGAAGATGTTGATGAGTGGAAGAAGGGGGGGAAAGAAGGACGAGGAGGAGGAGGAAGAGGAGGAGGAGGAAGAGGAGGAAGAGGAGGAGGAGGAGGAGGAGATGGAAGAGGAGGAGGAGGAGGAGATGGAAGAGGAGGAGGAGGAGGAGATGGAAGAGGAGGAGGAGGAGGAGGAGGAGGAGGAGGAGGAGGAGGAGAAGGCGGAGGAGGCGGCTTAGGGGAAAGAGGTCGACGGGAAGGGGAGCAAGGAGTAGGATGATGGGAGGAGGGGGGAAAATGAGGAGGAAGAAAAGGGGAGGAAGAAGAGGGGAGGAAGGGGGGACGAGAAAGGAGTGGGTGCAGATGATCTAGGTGGACAGGAAAAGAGATGAGGAGGATGGGGAGGAGGAGGAGGAGGAGGAGGAGGAGGAGGAGGGGGAGGTGGAGGAGAAGAAGAAGGAAGAGAAGGTTGAGGTAGGATAAGGAGGATGGGGAGAAAATGGAGGAAAAGGATGAGGAGGAGAAGGGAGCCAGAAGAGGAGGAGAGAGAGGGAGAGAGGGGGTGAAGGAGGAAAAGGAGGAGAAGAAAGAGGAGAAGGAAGAGAAGAAGGAGACGGAGAGGTGAGGAGGAGGAGGAGGAGGAGGAGGAGGAGGAGTAGGAGGAGGTCGAGTTAGCATGAGGAGTATGGGAGAAGGAGGAATAAGGATAAAGAGGAGGAGAAGGAGGAGGAAGAGAGGAGAAGGAGAATGGTGGGGAAGGAGGAGAAAGAGGAGGAGAATGAGGAGGAGAAGGAGGAGGAGAAGTAGGAGGAGAATCAGGAGTGGAGGAGGGAGGGAGAGAAGGAAAAAGAAGAGGAAAAGGAGGATAAAAAAGGAGGAGGAAGAAGGAAGAAGCGGAGAAGGAGGAGGAGAAGGAGAGGAGGAGGGAGAAGGAAAATGGTGAAGGAGGAGAAAGAGGAGGAAAAGTAGAATGAGAAAGAAGGAAGAAGAGGAGAAGGAGGAGGCGGAGGAGGAGGAGGAGGAGGAGGCGGAGGAGGAGGAGGACTAGGAGGAGGGAGAATAGGACGAGGAGAAGGAAGAAGGATGAAGAGGAAAAGAAGAGGGAGGAGAAACCTGAGGAGTGGAAGAGGGAGGAAGAGGAGGAGGAGAAAAAGGAGAATGAGGAAGAGGGAAGAAGAGGAGGAGGAGGAGGAGAAGAAAGAGTAGGACGAGGAGGAGGAGGAGAAGTGGGAGTAGAAGCAGCAGGAGTGGAAGAAGGAGGAAGAAGAGGAGGAGAAAAAGGAGGAGGAGGAAGGAAGAAGAGGACAAGGAGGAGGAGGAGAAGGAAGAAGGAAAAAGAGGACAAGGAGGAGGAGGAGGAGGACAAGGAGGAGGAGGAGGAGGACAAGGAGGAGGAGGAGGAGGAGAAGGAAGAAGGAAAAAGAGGACAAGGAGGAGGAGGACGAGGAGGAGGAGAAGGAAGAAGGAAAAAGAGGACAAGGAGGAGGAGGAGGAGTAGGAGGAGAAGGAAGAAGGAAAAAGAGGACAAGGAGGCGGAGGAGGAGGAAGAGGAGGAAGAAGAAGAAAAAGAGGACAAGAAGGAAGAGGAGGAGGAGGAGAAGGAAGAAGGAAAAAGAGGACAAGGAGGAGGAGGAGGAGGAGGAGGAGGAGAAATACAAAGAGGAGGAGAGGGAAGTAAGCCAGCAGACCGTCTTTTGAGAAGAAGAATGACGAAAAGGAGAAGAATAAGGAGTTGCAAAGAATTAAGGAAGAAAAAAAGGAGGAGGAGGAGGAGGGTGGGGGTTGGGGGTTTGGGGGTTTGGGGGGGGGAGAGAGATTCTGCCTCTCGTCAGAGGCGGGTTTCCTATTGGTTGAACACAGGAGCAATTACTTAAGAAACTCCTTAGAATTCGGAGCGTGATGTCCACTCTGTCCAGGGTCTTCAAGCTATTGCTACTCCTCTGCTCCTCCTCCTCCTCCTCTTCCTCCTCCTCCTCTTCTCTTCCACCTCCTCTTCCTCCTCCTCCTCTTCCTTTTCCTCCTCCTCCTCTTCCCCTCCTCAAGCTATTAACTCCTCTTCTTCCTCTTTCTCCTCCTCCTCGTCCTCCTCCTCCTCCTCCTCTTCCTCCCCTTTTCCTCCTCCTCCTCTTCCTCCTCCTGATCATACATCTCCTCTTTCTCCTACCCTTCGTGTTTTGTGTTCATCTCCTCCTCCTCTTCCTCCTCCTCTTCCTTTTCCTCCTTCTCATCCTCTTCCTCCTCTTCCTATTTTCCTTTTTTCTCCTCCCCACCTTCTTCTCTCTTTTCTTTTCTCCCTCATTATTCTCCACCACCTTCTCCATTCATCCTTCTCCCCCACTATCTCTTTCCCTTTTTCTCTCTTTTTCCCCCCTCTTCCTCTTTCCCCTTTCTTGTTCCCTCATCTCCTCTTTTTTTCTCCTCTCCTTCCTCGTCCGCCTCCTTTTACCGGGACGCTTATATTAACATTATATATTATATTAACATTATATTATATTATATTATATTATATTAACATTATATTATATCATATTATCTTATATTATATTATATTAATATTATATTATATTAACATTATATCAACTTTAACCGGGACGCTTATATTAACATTATATATCATATTAACATTATATTATATCATATTACATTAACATTATATTAACTTTAACCGGGACGCTTATATTAACATTATATATTATATAAACATTATATTATATTAACATTATAGTAGCATTATATTAACATATATTAACATTATACTAACATTAAAATTCTTTTTTTCTCTTATTTTCCATTTCCTCTTGATGTCCTTACTCTCTCTCTCTCTTTCACACTTTCATCTCCTCTCCACATCCTCTCACTCCTCTCTCTCATCCTTACTCCTCCTCTTCCTCCTCCTCCTCCTCCTCCTCCTCCTCCTCTTCCTCCTCCTCCTCCTTCTCTTCCTCCTCCTCCTCCTTTCACTAACATTAACTCCTCCTTTGACACTGTCTCTTCTTTCCTCCAATCCTCAATCCTCCTCAGTTTCATCTTCTTACTCCTCCTCCTACTCCTCCTCCATTCCTCCACCCCTCGACCCTCCTCAATTTCATCTTCTTACTCCTCCTACTCCTCCTCCTTTCACCAGTCCCCCAGTCCTCCTCATTTTCATCTTACTCCTCCTCCTCCTCCTCCTTTCACCAGTCCTCCAGTCCTCCCCAATTTCATCTTCTTACTCCTCCTCCTCCCCTTCTCCTTTCACCATTCCCCCAGTCCTCAATTTCATCTTCTTCCTCCTCCTCCTCCTCCTCTTCCTCTTCCTCCTCCTCCTTTTACCATTCCTCCAGTCCTCCTCAATTTCATCTTCCTCCTCCTCCTCCTCCTCCTCCTCCTGCTATTATGTTTTTGTTTAGTCCGGCGGCTTTGTCTCCCTTCCGCCCGTTTGACTCGCAGCTTTTGGGTGAATAAATGAATCGAGGGTTCCCATTTGTACATTTGCGAAGCCCGAGGAGAAGCGGCGAGACGGGGGTCCCTGAATATGTGCAGCCAGGCAAGTCGACTGTTGATAAGGCCATTTCTCCAGTCGTTTTTCTGTGCTGGTCCGACTTGGCTAGAGGAGGGAGGAGGAGGGAGGAAGAGAAGGAAGAAGAGGAGTGTGGGTAAGAGGAGGAGTAGGGGTAAGAGTAGGATTAGCTGTGGAAGAAAGGGAGGAGGAGGGAGAGGAGGACGAGGAAGGGAAGGGAAAGGAGAGGAGGACGAGAAGGAATAAGAGAAGAAGAGGAGGAGGAGAAGGAAAAAGAGAAGAAGAGGAGGACGAGAAGGAAAAAGAGAAGAAGAGGAGAACGAGAAGGGAAAAAAGAGAAGAAGAGGAGGACGAGAAGGAAAAAGAGAAGAAGAGGAGGACGAGAAGGGAAAAGAAAAGAGGAGGACGAGAAGGCAAAGGAAAGGAGGAGGAAAACGAGAATGAAAAGGAGAGGAGGACGAGGAAAAGGAGAAGAAAGAGAAGGAGGTGTAGGAGGAGGGAATTAAGGAAGACGGGGAAGAGCAGAAGGAGAAGAAAAGAAAACGTAAAAGAGCAAGGAGGAAGAGAACAAGAATAACGAAAATAAAGAGAATGAAGAGAAGGAGGTGAACAAGGAGAAAGAATAAAAGGAAAAAGAGAAGAGAGATAAGAAATAGAAGGAAGAGAAGGGGGAGAAACAGAAGAAGAAGAAAAAATAGAGAATGAAGAGAGGAAGAAGGAGGAGGTGAATAGAAAGAAAAGAAAGAGAAGGAGGAGAAGAAGGAAAGGAATACAAAAGATTAAAAGGAGAAAAAAGGAGAAGAGGGAACAAAAAAAATTAGAGCAAGAAAAAGGACGAGGAAGAGAAAAGGCAGAAGAAGAAGAAAAAAAGGAGATTAATAAGGAAGAAGAATAGTCGAAGAAAAATGGAGAACTAGGAAAAGTGAAAGGAGAAGAAAAAAGAAAAGAAGTAGGAGGAGAAAGAGAAGGAGGAGGAGAAAAGAAGAGAGAAGGAGAAGGAGAAGGAGGAAGAAAATAAGAAAGAGAAATAGAGGAAGGGAAAGGGGAAAGAAAAGTAGATAGAGAGGGAAAAGTTAGGCAAAAGAGAGATGGAGGAAGAGGGAGAGGGAGAGAGACAGGGAGAGGGAAAGAGAGAGGGAGTGAGAGAAAGAGAAGGAGAGGGAGATAGATGGATAAGGAGAGGGGAAGGGGAGGGAGAGGGAGATAGGGGTAAGGGGAAGAGGGAGAGGGAGAGGGGGAGGGAGTGGAAGAAGAAGGAGAGAGGAGGTAGATGGATGAGGAGAGGGGGAGGGAAGGGAGAGGAGGAGGGGAAGGAGAAGGAGAAGAAATTGGGGAGACGGAGAGAGAGAGAGAGAGGGGAGAGGGAGAAGGAGGTGGAGAAGGAGGTGAAGGAGGAGGATAGGGAAATGAGGAGGAAGAGATGGGAAGGAAGAAAGAAGAGATATAAAAAAGGAGAAGTAAAAGGAGGAGAAGGAGAAAAAGGGAAGAGAAAGAAAGTAGAAGAAGAAAGAAAAAGAGAGACAATGATGAAGGAGAAGGAGAAGGAAAAAGAGAAGACTGGAGGAGAAGGAGATATAGAATAAGAATGAGAATGAGAATGAGAAAGAGAATGAGAAAGAGAATGAGAAAGAGAATGAGAAAGAGAATGAGGATGAGAAGGATGTATAGAATAAGAATAAGAATGAGAATGAGAATGAGAAGAAGGAAAAGAAGAAGGGAGAGGACAATGATAAACGCACGAGAGAGAAATATCGAAGGGGAGAAGGAAAAAGAGGAGGAAGAGGGGGGGAGGAGGAGGAGGAGGAGGAGGAGGAGGAGGAGGAGGAGGAGGAGGAGGAGGCGGAGGAGGAGGGCAAGTGTACGACCATGGATTATGTTGTGAGTGCTTTCATTTCCTCGCTAAGGCACCATTTATAATTTTCTTGTTACATTGGATTACAATGATAAGAGGCCGGCTGGAGACTTTTCCTTCCATAACGAGATCGGACGCAGAAAAAGACAACACACCATCAGGTAAATAAACACTCAAACACAATGATCAAGTAACTAACATTGCAGCATTATGCTTAGGTCGTTTGCACAGCTGATATCGAAACTTCAAACTGCATTGCTGACTTTACAAGAAGTTTATTCCATTCAGTAACTACACGGTCAGTATAGCTTTTTCCACCTGCATCCGTCTGGAATCTGCTTCCTGTTTTTTTTTTTTTTAGTATTTGGTGAGAAAATATTCTTAGTTCGGATCCCACTTTTTTTTCTTTGAGCTATGACATTATACAGCCGCACTCACCCTTCACAAGGGTTAACAAAAATTTAAGAAAGAATATCCTACACTATTCTTAGTCGGTAACGAAGCTAAAAATATGGATAGTGATGGAACTGTCTATTTCTTTTTAAGATATTTTATCCGAAATGTTAATGATATGATAAATAAAATTTTGAAATATAAACAAAAATGTTACAAAGCAAATATTTTGCTTTGAATTAAGGATAGAAGTTTTCTTGTAACTATGATGAGGGGACGGAGAGGGGGGGTAGTCGATTTAATGAAGCGGCTTTGCTGTTGACATGTTGTGTCTTACGAAATTGCTTCTAACCCCGGGCAGTGGGCGAGATGCAGGGATGACCCGTCATCCAGGAGGAGCCAAGATAAGAGGAAGGGAAGGGGGTGGATGAGAGTGGAGTATGTGGGGATGGAATGGGTGGAAGTGGTTTTTATGCCTTTGATTTTTGGCTACCTCCCTTGTAAGGGGGAAGAAGCCTTTGGTATATCTATGTGTATATGTATATGTATATATATATGTATATGTATATGTAACTGTATATGTAACTGTATATGTATATGTAACTGTATATGTATATGTATATGTAACTGTATATGTATATGTAACTGTATATGTATATGTAACTGTATATGTAACTATATATGTATATGTATATATATATTTATATGTATATATGTATATGTATATGTAACTGTATATGTATATGTGTGTATGATGTATATTTAGTCCTTCAACAAAATGACATATTTGGATGTTATATTATGACCACGGAAGTCGAGTTCTTACAAAAGGGGTTTCGATACACCAACTTATCATTTCAGCCAAGATTTGTTCTTTCGTGCATAACAGTGCAAAAATAAAAACCTGTAAAATATTTTTTTCTCTTCTTTTCTTTAGAAAACTTCTCGTAACGGCCCCCCAAAAAACGCTCATAAGGCCACGTCTTTCAACCAACTCCTATCTCTTTGCCTTCCCCCAAAACAAAGAAAGCAAAAGCGAAAATAAAAACCCGGGGAAAAACGTCGGCGTCCAATTAGACTGATTGTGAAATGTAGTTCTCAAGAAACGCAAAGAAATGACACATGGAACCGATTCTTAATGAAATGTAGACCCAATTCGCATTTCCTTGCGGCTACATCGCTACAACATAGATTACTGGATGCGCTGGATAAATTGCAACATACTGTAGTCTGCCTGTGTGTGTGCAATTGTAGTTTACGGTAGCTGCCTAATGAGTGTAATTGTAAATTACAGTTACTCGTGTATGTGACCTGATCCTGATATTCAAAACCTCGCGCTGCTGTATCACAACAAATGCTGCGGCTTAGAGGACAAAAGAAAATGGGAACAATATACTGTTATTTCCTTGCGGAATATATATATATATATATATATATTATATATATATATATATATATATATATATATATATATACTGTATATATACGAACACACACACACATACACACACGTGTGTATACATATATATATATATATATATATATATATATACAAACACACACACATACACACGTGTATATATATATATATATGTATATATATATATACATATATATATATATATATATATAAATATTATATACATACATATATATATATATATATATATATATATATATACACGTGTTGTAACATGGAGCTAATATTTTAAGAACTGTTTTTGGTGTTCTACGAACCAGAGCCCCACATCACTCGTTTATGTCAACGTCTAGAAATCTATAATGAAAAAAGGAATAATGATAATTCAGTATAATATCTTTCCTCCCTCTATGCTGTTTCCTTTTTTTTTTTTTTTTTTTTTTTTTTACCGCTTCCATGACAACATCTTCCAGATCCTTCTTTGGTTGGGAGGGGAAGGAAAGGACTCTGCTACTAAGCTCTCATGCAAATCGTAAAAGGCAACTAAATGGGATGGAGTCATTTCATTTGTCTCAATAAAATTAACGATTGATCATCAACTACCCAGTTCTCCAACCAGTGCAGTTGTAAGTAGAATTCTCGTAACATTTAATCTTATGCAAAATGGCCTTTGTTAGAGAAATCAGAGTTCACGATTTTTGTATGCTGTCACCTTTCAACTCATTCTCTCTTTTATTTGTGCTGTCGGTAGGGGATTTTATTCAGTTAGGGGAAAGCTACCAGAACCCCAAAAAAAACACAGATATCTCGGTGGTGCGGACAACTGAAGATGTCGACATTTTCCTCTTCGTAGATGATGCCGTCATAGTCTATGTGCGAAAAAAAATAAAATAAAATGAAATAAAATTAAATAAATAAATAAAATAAATAAATAAAATAAAATAATGTCCTAAGTCACCCTATAATACTGATTATAAAAATAAAAGCAAATATTACTGTATTAATACAAAAGGTATCGTACTGTTAAAGCAAAATATATCAAATGCTCTTCACTGATGTCACTAAGTTTTGTTGTTGCTAATAATTAATCAACCAACTTGACTGATCTAATTGATCAGATGACGTCTTTATACATTTTGTTCTACCTAACGGCACATGACTTTAATCAACTGAGACCAGGAATAATTGAAATTCTGAAGAGGATTGTTTATTCTCTTGATCCTACAGTCCTACGCGAAAAGAAATGATTATATCTACCCACCATTTTTTAACATCTTTATTAATAAATTTCACGTTTTTTAATGCGTCTAAACGACTGCTAAAGTTCTATAATATTGATAAGGAATATCATCCACAATTTCTCTGTTACCATGGGAATAAGAGATACTAAACACAACAATAGCGGTGCACTTTTGTTGATAAGTCTGATTTTGAAAACATCAGAACTCAGGGGGTGTAAATATATATATATATATATATATATATATATATATATATATATATTTTTTTTTTTTTTTTTTTTGAAACACCAATTTTGTCCCGTGCTCATCACTCTAGTGTTCTTATGCGAACACAATTTCGTTTTTTTTCAAAACTGTAACGCGTTGTGATTTTACTTAGCTGGCGGATAGAGGTGGGTCGCGGTCGATGAAGACGACGTTCAAACGGGGAATGACAAAACCGTCTGGTGGCTAGATCGGTGCCCCTTACAGAGGACTTTGTAGTGTGGAATTTAATAAACCATGCCCTTGGTTCAACTTCACCGGTAGCAGGGTTCAAACCACTATCAACTTGATCTTCGCAGCAAGTAATGCCCTAATCCACTCGGTCAGCGAGCTTCCAGTTAATCAGAATAATATATGTAAAGGTGTCACAGTAATTAATGGTTAATATTAGATAATAATTACAACTAAGTCCTTACTAATCATCTGAATTGCTCTGTTCATTTATTTCAGTTCTCACTAGGCGGTTTTATTCAGATAAGAAAAAATCTGTTCAAGTTAAGTGTCGATAAATTACATCTGTAGCAAGGTCATGCCTTGAAGAATTTGTTTTCTATAGCATTCGTGTACCATAATTAATTTCTATATCAATAATTGTCACCCCGCTGGAACTTGCATTGTGGAAATGTATCTTTATTAATACTTGTATGTTCCAAATATCAATATGTAAATATCTATAAATGTTAGTAGTAATATTCTGTATGGTTAGAATAGTATCATATAAACCAAATTATTCGAGGTGCTCCTAAATATGTATTATATCCTTCTTGCATAAAGAATTATGTCTCGCCGTGAAGACAGCGGCTTTGCTCGCCTATACCACGCATTTTAATTACAATAAACAAGTCTCGAGAGAATTGGAGTTTGATTAATACCATTCTCTCACTGACGAGTACCTTCAACAACTGTAGTAAACATACACTACACATCAACCTTTTCGCTATGGAAAGCACCCAGACGATTTGAGTCATCCAAGAGAAAGCCTTCCATCCAAAGAGTAAGACGGTCACTGTGCGTCTTGATCCGTCTCACACTGAGACAGCTTTTGTGTTGCGAATTGTCATATGACATGATACCCGTACTTCACAAGTTCCGTAAAACGAATCAGAGTCCTGCATTGATTCGCGACGTCTCGTGCAGTCACGGTGCAATCCCTTCAGCAACGACCTCATTCGTCTTTTGGATTCTCTTTCCCGGTTCTAGTCTTCAGGAACCACCGTAGCATATTTCAGACCTTTTTTTAATCCTTAAATAAGGGATGGAGGGTAGGGGAAACTCTTTAGCTAGACAAAGGTTCCTCACGAAGACAAAAAAAAAAAAAAATTGCAGTGGTCAACAAATGAATACAGACAGGCCCTTATCCTTGTTAGAATTTGCTTCGTCTGAACAAAATTATTTTAAAAAATTTACAGAGATATACAAGGACTCCTCGCCGTCTATGGGTTGACCATTCTACACACGATTGGAACAGCTTACTTTTACAGATCTTGTCTTGTCATAGAGTCACACGATTCCATTCGGCCGAAGAAAAAAACACCGATTTAACCCTTCATGTACCTTACTTCACTTGATAAGCTGAAGGAGATTCTTATCAAATCAAACGGTCAATTTTATCGCTAGAGAATGCCTCAAAGAGTTCCTAATCGATAAATATTATTGAACCAATACTACTGCCCTTCATTATTATCCTTATACTTTCAAAAGTTTTATGAAACATGGGTTATTGCCTTATTCTATGGTGTGAAGGATCAATTTGTTATACGATAACCTGTATCTGTCATCCTTATGGTTTGTCGGGCAGACTGACCAGGAAAAATCTTTGACTTACAAAGGAAGAAATGGTTGGGTTCGGGGGTTTGTGGGTTGTTAGTTAGTCCGAGGTCTCTGCAAGTTCAAGAGAGCTCCTCGATGTCGTAAATATACACAGATCACAGTGTTCGAACCCTCAAGCTCTGGGACCCCGAGAGTCGATCGCTCAAATCATCAGGGAAAAAAAAAAAAAAAAAAAAAAAAATGGTGGAGGTTGGTCCAGTGTACCCTGATCTTGAGGGACACCGTATTAATTGTCGCTGGTCTCATAAAGCTATCACCACGCTCAACAATTTGCGTCCACAGGACCAGAGCCCGCGACAATCTGCCCCTGTGACGTAATCACCCAAAGTTCTAATCTCTCCCATGACGTGACTACTATGCATGGCAATTTGCTGCATAACGTGATCATTACATTTCGCAATTTGTCCACCGACGGGGCGCCACTGTACTCCTCAATTTGTCCTCCAAACGTAATCACCGCACACTCCAATTTGTCCTGAGCCGGAATCCCAATTTGTCCCTCTTCTTCCACAATGTTAAATCCACCATGGCCGCATCCACATCTCCGCCTCTGTGACCTCACATCCACGCCTCCCTCTTCTGTCATCCCTCTTCCAGACTGCAAACATCTTCATCCTCCTCCGCCTACACCTCTTCCTCTTCCTCCTCCTCCTCTTCGTCCTCTCTCCACTCCTCCTCTTCTTCCCTCTCCCTCCTCTTTCTCCCCCTCACTTCCTCTTTTCCCTCCTCCTTCTCTTTTCCACTAATCCTTCCCTCTTCTCCTTCTCCTACATCTCTTCCTCTTCCACCTCCGTCTCCTCCTCCTCTCTCTCCTCCTCCTCTCCCCTCTCCCTTCTCCTTCTCTCCCTCCCTTTCTCTTTTCCCTCCTTCTCCTTTCCACTACTCCTTCTCTTTTCTCTTCCTCCTCCACCTCTTCCTCTTCCACCCTCCCCCTCCTCGTCCTCTCACCTCTCCTTTCTCCTTCTTCTCCTCCCTTCCTCTTTTCCCTCCTTCTCCTTTCCACCATTCCTTCCCTTTTCCTCCCCCTCCTTCACCTCCTCTCCTATTCTTCCTCCTCCTCCTCTCCTCCTACTTCTCTCTTCTCATACATTTCCTCAATTCTCTTCCTCTTTCTGCTCCTCTTTATCTTTCCTATGCCCCTTCGCCTCCTCTTCTTCCTTCCCTCCTCTCCACCTCCTCCTCTCCTTTCTATATCTCTTTTATTTTCTTCCCTTCCTCTTCATCTTTTCCTCTCCTACGCCCCCTGTCCTCCTTTCCTCCCCTTTCTTCTCCCACTCTTCTTCTTCATCCTCCCCATCCCTTCCCCCTCCTCCTCCTCCTCCTGCTCCCTCCTCATTCTTCTCTATAGATCTTTGGGATGCGGTAGGAAACGTCTTAATTTGTTCTATTACTTTTGTTACCCTCATTCGAGATTTTCCGTCTCATTAGAGCGCCATTTAATCTCGCTTAATTTATCTATAATGTATTGGAATGTTATCCTTTCATTACAGTCCCTTCAGCTAATGTGTTATATATTATAATGAAGCTGTAATATAAAAAATTAATACACTGGGGTTGGAAAGGTTTTCAACAAAATAACCTTATTTCTTTTCTAAAGATTTAAGATGAGTTATTGATCATCAGTATATTTGCAAATTGCATTTTCTAACTTGTTGAATTTTCATTTAGAAAAAAAAACAGTCAAACGGAATTCCATTAAAACTCACATGCACACTCAGAATACAAAATACAGAAATTGGTTAAAAATCTGACAATGTCCCTTTACTAGAATGAAAGAAAATATGTCATTTTCTCTAAAGATATTTTACAATAATATCGGCCATAGTCGTTGCCAGATGTACGATATTACTCAACAGATCGTCTTCGGAGAATTTCTAAAAAAGTTGATAACAAATGTTTTCGATGTGACTATAAAACCACAATGTTATAGACATTTTGTGTTTGTTTGAATTATTGTTAACAACAAAAGACTACCACGTTTAGAAAACGAGAATATATACAAATATGAATTATTTTCCCCACACAGGTATGTAGCATCACACAAAATTCGAAGATAAATATGCTAGGAATTTCCAGGATAATCGAAAGCTAAATGTACAGTACACAAAGAAAATTCATAATCATACAAATTAACTCCCGTCACACAAATTACTGTAAATTACATGGAACTCATCATTGTGATAATTTGCTGATCATATTACTAAGAATCAGTGCAATATAGACAGTTCTCATGAATATCAAATATCTATGTTGAAAATGGGATATATTCCTGGGAATCGTATCAAATATTTGCAGAACTGAATGTTATCTTCAAACACACGCGCACGCACACACACACACACACACACACACACACACACACACACACACACACACACACACACACCGAGCTGAAATAATTTCAGTATCGCTGCGTTGCGAGTCGTTACTCCAACTCTCGTGGGCGGGGAGTTGGGTGTGTGTGCGTGTAAGGTCACAGCATTACTCATAGATCGGTCATATATGAACTCTGAGCTCTCTTCCGGTAGGGAAATAGCTGTCGATCACGAATCTAACACGCGATCCAAGACCATGGTGATTCACACACACACACACACACACACACACACACACACACACACACACAAGCAAGCACAGATATTCACATAAGCATACGCACATGCACACAAATGTACACAAACTCGCTAACGCAAGCAAGCACAGATATTCACACAAGCATACGTACACGCACACAATGCACACAAACACAAACACACACATACACACACACACACACAGATGCAAATGCACACAAACTTGCACGCACACACACATACCAACGTGTACACAAAATTTTACGTGTCCAGGCTTGCTTTCTACATGTAATTAATGTACTTTAGTATATCTGAATATAAATAAGAGTATATGCACAATGCGTTTGTTGGTTTCATTCCTAGAATTTCATAAACACAAGTCTTCGTCGACTTTGTTTCTTTTTTTTCTTCTTTTCTTTCTTTTTTGTCTTTGCGCCTATGTCGCAGGCTTTGTCGACCTTTGGGTAACAAATGATCTCTTATTACGTAACCTATATACTATGTCTCATCACCCTGTATTGTCCTATACTCTTGTTGTAGCCAAAGCCTGCTTAATGTTGCAGGCTTCATGCAAATTCGCGTCAACAAACCTTGGCGCTAAATCAAGTATCGATGATTTAATATTGGTAGTAGCAAAAAAATAATAAATAAATAAATAAATAAATAAATAAATAAATGAATAAATAAGAATAAACAAATAAATAAATAAAATAATAATAATAATAAATAGATAAAAAATAATATAGCTAAATAGAATAAATAAATAAATAAATAGATAAATAGATAGATAAATAGATGAACCAATAGATAAATAAATAGAATAAAATAAGATAAAATAAATAAGATAAAATAAAATGAATAAATAAATATATAAATAAAAAGCAGAATGAAATTTTAGAAGAACTCCATGTAATGCAGACAGACAGAAACGCTCCCAGCAGAGCAACGCGAAAGCTTTTTCTCCCTCCCTCCCCTCCCTCCTCCTCTTGCACGACTTTCCCTAGAAGGCAGCTCCAGCCTCCTTGTTGTTCTTGCGACCCACGAAGCGGTGCAAATCTGTTGAATTGGTGAACCGCGTTCGCGCAGACTCCGAATGGAAATGTAAACGTCGCTGGCCTTGAATCAACAAGTGCATTACCGCCCCCTAGTAAGGCCTTCACCAAATACAATGGATAATCTTCATGCGCTGGTGAAGCTTTTAAGAAAATAGTAAACTCCGCTATCGAACCTGCAGATTCGAGAGAGGCTCCGAGCGAGCGCGCCTATGCATGTGCACAGTCGCTGTCTTCATCTTCTTCCTCTCTCTTCCTTCTCTCTCTCTCTCTCTCTCTCTCTCCTATTAAGCCCCTCCCTCCTTCCTTGTCTCTCTCTCTCTCTCCTATTACGCCCCTCCACCCTCTCCCTCTCTCTATTTCCTTTTCCCTTTCCCCGTCTCCCTCTCTCTTCCTCTTTCTTTCAGCCTTTCTTCCTTTCTCTTTACTCCTCTCTTTGTCTCTTCTCTGTTTGCCTATATACCTGTATCTCTTTCTCTGTCTCCCTTTACTTCTCTTTTCTCTTCTCTTTTTGTTTGTCATACTGTATGCCTGTGTTTCTCTGTCTCCCATTCCTTCTTCTCTCTTTTCCCTCTCTCTTTCTGTTTCTCTGTTTCTATTTCTCTCTTTCTCTCTTTCAGTTTCTGTCTCTCTTTCCACTTCTCTCTTTTGTTTTGCTTCTCTTTGTCTGTTTCTGCTTATCCCTTTGCTTCTCTCTCTATCTTTCAGCTTCTTTCTCTCTCTCTTTCAGCTTCTCTCTCTCCTCTCTCCTCTCGCTCTCTCTTTCTATTCACTGACCCGTGTTAACTTGCCCTTTCATTCTTTCCCTTTGTCTGTCGGCCCCTATGGTTTTTCTCGTTCTATAGCACAACAGTAATCACGTGTCTTATGTTTCCAAAGGCTCCAGACTCAGACTCTGAATTAGCCTCTGTCCCCGCCCAGACCAAGGACCCGTCGCGACCATCCTTGCTTCTCCTTCGGACCTTTTGTCGACAACACAGCCGACTTGGTTGGCTGCTTGTTTCTTTGTATGGTAGATTGGTCGGTTAGTTGGTTGGCTTTGTGTGTGTGTGTGTGTGTGTGTGTGTGTGTGTGTGTGTGTGTGTGTGTGTGTGTGTGTGTGTGTGTGTGTGTGTGTGTGTGTGTGTGTGTGTGTGTGTGTGTGTGTGTGTGTGTGTGTGTGTGTGTGTGTGTGTGTGTGTGTGTGTGTGTGTGTGTGTGTGTGTGTGTGTGTGTCTGTGTGTCTGTTTGTGCGTGTGTGTGTGTGCATAGCTATGTACTGTATGTATGTATTTATCTACATATGTATGTATGTATGTATGTATGTATGTATGTATGTAGAGAAGAACAGGAAAAGGAAGGGTAAATAAACTCTTACATCTCTTAGAAGATGACTCCAAGATGCCAACCATGAAAGGACCTCCTATGATCCACAAGCCTGGGGTTTCTCTTAGACTTATTATTTCAGGCAATGGAAGCACCCCGCATAGGTTAGCTAAAGTCCTAGCGATGCCCCCTTCGTTTGTACTTGGGAGAATAAAGCGGGACACATCTTCGAAATTCCATGGGTCTAATTGGGAGATTAAGGAATGCGGACTTTTCACATGAAAGGCCGGTAAGCTACGATGTAACCTCCTTATTCACCAGTGTTTCTACAAATGGTACAGTAAACGCAGTCAAGGAGGCAATACGGAAAATTGTCGAGGACAACCTGATGATATGCAAACAGGAGTACATGAACCTTATAAACAAGTGCAACAGGCTTGGGTCGTTCAAATACGGTAACGAAGAATACCGCCAACTGGGATCACCGCTCAGTGCGGTTGCAGTATCTTTGTACTTAAAAGTACTGGATAGAGGTTATTACCACAAAGCCCTCCCCAGTAACGTGTCTTGGTTCATACACGTAGATGACTGCCTGTTCATTTCAGCTGAAGACGCACTTGCACTTAATGTCCTAACCAGACCAAATAAGGGTGCCAACAACATGCAATTCACTACAAATTGCATCCCAAGGATGCCTACCTTTTCTAGACACAGAAATCTTCAGAGACACCAGTACAGCACTTTTCAAAGTGTACAGGAAACACATTAACGAAGACCATCTGATACACCTCTACAGTGCACACGATAAGAGGAATAAAACAAGAATAGCAATCGGGTTTTTCCTCAGAACGCTGAGAATGTGTAGTCAGGAGTTCCTCTGTGAGGAAATCCGATACATAACTAGAGCGTTCAGGAAACTGGTCTATTCAGAGGGTGTGATATCTACCTCTCTTATAAAGGCACAACACACCAGACGAAAAAGGGATCAGAAGATATGCCCAATAAACAATACATAGCCAGTCTTGATTATGTCTTCACACGCATGTTGTGAACGCATTAAACTCACTAAGTCTGGAGATAATAAAAGATACGGGTGAGAGAGACTCAAACAACTAGTGAATCCAGCCACAAAGTTTAACAATAATCTCAATGTTATCTACAGGGTTCCCTGTAACAACTCTGAGAAATCTTATTATGGTGAAACCTACAGGGTTCTACAAACAAGAATCAGACAGCACAAGGCGGACGTAAGAAATCACTGCCTTTCGGATGCGTTGGTGGGCCACGTTGACAAAGAAGGCCCTCTATCCAACTGGCAACGGGAAGAGGTGATGGGAAAATGTCTAGCCAGAGGACAAAGGAAAACAGTTGAGGCCCTCTTCATACCCACTGAGGCCAACATAAAAAAAAAGAAAAAAAAAAAAAAAAAAAAAAGTGGACTAGTATCACAGCCAAGTACACAGCCATAAAGAGTTTCCCAAGAACGGCGTCTACATAGCTTGGTGGTGGTTTGTCCGGTGACCTGATATCCGATAGTGACTTGTTATCCGGCATTTTAAAACATTATTATCTTTATATCTTGTTAGATTTGTGCGTCACAGCGACAGTTTTTTCACAGAATCATTAATACCACTCAGGGTTCACAACTACTCAAAGTAAATCGATAGGTTAATAAAAAAATATATACAATCAGTCAACCAATGGAAAATGAAGTATGACTAAATAGATATAGTTATATGAATAAATAAATAAATAACAACATAAAGAATAAAATAAA
>NC_134809.1:9310881-9340881 GCF_046742065.1 Oratosquilla oratoria
CCTGTTCTATCTCCTCCTTCTCTTGTTCTTTTATTTCCTTCTTCGCCTCCTCCTGTTCCTACTTTTCCAAATCCCTCCTTTCCTTCCTCTTCGTCTTCGTCATTTTCTCTAGCTCCTTCTCCTCCTCCTGTTATTTATTTTTTTCTCTTCCTCTTTCCTTTTATTCCAACTCCTCCTCCTCCTCCTCCTCGCCCTCTCATCGTTCTCCCGCCACCCACCACGACCCTGTTGCTGTCGAGAACGCGCAACAAGCCGAGCCAACAATAAGACTCCGTTGTGCAAGAACGCGACTGAGAGGGGAACTGCGCATGCGCGGACCGCCTCGTCATGGCGACCGAGGGTATATATAGGACTGCGGCTTGACTCCATTGCCAGATGAGTTGAGGTACTTGATGAGAGAGGGTTTGTGTTGGACTTATTTCCTCTTATATGTATTTTTCTGACAAAATAATGCTCTTTCAGGCTTCCTATATGTCGTGATCGCTTTTCTTCTTCCGTACCGGGAATCCTTCTCGCTGTCGACAGATAATTACGTTCATGGCCGTGTCTCCTTTCTTGTTAGCGGAGAGGTCAAACGAAAGTAAATGGTCAAGGACCCCGTCCAGTTGAATGGAATCGAAAGCTGTTAACTAGAATGAAGTCTATATAAGGTTGTTTTCTATTGGGAACATTACAGAACATTTATATTTCTTGTATCCGATATCTTCTAGATTTCAGAATTCTTTTTTTATTGAAATTGGAAATTTCGTAGTTCTACAAATTTACAATAGAACTTCGAATGCACACGCCAGTGCACTAAACGATTGATCAAATTGGCCCGTCTGCTAACAGTTCTATACTGGTTGGGTTTACCACTCAGTATCACAACAATGCAAGATCCGATAAACTTACTGTCCAGTATTACAAGAGCTCTATACGCGATAGATTTACTGTTCAGTATTACAAATTCTATTGCTGATATGTTCTCTGTACAGTATTTCGACAAATTTGTACTAAGTAGGTTATCTGCTTAGCATGACAAATCTCAGCCCGATGGATGTTAAGAAACCTTTGTTAAACCCTTGGTTTTGTTTAACGTCGTTAACGCTTAGTTAACCTATCACCGATCTATTTCATTCAGTTAAGGGGAATCCATTACCAGGCCAAGGATTTAAACCGTATTATACTTGGCAGATTTCTAGTGACTGTTTCATGTTGGTTTCACCACGAGCGTATTATGGTGGATAATAAAATACTGACAAGTTTCAAAAGTATGATATGAAGAAGCACGACGTGTTCTCTCACCTATTGCTGTCGACGAACTGATCCCACATGGCGTCAGACAAATCCATTAGCGGAAACCCGCTACATGGTTCCACACAATGACGCATTTATATACATTTATACAATATTGCAAGTATAACACACCCGACACGCGCCCACTACAGGTGACTATGGTCATAATCTATTATATTTCTATGACAATGTCACCAACAGCGTAGCCAACACGGCTTGTCCAACCCAGGAGGCTGTGACCCAAGCCGTCATCATCGTGTGTGCTCAAACTGCCTTGAGAGCAGGTAGCTGTCGGATTCGAACTCAGGCTTACGAGGTTCATAAATGAGACTGAAACCAACGAGCCAAAAGAGGTAGAGTATGTGTATCTAAGATACTGATTCCTTATCATTACAGTATTATCTTCACTTTTAGTCCTTTCAATATTTAGTATTTTGACTAAAAATATTTGACACTTAGTTGGTTCTACAATAAAGATTCCGTCGGTGAAATACTAGTCAAATGAATTCGTAATAGCTGGAGTATGATACTACGAGCTTCAAGTATAAGACGTTATCACACTGGGAAATTTTTCCTTCGACTGTTGGAGATAGATTTGCAGCCCGCAGCTTTCGGGAAGAAATCTGAATATCCTGGAGGAAAACTTTCCTCCAGCATATCAAATGACATTCTATGTCAATTGTTAAGAAAACAGATTAGTTTGCCACAGTTATTTAATGGCGGAAATAGTTCTGGAGGTGGGAGGTGCCACCGATTAATTGGAGGTTGGAGGAAAAATAGCTTAGTGTGATAATGTCTTTAGCTATACAATCTGCAGTACATTAGTTGGAGAGCCTCGTCAACTTCGAAATCATCCTGAACTGAATTTAAGTCCGTCTAGCATTAGCTACAATAAAATATCTGTCGTGAAACACAGATACAAAGAAATTCATAGTCATCTAGATCGAAATCCCACCATGTTATCTAGAAAAGGATGAACTGAACGACGTCATCTAGATAGAGGAAAATCAAAATCGCTATCTAGAAGGAAAAGTTGACAACCATGATCTAAAATAAAATCACCCTGCTTTATATAGAATAGAATCGTCCTCTGTATGCTAGAATAGAGTTGTCCAGTATCATTTAGTGTAAAATAGTACGGCGCTATCTAGAATAAGATTATTCATTGTTATGCAGAATAAAACCACTTTGGCTTACATAGAATGTAATTGCTTGCCCTGTCTAGAATAGATATGTCTGATGTTAGTTTTAGAAATAACGTCCCTCGTTAATTAGACTTGAATCATTTGGCGCCAACTAAAATAAAATCTGTGAGGTGGAACACACATAAATGGATCACTGCTACCAGATAGTTGGTTTGTAATCAGTTCTTTAATAACACTTTTCATTATTTCCTGGATATTATACACACACACACACAAATATATATATATATATATATATATATATATATTTGTGTGTGTGTGTGTGTGTGTGTGTGTGTGTGTGTGTGTGTGTGTGTGTGTGTGTGTGTGTGTGTGTGTGTGTGTGTGTGTGCAATAAAAACACTAGAAAACAAGTTCTACAGATGCAAGGTAACCACTAATGAATAAAAACGACAGAAGCAGAGCGCTTTTGTGTATTACATTTAATACACGAAAGCGCTCTGCTCTGGTTGTTTCTTTTTGTTAGTGGATACCTTGCATATTATTATATAGATATGTATATATATATATGTATATATATATATATATATATATATTATATATATATTCAACCAGTCACAGGTTACTTGTACAGCAAGATGGCAAGGAGGCAAAGAAGAAGAGAACCCGCACCCCTTCTTTCACTCACTCCCATCATCCCACGCGTGGCTTCTAATCCCACCTTCCACCTTGTCCAGGGGTGGGCAAGGTTTTTAAACACGCGTGCCAAAATCGGCAAATCTTCGATGCAAAAACTCTCATGTCTCAGCCGAAATTGCTGGGAATACATTATTATTTACTTTCTTGAAAGTATTGAGGTGATATCAAAGAATATCGTATGCATGATTTGTTAGTCACGTCAGATTAAATGAATGTAAAAATTTGTGAGGTAATGTTTATTTAAAGTTCGTTTTTTGCCTTTACGTGAAGTTCTAGGTGTCATTATATCACATAACTGAATTATTCAATTTTCATCATAAGCAGAAAAAGAAAGAAAACAACTAATTTCACATCATTTTAACCAAAAACTTACGTTGCTGAACAGCAGGCGTCACCAAATTTTGATAAAACATTTCTAACATGGTCACCGAAAAGGAGGTAATTCCTTCGGGTAACTAGAGCTTTTTATTGTGTAACATTTGAACTTTATTAAATTCAGGTTTGATCGCTTCTGTAGCTGAACCTGGATTTTGTTTAAAGATACTTTTATCATGTATGTTGTGGTAGAATGTATGTTGTGGTAGATAAGTCACAGGTCTAGCCACTTGGCAACTGATGCAACAATTATAAAGGACAAAAGCAGTTACCATGAAGTTTTACCAAAAATACTGTATGCAAGACTTCAAAGTTATATTCTTTTATGAATGTAAATATATATATATATATATATATATATATATATATATATATATGTGTGTGTGTGTGTGTGTGTGTGTGTGTGTGTGTGTGTGTGTGTGTGTGAGAAATTCGCTAGTAACAGCGACATCAATCCGATAATTTTTATGACAGTCGCATAGTAGGTTCGAATCCTGCATGCGACTGTCATACAAAATTATCATATATGTATATATATATATATATATATATATATATATATATATATATATATGTGTGTGTGTGTGTGTATATATATATATATTCATCAAATCATAATCTGCTGAGATGAACTACGAAACTCAGGGAAGAAGTTGCCAGTTTCTCTCTTTCATAATTTTCTTGGCTTCACGTGCACGCGTGCCAATGGTTGCCCACCCCATGCTAAGATCTCACCTCGTCACCTTCCCAGCATTACTGTAGGTTGATCTATCGTGGACCCCTTTCAGGTCGCTGCCTCAGTCTATACATTCATCTCCAACTCCCCCATGTCACTCGCGCAGAATGATAAAATCGCTCTCTTATGGCTTCTTTATTCTCCTGCGTTTTCCCTTGGTCCACAGGTATGTCAAGTCTAGCAGACCAAGAGTAGCGTCAAAAAAAGAGAGGGAGATAAAAATAAAATAAAATAAAATAAGATAAAATAAAAACAAAAAATAAAATAAAATAAAATAAAATTAAAATAAATAAAACAAAATAAGATAAAATAAAACAAAATAAAGTAAAATAATATAAAACAAAATATAAAATAAAGCAAAAGGAAAGAGGAAACATAATTAATCAGACATACAGTCAGACAGACAACCTGAATGACACTAGGGGAGGAAACTGAAGTGAGGAAAGAAGAGGCAGCGGAGTGGACACAGGGTCACTTAGAGACAGACAGAGAGGCAGACATTGCATACAGACGAAAAGACCATCGGGTATTTGAGATTTCGTGTGTAAAAATATATCTGAATGTCTGTTTGCATGTTTTCTTTTTATCATTCTTGACTGAACGCTGCTCCTGTGTTTGATGTAGGTCAGTGTGTGTGTGTGTGTGTGTGTGTGTGTGTGTGTGTGTGTGTGTGTGTGTGTGTTGGTGTGTGTGTGTGTTGATGTTTGTGTGTGTGTGTGCGAGTGTACGTGTGTGTGTGTGTATGTATGCGCGCGCGTGTGTGTATGTGTGCGTGTGTGTCTGTATATGTGTGCGTGTGTGTCTGTATATGTGTGCGTGTGTGTCTGTATCTGTATCTGTGTGTGTGTGTGTGTGTGTGTGTGTGTGTGTGTGTGTGTGTGTGTGTGTGTGTGTGTGTGTGTGTGTGTGTGTGTGTGTGTGTGTGATTCACCATGGTCTTTGGATCACGTATTGGACTCGTGAGCGACAGCTATTTCCCTCCCGTGTGTGTGTGTGTATGTGTGTGTGTGTGTGTGTGTGTGTGTGTGTGTGTGTGTGTGTGTGCGTGTGTGTGCGTACGGTTACTGTCCAATTTAGCGAGGCCGAATAACCGACCCAACCCTCAAACACGAAAACAGGTATTTTACGATCAAACAAACTTGACTGAAAAAAACGAAGAAGAAATGAAAAAAATATATATAGACAGATCTGATTCTGTGATTAGTATCTTCAACCGAGATACAACCTACTCTCTTCTCTCCCCCCTCACACACAGACGATCCGTCGAACTAAAAGAAAAAGAAAGAAAAAATGAGTACGAGGACAGACATGATCCTATGAAATCAAGTCAACCGCTTCAACAAGATTCACAGGTGATTCAACGAATCTCCACTCGACTGTTCGAAACGTTACTCGAGCCCTACAATCATCGGCCCTGCGGAACAGAACTCGAACCCTACAATCAAGGGCCCCGCGGAACAGAACACGAACCCTGCAATCGCCGACCCCGCGGAACAGAACTCGAACCCTGCAATCACCGACCCCGCGGAACAAACTCGAACCCTGTAATCACCGGCCCAGCGGAACAGAAAGCCTCGTCTGAAAGCCAGTAAGGAGAATACGACCATGTCCACACGAAAACACAGGCTCTATTGCTGTATTGAGATTATCATTCCGCCATGCAAACTTTACCCAATGACCTGGGCTGGCCGGGTCACGCGAGGTCACCACCGGACAAGAAGTGAAATCGTTCGGACGAGGTCAAATCTTACTTTTTTCGTGGGTCGAGTCCATCATGGGTCACGCACGCACGCACATGAATAAAATGCATACATAAACACACACACACACACACACACACACACACACACACACACACACACACACACACACACACACACACATACACACAGATACATACACACACACACAAACAAACACATATACACCCACACAAAATATATGTATGTATATATGTATCTATTCTATATATGTATATACATCAATATGTTTATACATGTGTATATGTAAATATGTATATATATATGTATACATGTATATATATATATATTATATTATATATATATATATATTCATTCCATACATATAAAACATCTACAGGCAAACCTAACACAAACAAGACAAGTAAACTGCGATATATAGAGAACAATTGCAATGAAAGAATTACCATTAATTCTTTTTTTATGTTATGAGAGTCTTTTTGAAGAAGAGAACACTCTGAACACTGAAAACAAACACGGATACTTAGATCTGTAACAAAGAAATACTTTTGTTTGTTTATTATTTGCTTGCTTCACATTTGTTAATAGTTATATGTCAATTTATTATTATTTACTATTTACCTACTTGTTTGTTATCTAACTATACCTATGCATTTATTTTATTTATTATTATTTATATAATTATATTTTGATTTATTTATTTATTCATCATTATTATGACTTTTTCGCATCCGACCTATTATGGACCAAAAGGTCTCCTGTCGGCATGCTCCGCCTTTGTAAAGAGGTTAACCCGGTTTCTAGCCTGTTGAATGTTTTCCTTCCCATCTTCTATTTTCCTCTGTCTTGTTTACAAACCGGACTGAATCCCACCGGCAAAATCTTCCCCATCACTCGTCCAACTACTTTGGTCTAGTTTCTCCGAACCAAGAATCAATCCTGGATCAAGAGTCTTGGCCGTGTCGAATCCAAATCCAAACACCCATTTATGACCTCGATATTAAGTCCCGGTTTGGGCCGGGACGTACCAATCATCTTTACAAGGTCCCCCGAAGTCATTCGACTTTATCAATCACCGAAACGCAAGGAAGTCGTGTCCACCCCCACCACCCCCTACCCCCGGACCCCGGCATGGACGGGTGGTCACGGGGAAATTCGTAATGGGTTTGGACCACGTAAGGGCACAGGGGATTTGGAGCCCAATGTCGTGATCTCGTGATGTGCCACATAATGACCTTTGACCACTATAACTGGATCTCTATTCTTGACAAACTCTTTGTGCCTCTGGCCTTGCATTCAGTCAAAGAAAAGAACACAAAGACATAAATATACACACCAACACACACACACACTTACACATACATACATACACACACGCACACACACACACACACACACACACACACACACACATATATATATATGAGAAATTCGCTAGTAAACAGCGACATCAATCAGACAATCTCCTTGACAGTGGCGCAGAGGATTCGAACCCGCTGCGTCTGGACCCAAGACAGGCTTCCATAACACCCGCCTTACACCGCTCGACCACCGACGATTAAAACCATAGGAACTCATAGTCAATCTGACTATCGAGATTGGGGAGGGCGCTCACTGCTCCCCCATATAACCCCCATTTCACACTATGGCCAATCGCACTCGTGGGAGGGGTAAGGACCGGAACGAATCCCTTTCACGCTTATCGCCAACGTAACTATATGAGAAATTCGCTAGCAAACAGGTGTTTACTAGCGATTACCAGAAGTCAACCATCTACTTCAGCTGCCCAGACACAGACGACAAAGTTGCTTTGACCATAGGAGATGACCTGATTATTATTATTATCATTATTCTTTTATAATCTCATTTCAGCCTCCTTCCTTTCAAGTTTCAGAGGACAAAACCAGGTCTTATTAGGATCTGTCCCTTCTATAGTGCGACGTTCCTGTTCTCCTCTTTTACATGTTTTATTCTGGCTAATAATAAGCGATTTCATCCAAATTAACGAAGACACTTGGGCAAAAGTGGTATCCCATTCTGAATGATTGAAATAATCAAACAGCCAGAATAAGATCTGTGGGTTTGCAGGTTAGGTCAATGTATCACAAGGTTTAAAGGACAATTTCTCCTGGATTAACTTTGGTATGAAAACCCTATGATTACTCAGTAAATATATACATTAAGCTAAATTACAAACCTCAATATGTATATTAAGCTAATAAATCGTACACGATGTATCCATGTAGAGGCGAATTTTCATGTATATTCGTATATGCACACAAATCATGTATCTTTTTTTACTTAATTATTGGACTAAATAAATGAATAGATGGGTGTAGATATAAATGTTATCAAATGACTCACCTGAATAAAGACTCAATAGAATTAAGAATAGGTACTATTCAATGCGAGCGTCGTAGTGGAATGGTCAGATCAAGTTCCAGATCATTTCTTTTGTACAGTCAAATCTGGTACAATGGTATCGTCTTTGTTCTGTGGTAAGCAGTCGCACATTCAACGGTTCGAGTCTGCGTGGCGAAGATTGTTAATTCATTTGTCGTCACTGCACACACACACACACTGGATGAAGATCTCAAAACCATCTACATTTCCTTCATTTTGCCCAAGTTGATGTACGCGTCACCTTCCTGGGACTCCTCACTCACAGTCACGCAGTAGTGACAGCTGGAGAAAGTGCAGAAACGAGCCTGTCGCACAATCCTTGGCAACGAATACACCACCTATGGGCACATTCTCACCACACTTGGATTTCCAAATCTTGCTGACCGTTACCTTTAGCGTCTGAGGTTGTTTGCGGTCTCCCTAGTTAAACATCCTCAGCACCGGAACCTCCTACCTCCAACGGCACCTCAACCACGGCTACAGGTGCAGCACCACAATACCATCAAGCCGATCAGAGCACGCACCGACCGGTATAAAAGCCCTATACCGACATTTGTGGACCTAAATAACAACAAGAAATAACAATGTTGTACAACACAGCTATTCCTTCGTTTACTGGTTTTTTAATGCCTGTACCAACATCTTTTCACTGTCATAGTTTTATAATCTTGTAGGCTGTATATTTTCAGCAGCAATGCTGCCACACCCAATAAAACGTATATTATTATTATTATCAGTATTATTTTTACACACACACACACACACACACGCACACACACACACACATATATATGTATACACACATACATACACACACATATATATATGTATACACACACACACACCACATATATATATATATATATGTATACACCCACAAACACCCACACACACACACACATATATATATGTATACACACACACACACACACACACATATATATATATATATATGATATACCAGTATATATATAGATACAGTATGTACACATATATGTATGTATACACTTTCGGAAGAATGTTGTCCTTTGTTTTGTGTCATGCTTCCACTTGTCGCTTTTCAATATATGATATGAATGGTAAAGTTTAAAGTTGGATGGAAACACCCAGCAAAACAATACATGTCCTTCCTCAACTTTATAATTGTATTTCAGAGTCGCATCGCCGCGCGCAATTGTTTTTCGAGGATTATCAAAAGGAACCCCCCCCCAGCTCCCCTCCCCCTCCCCCTCGCCCCACTCCTCCCCCCATCCCTGACTTTTCGGCATCCCCTCAACAAACCGCTGCGAATTTGTTTTGCTACGGAATTCTGGACTGTGATTTCGTTCTGTCGGATTAATGTTTGAGTCAAATTTTGACCAGAAGCGGTTCCTCCTCTTTCCCACCCCCCTCCCCACCAAGTAGTCCACTCTTTGCTCAGTGTGAGTGTGTGTGTGTGTGTGTGTGTGTGTGTGTGTGTGTGTGTGTGTGTGTGTGTGTGTGTGTGTGTGTGTGTGCGTGTGTGTGTATGTGAGCGTGAGCGTATGTGCGTGCGCGTGCGTGTATTTACCTAACTGTATTATACGGGAAAGGGAGCTATGCTCGTAGTGTCCCGTCTTTGTATCTCACATCTAGTTTGTTTTTCAATTCTTGTATGGTGTTTGTTTGTTTGTGTGTGTGTGTGTGTGTGTGTGTGTGTGTGTGTGTGTGTGTGTGTGTGTGTGTGTGTGTGTGTGTGTGTGTGCGTGTATGAGCGCGCGCGCGTGTCTTTGTGTATGTGTGCTTGTACGTGTGTGTGGTGTATATGTGTAAGTTAGTGTGTGTGTATGTTTTCCTTTTTGACGATTTCCTGAAATATTTTGTGATAAAGATGACACTTTTATTTTTATGTTCATGGATTTGTTTGTTGTTTGGGATGTTTATTGTTTGTTTATTCTCTTTTTTAGTTTGTTTCCAGTGACGAGGGATCTCTATATGAACAAACTAAAATTTCTTATTTATTTATTTATACTGCAGTATTTGCCTAAGGACTAAAGATTCTTACTTCTATATCATATCTGTCTTATGAAAGTAACACATGTTTATTATTTCTATAGTGAAGAAATATTGCCGAAAGGTTTTTTCCCATCTCACTTCGAAACTCCTTTTCTTAATAAGAATTCCTACAACAAAGATGTCTCGTAATATTAATCTTACACCCCACTTCATATTCTAATTACCTAAAACTCCTTTCCTTAACAAGAATTCCTTAAACAAAGATGTCTCGTGATATTTACTTTACTCCCCACCTCATATTCAAATTCCCCCAAACTCCTTTTCTTAACAAGAATTCCTAAAACAAAGATGTCCACTTCATATTCTAATTTCCCAAAACTCCTTTCTTTAACAAGAATTCCTAAAATAAAGATGTCTACTTCATATTCTAATTTCCCAAAACTCCTTTTCTTAACAAGAATTTCTATAACAAAGATGTCTCCTAATATTAACTTTACACTCTATTCCATATTCTAATTTCCCAAAACTCCTTTCCTTAACAAGAATTCCTAATTCAACAAGAACCCACTGTGTTGGATAAGAAGAAATGAAATAAATGATATCCATATATTTCGATCACGGACTGTGATCCTCTTCAGTGGAATACGTATTCCACTGAAGAGGATCACAGTCCGTGATCGAAATATATGGATATCATTTATTTCATTTCTTCTTATCCAACACAGTGGGTTCTTGTTGAATTTTACGAATGTGTTACGACATTACTTTGTAGTTAAGAATTCCTAAAACAAAGATGCCTCCTAATATTAACCTTACACTCCACTTCCCAAAACTCCTTTCCTTAACAAGAACTCCTATAACAAAAATGTCTCGTAATATTAACCATCCACTCCTCTCCACATTCTAATTTCCCCCCAAACCACGTTACGTTCATCAAAACTTAACAGGTATTTACTGTGACCAGCGGACGTGGATACGGCTTCGTGTGAGGGATTTAAAATCGTTCGCGTTTATAATAATAACTATTCACTCCTTTGGCAAGGGAACGGCGTTGGGATTCGGATTGGGTGGTCATTTCTCACGCGTTGAAAGGGGCGTGAACCAGTTTTGGTTTTATCAATCATTTCAGACCGAATTTTGGACATTTTCGTTTTGTGTATTTATTTATTCACACACACGTGAAAAAACAAAAATATTTCCTGCGATGCTAGTCTGTCATGTATGCGTCTATATGGATGAATATGTATGAATACAAATATATGAATATTTTTATATTTGTATATATGTAAATATACAGTACACACACACACACACACACACACACACACACACATATATATATATATATATATACATATACACACATATATACACATGTGATGAGAGGGAGGAAGGAGAGTGGAGGGAAGTGTAATATGTAGGGGACGGAATGGGTGGGTGGTTTCTATGCCTTTTTCTTTTTGGCTACCCCCCGTGTAAGGGAGGAAAAGCCTTTGGTATACAGTATGTATGTATAATATATGTATATTATACACACTTAAATATATACACATACACACAAACACACACACAAACACAAACACACGCACACACACACAAACACAAACACACGCACACACACACACGGCTCGGTGGCGGATTGGTAAAGCACTGGCCTCACAAGCCAGAGAACCGGGGTTCGATTCCCCGGTCGGGCGGAGATAAGTTGGGTTTGTCTCCTTTCACGTGTAGCCCCTGTTCACCTAGCAGCGAGTAGGTACGGGACGTTAGTCAAGGAGTTGTGACCTTGCTGTCCCGGTGTGTGATGTGTGAGTGGTCTCAGACCTACCCAGAGATCGGCTAATAAGGAGCTCTGAGCTCACTGCCGTAGGGTGGTGTCTGGCTGTCTCGACAGAGACTGCAGCAGATCCGAGGTGAATACACACACACACACACACACGCATGCACGCACTACATATATTATATATATATATATATATATATATATATATATATATATGTGTGTGTGTGTTTGTGTGTGTGTGTGTTTGTGTGTGTGTGTGTGTGTGTGTGTGTGTGTGTGTGTGTGTGTGTGTGTGTGTGTGTGTGTGTGTGTGTGTGTATGTTTGCGTATGTATGTGTGTAATTTAGGCACAGATTCTCACAAATACACACGGAGTTGGACACAACAGCATTCTGACAATTATTAATCTTCATCCTAATGTTCCCAATTCTTCTGACTGTAGATCTTGCTTCAGAATGAGGATGACCGAAGACAAGTCATCCAAAGTCTTCTGTCTTTAATTGACGTTTCGACTACAAGAAGTCATCTTCAGATTAATATAAAATAAATTAAAGTTTAAACAGTTACATATATTATTCTGAAGATGAATTTGGATGACCTTCTTTGCCCATCCTCTTGAAGAAAAATATGCAGTCAGAAAAATTGAAAATATTTTAAAACCATCTTGATGTTCTACTTAAGAAGGAAATAGGCAAGAATTGCTTTACTAATAGGGTGGTCAACGAATGGAATAGACTTGGTAACCATGTAGTGAGCGCTGAAACTATCGGTTGTTTTAAAAAACGGTTAGACAACTTTATGGATGGCAATGTACATGGAACTGCCTAGTGTAGGCCATATGGTATCCTACAGTCTCCTTCATTCATATGTTCTTAATCCATTTCTCTATCCACAATCTTACTGCTATGTCTGTCAATTGAAATGTGTTTTATCAGCCCTTATATCATTTTCTCTTTCTTTTATTCCCTCTAAAGCCATTACTCATTTCCAAAAATTTGCCTTTTGGTTACTTTTTTGACGACAGATATATGTATATGTATATGTATATGTATATGTTTATAAGTAGGCAATAAAAACACTAGGAACGTGTGTTTTATAAATGCAAGGTAACCACTTAAGAAAATAAACAAACGTAATTTGCACTGAAGATGTAATATACGAAAGCGCTCTGTTCCGTTTGTTTATTTTCTTAAGTGGTTACCTTGCATGTATATATGTATATGTACACGTATGTGTATATGCATATTTATATGCATATGTACATGCATACGCATATGCATATGCATACGTACTGTATATGTATATGTGTAGAATATGAACATATACATCCATTCATTTAGCATCCGTCATTTTAATCTTTCTCTTGTTTGTTTCCATTATTAGTGAGCATAACTTTTACAATGATGTCTCGAGAAGGATACAGAGAAAGAGTCAAGGGTGGCACTCCAAACTTTAAGTTGGTCCTTTAAGAGTAACTCAAAAACTGTCGTGCCGGCAATCCTTTCAACTTTCCTTCGGAAGAGAAGAATTATCGTCTGCTTCCATGTCTATCGTCAAGCGATGGAAGGGGCCTCTAGGTATTTTTATCTTAGGGATGGTGATGACTTGGAGATTCGTATAATGTGGGATTATCGACAATTCCTGTTTTCTTTTTAGTCAACACACATATACACGTAGGCACACAAACACATACATACGTGCGCGCATGCATACACATACAAACAAATACACACACACGCACATGGACACACATACATACACACGTGCGCGCATGCATACACACACAAACACACACACACACACACACACACACACACACACACACACACACACACACACACACACACAATTATATATGTATATATATATATATAGATATAGATATATATATATATATATATATATATATACAGTATATGTATATACAGATTAGGCATCCCACAAGTGTATTCTGGAACCCAATATCATGCATGCCAGATATATGCTTTCTACCTTAAGAATTTAAGTTGGACTATCTCTGCCTTGGAAGGTGGAGACTTTCCCCTTTTCTGGCACCTTCTGAATTATGCATGCCAAGTGTGAGTTCTTTGTTAAAATATAAGTTAGTGAATAATATGTCAATAAACTTGAAGATATTTTTTATATACAATGCTACGAGTTTATCATGCTTAACACTCTTCTAACAGATCCTTAGAATACATACCTAATGTAGGTTCTAATA
Organism: Oratosquilla oratoria; assembly: GCF_046742065.1. Taxonomy (NCBI): domain Eukaryota; kingdom Metazoa; phylum Arthropoda; class Malacostraca; order Stomatopoda; family Squillidae; genus Oratosquilla; species Oratosquilla oratoria. The sequence goes on from NC_134809.1 coordinate 9,325,214, forward strand.
ATGAAAACTAAAAGAAATGGAGGTCAGAACTTCGACCACAGTGTGGGTGGGGTGCCTTTTCTCAATTGAAACCTACTTTGGCCTTCCCTTGGTATACATGTCAGTTATGGCCTCTGTTATTAAAAAAAAAAAAAAAAAAAAAAAAAAAAATCACAGAAATTGCCCTTGATATTGCAGATTCCCTAGGCTTTTGCTGCGTCGTTGTCGTGATCAAAGCGGATACCCACGTCACCCTGGCATGTTTGTCCCTGGTCTGTGAAAGATAATTTCTCGATGGTCTTCAGTGGCAGGAACCTGTGACGACTCTGCTTCCAACAAAACGGACATTCTTGTACTTCGACCGCTTGGGGCGGGGTGGAGTGGTGGTTCCTTTGTTTTTTATGCTCCACAACTGTTGTGGTGGAGGCGTACATAAATCCCCCCCCCCTTCCAAGTTTTGTCTTAATCTGTTGAGGTTCCTTTTATACTGTACTCCACAGGTCGGGTTTTGTGACGATCTTGCAGGCCAAATGTTGTCTTTTCCTTTGCCCACATTCAAGGTGGGCACATACAATATAAACCCGTCAAGTTTGGCTCTAATCGGTAGTGTGTGTGTGTGTGTGTGTGTGTGTGTGTGTGTATGTGTGTGCGCGCGCGTGCGTGTGTGTGTGTGTGTGTGTGTGTGTGTGTGTGTGTGTGCATGTGTGTGTGTGTGTGTGTTACCTAGTTGCATTTACCTAGTTGTATCTTACGGGAAGGGGAGCTATGCTCGTGATGTCCCGTCTCTGTATCTCGCCATGTCTAATTTGCTCTTAAATTCGCGTATGTGTATGTGTGTGTGTGTATGTGTATGTATGTGTGTGATTTTTCAATGTCCTCCAGAACTCGAGACCTAGGGAGCCTGTCTGGCCCCCCGGCAGGCTGTCTGGCGCCTTCCAGTTCGACCCACACCCATGAGGGTATTCCAAGAGCTTTAGCATCTGACGCTGCTGCGGTCGCGGCGGACATCCACGCGCTCCCTGCCAACTTTGGTCTCAATATGGAAAGTTTCATTTTTCGATGTGCTCTGCCTGGCTTTATCAGAGGGTAGAGGGGTCCAAGAGAGGGTAGAGGGGTCCAAGAGAGGGTAGGAGGGTCCAGAAGAGGGTAGAGGGGTCCAAGAGAGGGTAGGAGGGTCCAGAAGAGGGTAGAGGGGTCCAAAAGAGGCTAGGGGGTCATCGTTTGTCTGTTTGATTTTCATTTATTATTAGTTATGTGTTAATTTATTATTATTTACTATTTACCTGTTTGTTTATTGTTTAACTATACCTATGCATTTATTTATGTATTTTATTTGTTATTTACATTGTTATAGTTTTTATTTATTGATTTATTATTATGATTTTTTTTTCGCATCCGACCTAGATATGGACCAAAAGGTCTCCTGTCGGCATGCTCTGCCTTTGTAAAGAGGGTAAGGTGGGTCCAAAAGAGGGTAGGGGGGTCTTAAAGAGGGTAAGGGGTCCTAAAGAGGGTAGGAGGGGTACAAAAGAGGTTATGGCAGTCCAAAAGAGGGCAGTGGGATCCAAAAGAGGGCAGTGGGATCCAAAAGAGGGCAGTGCGATCCAAAAGGTAGAGGGGGCCCAAAAGAGGGTAATGGGGGTGCAAAAGAGGGTAGGGGGGTCCGAAAGAGGGTAGGAGGGGGGTCCAAAAGAGGGTTATGGGGGTACAAAAGAGGGCAGGTGTGGTAATGATTACAGGTATGCATGTATCTTTTTCTGCATGAGGGAGTGGAGAGGGGAGGTCCCTTTGCTGTGAATGTACTGTGTCTTGCTGCATTGCATTTCACACCGGGGCTGTTGGCGGATGCAGGGATGACCCGTCATCCACGAGTGGCTGAGATGGGAGGGGCGGAAAGAGTGGTGGGTGGGAGAGAAATAATGGATGGGGACAGGTACGTGCCTTTGGAGAAAAAAAAATATTATATATATATATATTATATATATATATATATATTATATATATATATATATATATATATATATATATATATATATATAATTCTGTTCAGAAGGTACAACATTTGGCCACGATGTTATCCTTCAGTTTTGTCTTACGTCAGGTGAGCTTATTCAGACCAGTGCAAGACCTGTGTGAAGGCTGCCTCAGCCTTTTGGCCACAACGACGCGTTTCAGGAAATTTGTGTCTAGAACCAGAGAGTTTCATTCAGCTTGGCGTAGGCCCTCGTTGCAAAGGTTCCGTTTTAAAATCTCTCCGTTACGGTGCCTTTCTCTAATACCAGACGATTTCATTCACCTTAAAGAAGGTCTTTGTAGGAAGAAGGTTATCGGTGGTATTCTTAAAAGAAATTCTTTCTTCATATAGATCTTATATAATCCTTGGAAGGGAAATATTTATATAAGGAAATAATTTCTTTTAAGAATACCACCGTAAGCATCTGACGGGGGTATGCTTATCATTATTATTTTTTTTTCAAGAATACCACCGTAAGAATCTTACAGTGGTATTCTTAAAAAAATCTTTTCTTATATAAATCTTTCCCTTCCAAAGATTTATATAATATTCATGAGGATTTTCTTTTAAGAATACCACCGTATTATGACTTTTCTTTCTTTCGCTACAGATATGTACTATACAGACTCGTCCCGATCTGCCTCCAGACATTATCATTCAAAGAAGAAGATAAAACAGTCCCCATTAATCACATTCACCCCAGTGACACACGACACAGTTTCTATTCTGGTTAAACGCCAGGAGCTTTCCGCGTTTGAGGCCATCAAGAGAGCAAAGAGGTTATTTGTGTGTTAATGTGTGCCGGGCGTGTTGTCCTGTGGGCCTGCTGAGGGCCGGGAACCTCGACTATTGATGACGTCATAACAAGTAATGCTTACACAAATGTCCGCACGTTCTGCCGTTTTCTGCGTGTAATGGCTAATCAGTGCTTAATGCGTGTAAGTCGAATTTCCCCTCCCCCCATTTTTTTTTATTTATTTATTTTTTTTTTTATGTAATCGGTGTGTTTATTTAGTTTTTCGTTATCGTTCATTTCATGGCTTATTCTCTTTTATTAACTCGTTACTGGGCTAGTACTTACGTAATTTCCTTTTGTAATACTTTTATGCGTGGACAAGTATATCTACTTGTTTAATTGCTCATGGTAATTATACATTTTTATTATTTACTCATTTATCCGTTTCCCTGTTTACTAATGGATCTGATTATTCATTAGATTATTAATTTTCCTATTACAACCCTCCACGGGGTATTGACTGCATACCTTCTATACAGTCAAGAGTTCGGTGGCTTTAGAGACACCCATATGGATCAGAGTTACGCAGGTTAATTTTTTTTATTATTATTGGGTACGACTCTCAACACGACGATGACGATGACGACGATGATTACGATTATGATGATGACGACGACGATGACGACGACGACTACGATGATGATGATGATGATGATGATGACAATGATGATGATGACGATGACAATGATGACGATGACAATGATGATGATGACGATGACAATGATGATGATGATGACGATGACAATGATGACGATGAAGATGATGATGATGATGACAATGACGATGACAATGATGATGATGACGATGACGATGACGATGACGATGATGACGATACCGACGATGATGACGATGAAAATGATGGTGAAGACGATGATGAAGATGATGACGACGATGATGATTATGATGACGATAACGACGATAATGACGATGACGACGATGATGACGACGAGAATGTGATGATGACGACGAGAATGTGATGATGATAATGATGATTATGACGGTGATGATGATTACGGTGACGATGATGACGATGATAATGAAGACATTGACGATAACGATGACGACGGTGACCCTGATAATGTCAATGATGATGACAATGCCAATGACACTGATGATGATAATGACGATAACGATGACGATGGCGATAACGACGATGAGGGCCGATACCAACCAGTAAACGAAACCACTACCCCAGTAAGTCCTACCTGATAACCGCGAGCGAACCGCAAGACGCACCGTGGGCAAACCGCGAGGCAAACTTCTGAACCGCCGGAGTGAACCGCCAGACAAACCGTCAAAGGAGAACAAAGCGTCTGCAGGCGAGGGAGGGGGCGGAAGGAAGGGGTCCCCCCACCCCCCACCCCTGTCGACGGTGACGTCGAAACGCGGCACGCAAATCAGAATTACAAATACGAGAAGACGAGGAAGACGAAGACAGAGATCAAGACGACGATAACGACGACGACGATGACAACGACGAGGAGGAGGAAGAGGAGGAAGATGAGGAGGAGGAGGACCTAAAGGAGGAGAAAGAGTACGAGAAGGAGGAGGGGAAAGAGGAAGAAGATGAAAACGGAAGGAGGAAAAGGAGGAAGAGAAGGAAATGAAGGAAGGGTATAAAGAGGAGGCAGAAGAGGAGGAGGAAGAGGAGGAAAATGAGGAAGATGAAGGAGACACAGAAGAAAAACAGGATGAAGAGGAATAGGAAGATGGGGAAGACGAAGAAAAAAAGAAAAGGAAGAGGAGGAAAAGAAGGAAGGGAAGAAAGAAGAAGTAGAAAAGAGGAAGAAGATGAAGAAGACAAAGAAGACTAGAGGATGATGAGGAATAGAAAGATGGGGAAGATGAGGAAGAAGAAGAAGAAGAAGAGGACGTAAAGAAGGAAGGAGTGAAAGGAGAGGTAGAAAGGAGGAAGAGGAAGAAGATGAGGAAGAAGATTGCACATAGCGTTCTCAAGGCAAAAATCCCTTTGGCATGGGACACTATCTTTATAAATATGAACAAAATTGTTTCAAGACTACCATACCAAAAATATATATAAATGGTATAATCGTAGAGATAGGATTTAACCGCATTATCGCGTAGAAGGCGACTTTAATCCTAAATTAAATTTTCTGATAAAAAAAAAAAAATTATGATGATGATTCGATTAAACGTCGCGAACCTATCAGATGGCTAGGAAGGTGCCCCTTACAGAGGACCTCGTAGCATGGAATTTAATGAACCATCCCCTTGGTCCAACTCGCTGGTGGGATGATCGAACTGCCGTCACTTTGACTTCCGTCGCAAGTAACGACGCACTAGCCCCGCTCGGCCAGTGAGCATGCAAATGAGAGAAATAGAAAGATAAATAGATAGAAAAGATTATAAGTAGATAAATGAATATATAGACAAATGAATAAATAGATATATAAAACAAATTGATAAATAAGTAAACAAATAAATTGAATAAATAGATACATGACTAACATAAATGAATAAATAAATAAATAGAGAAATGAAAAAATAAAAAGGTGAATAGATACATTAATAAATAAATAGATGAATGAATAAACAAATAGATAAGTAAACGAATGAACAATGAAATATATAGATAAATATATAAGTGAATAAATGAATACATGGATAAACAAGTGAAGGACACGGTGACACGCAGCGGGAACCGTCTCCATTGGTGTGGACAGAAAGTCCATCCACACTGACCGCTTACTGGACGACGAGAGCAACTACCCGATCTGCCACAAAAGGAGTGTGGTGAGGACGTTGTGGGTCAGGGCGAGAGAGTCTGTTCAATGACTTTCTCATTGAAAGAAGAGAACAGGTTGAGGAGGGTTTTCCGTGAGAACGGATATCCTAACCAAAAGGTGAAGAGGTGGATGGCACCGCAAGGGGAAGGCGACCGAAGAACATCACCACAAGCAAGGTGACGATCCCATACGTGAAGGGATTTTCATTGTGGCACATAAACCAAGCAACATACGGGGCTTTCATCAGAGTCAAGGTTCAGGAGAGTAAGGTAGACCAGGTCGGTAAGGTTTTCAACATGGATTGCAAGGACTACAACACACTATGCTGAGGAGACAAAAAAAAAAAAAAAAAAAAACACCTGGCCATGAGATTGCAAGAACATCGCAGAGCGATGAACACGAGCAGAGTTCGGTTGTATTCATATATTGCGAAGAAAATCAGCACGGATTTGATTGGCAGGGAGCTGATGTCTTGTACAAGAACAACAAGAAAGGGAGCAAGCTGTTTTATTGAGGCTCGAGCCAACGACAATGTCAACAGATCCGTCACACTTAACCACGACTACAGAACGGGCAAGGGAGAGAATAGGTAGGACAAAAATCCGACAGTAGGTGAGGAATTAGGTAATTGTATAACTAGAGTAAGATGGTATTTTTCTATTCATCATTATTATCAGCATTACTATTATTATCATTAGTAGCAGTAGTAGTAATATTATTAGTATTGTCTTTACATATCCTTATTATATTCATTACTATTATTACCATTACTACTAGCACTACTGCTATTATGATGTCCCTTTGAAACCACTTCATTGTGTCTTAATTCTGTTTTTGTTTGTGTTTTTGTGTTGATTAGTAGTAGTAATTATTTATATTATCTTTAGCTATTATCATTATTCTATTCATCTTTACTATTATCACCATTACTACTAGCACTATTGCTATGATGATGTCCCTTTGAGAGAACTTCATTGTGACTTTTAATTCTGTTTTTGTTCGTGTTTTTGTTTTGAGCAGTAGTAGTATCATTATTTATATTGTCTTTATTCATTATCATTATTCATTTGTCTTTATTATTATATTCATCATTACTATTATTATCACATTACTGCTAACACTACTGGTATTATGAAGTCCCTTTGAGAGAACTTCATTGCGACTTTTAATTCTGTTTTTGTTATGTTTTTGTTTAGAGTAGTAATATCATTATTTGTATTGTCTTTATTCATTATCATTATTCATTTGTCTTTATTTTTATATTCATCATTACTATTATCACCATTACTGCTAACACTACTGCTATTATGATGTCCCTTTGAGAGAACTTCATTGTGACTTTTAATTCTGTTTTTGTTTGTGTTTTTGTTTTGAGTGCTTGCGCGCTCTTTGTGTCCAGCGACGAGGCGACAGGGAAGCCGCGAGTTTGTCGGGACATTTTCTTTTCATCTTGTCGCTTTTTCTTGCTTTCATTCTTCCTTTCCATTCCTCCGCATTGTTTCCATTTTTCTTTGACATGATTCTGTCCTCTATGCTTTTCGGAAGATCTCTGCTTTTGTGTTTGTGTCTTGCTGCTTCGGTTTTCGCAGTTTTCTCTTGATATTTGGCTTTTTTGTTTTGTTTTGGTCCACGATCCTTTATTTCGTCTTGCCACTTGTCTTTGTAACAATTATATTGCTTTCATCAACATTTACTTAAGACTCTTTTCATGTGAACAAGAAATATAGTATATTTTCAAAAGTAATATTTGCTGCAATGCACATAGACACAGACACAAACATACCCACACCCACACCCACATCAACACCCACACTCATCCCCCTACATGCGCACATACACACACACACACACACACACACACACACACACACACACACACACACACACACACACACACACACACACACACACACACACACACACACACACTATTTCTCTCGTCCTCCCCCCCTCTCTCTCTCTCTCTCTCTCTCTTTCTGTTTCTCTCTGTCCCTTTCTCTTCATCTCACCGACTCTCTTTCCCCCTCTCCCTCTCTTCTTCCAAATGAAAATTTAATGAACAATTCATCAGACTTCATGTCATTTACACGGCACAATAGACTTCTGATGACCGATACATTCTGAACATTGTTGTGTTACTTTTGTGGCCAGTACTTTCAATTCTCCCCGACACCAGACAAGGCATGAGAGACCGACAGCAACACCTAGACCTACACCTCTTACACCTAGACCTCCTGCAGCAACCTCTCCCCCTCTTACACCTCCTCCTCACCCTTTCTTTTTTCTTTTCCACTTCCTCCTCCTCCTCCTCCTCCTCCTCCTCCTCTTTCTACAACGACAATCTTTAACTTGTTTGCCCTTGCAACGTCTTCTGCTGCCCAGACAAACCCTGCTGTTTCAACCGCAGGACTCTCCTAAACACACAGGCCCAATCAAAGAGCTTTAGAATTCACCAGAAGTTAGCCAACTAATGCTTTCGTTGCACTGTATAAGAACAAGCGTGTGTGTGTGTGTGTGTGTGTGTGTGTGTGTGTGTGTGTGTGTGTGTGTGTGTGTGTGTGTTTTGCGTGTGTGTGTGTGTGTGTGTGTATGCGTGCGTGTGTTTATGTGTGTGCTTATGTGTGTGTGCTTGTGTGTGTGCTTGTGTGTGTTTATGTTTGTGTGTGTTTGTGTTAGTGCGTACAAGCATGTGTGTGTGCGTATGCGTGCGTGTGTTCATGTGCGTATGTTTATGTGTGTGTACGTGCGTGCATGCGTGTGTGTGTTTATGTGCGTGAGTGTGTGTGTGTGAGTGTGTGTGTGTGTGTGTGTGTGTGTGTGTGTGTGTGTGTGCACACGCGTGAGTGTGTGCATATGCGCATATTTCAGTACATATAGCAGTCTTCGTACATATTACTTTTCGTACATCCTTTCCAAATTATTTTGTGTTCAAACTGGGTGGAAATGGTATAATAAGCATACAATTACTTTTATCGACTGAATCGCCACACATCGTGAGACGGACCCAAACCATAGTTTAAAAAGGAGAAATTCTTGACATTTTTATCTTAATGGAAGGACCCTCTATATTCTACTTATCAAAGGACTAAGTACGATTACCAATTACCAAAAATATTCGACTGTCAGGGCTTTGTTCTGACTGGTTCTAGACAATATCATTGACTTGAGGAAACATTTATTTTTCAAAAGGTTAGCCCAGGACATTGTTGAGGTTTCTACCACGTTTGTTGTACTCTTCCCTAGAGCATTCTTGAAACAACTCAAATGTGAAGATAGAGAAAGCGGCTACGCAAGATGAGACAAAGATCAGCTCACGCACACAAGTCGAAGCAAAGGATTACAAAGGAATACAAAGCAGGAGCGCGCCAACAGGAGACCTTTTGGTCCATAATTAGGTCGGATGTAATGTATATATATATATATATATATATATATATATATATATATATATATATATATATATATATGATAAGTAAGTAAATAAACAATAAATAAATAGAGGACTTTGTAGCGTGGAAGTTAATGAGCCATACCCTTGGTTTAACTTCGCCGGTAGCAGAGTTCGAACCGCCATCCCCTCGACCTTCGCCGCAAGTAACGACGCCCTAACCCGCTCAGCCAGCGAGAAATATGATAGATATTACAAGAATGGATAGATTGAGAAATGTGGAACAGAGACACATGGCGGGGGTAGGAAGAAAGTTATTAAATAGGGCAGGCTCGAGTGTTGTGCTAGTTTGGACAACTGTATACATACATACCAGTACATGTGTGTGTGTGTGTGTGTGTGTGTGTGTGTGTGTGTGTGTGTGTGTGTGTGTGTGTGTGTGTGTGTGTGTGTGTGTGTGTGTGTGTGTGTGTGTGTGTGTGTGTGTGTGTGTGTGTGTGTGTGTGTGTGTGTGTGTGTGTGTTTCACCATGGTCTTCGATCACGTGTTGGACTCGGTATCGACAGCTATTTCCCTCCTGGAAGAGAGCTTAGAGCTCATATGACCGATCTATGGGTAATGCTCTGTGTGTGTGTGTGTGTGTGTGTGTGTGTGTGTGTGTGTGTGTGTGTGTGTGTGTGTGTGTGTGTGTGTGCATGCGTGTATTGAGAGAGAATATGCAGATACTTATGTATATACAATTCTATAACACGAAGTGTACAAAAAATGAATGAATACATCATGCAAAAAAAAAGGACATCATCATGAGCATGAAAAATAAAATTCGGAAACACATACACCAACAAGCGCAAGCAAAAAGGGAAAATACGTACTTCATCATAAGCACGAAAAGAAATTAAACTCAGGAATATAAATACATGCAAAACGAACGATGCCGATCCCCTTTTGATGCAATTGAATATGTACCCTGGACTGCCATTATGAACGTCAGCGCAATTACACCGCCATACACATCATTTCCTAGTAAGCGTGTAATCCCAGTAAGCGTGTAATCACCGCGCATTAATTCAAAATCCAACTGAATGGAAACTTCGTCCATGAAGGTTTGCTGAAGTCAGGCTTTGCGCTGAAGTCAGGCTTTGCGCTGAAATCAGGCTTTCCTCTGAATGCAGACTTTGAGCTTCAGGAAGCCTCGGTGAAGTGCTCCGGTAATCCGTCCGGCCAAATGCTCCCAATAGCTTCAGCGTGGAAAGAGTCTTCCATGTGGAAACGTGTTTAGAAGAAACAGTTTTCGACAAGAGAGGGTTAAAAAACAAATATATTAAATAGAATAAATAATCAAAATAAAATAAATATAAAAATAAACAAAATAGAATAAAATAAGATAAAATAAAAAGATAAAATAAAATAAAATAAAATGAAATAAAGAATAAAAATAAAATAAAATGAAATAAAACAAATAGTGAAATGAAATAAAACAAATAAAATGAAATGAAACAAAAACAAAATAAAATAAAATAGAATAAAATGAAAATAAAATAAAATAAAATAAAACTAAATAAATCAAAATAAAATAAAATAGATAAGTAATGAAAAATAAAAGGAAAATGGATGTTATTCGGGCTTAGAAGAATCGGTTTCCATTGTACATGAGGTTAGAAATTAGAAAGAAGGTTTGAATAGATGTAGTTAAAAAGACAATTAAAAGAGATTAAAAATTAATGCAATAACTCTCTTCACAAAAGTTATGGAAGGACACGGATTTAAGAAGAATCAATTTCCAGCATGAAAGAGATTAACAAATCAAACTGTGAAAGGGAGTGAAATGGAATTAGTTAAGTAAAGTGGTTAAAGATAACAAAGATGTTTGATAGGAACCTTCGCTCATACCCGACGTCATGTGGAGGAATGGACTCGAATGAACAACAACCCGTTTTCTTTCGAGTCTAAAAACCAACTGAACGGAATCAATTATCTGCAACAAGAACAGTTTAAAATCACTAAATGATATAAAATGAAGCAAAATGGTTTTACAAATCTCCATGAAAACGGACATACAGATCGAGGATGTCAAGTTGAGAGGGTAATTTAAATCAACAACCCGTTTTCTTCCGAATCTACAAACCAACTGAACGTTATCAATTAGCTGTAACAAGAAAAGTTTAAAATCACTAAATGATATAAAGTGAAGCAAAATGGTTTTACAAATCTCCATGACAACGGGGATACAGATTAAGGATGTCAAGTTGAGAGGGTAATTTAAATCAACAATCTGTCATGAAGAATGTATAATAATGTAATTTAATTTAAAAAAACATTGCACGATCACGTTGATCCCATTTACGCAAACCTAAAGAACAATGTCACTCAACTGGTCGTGTTTGTGGAATTACCATGAGCTGCTTAGTCATTTCTATTTTGTTTTATCTCTGTACCCTCTCCAGAAACAATAAACGAAAAAGTAGTTTTATAAATAAATAACACGTTTTTATCTCAATTTTTTACTTTTCAGTTGGCAGCAGATATGGATGAAAAAAAGAACATAACCCTATAATGCTTGATTGCAAATGGCACAAGCTTAAATTCCCTAGTAAACGCAGAAATGAGGCGAGCTCATTTGAGGTCGGGATTCGCCTCTTAGGCAAACAAGATGACCTACAGTTTACAGAGGCAGACTTCAGGAGCAGGGCTGAACCTCAACTAATTCAAATTAACGAATGTAATCTTGAATAATGAATATGTATGTATGTATGTATATATATATATATATATATATATATATATATATATATATATATATATATATATATATATATTTTAGATATCAAATGACAGATGAGAGATTTTGGGTGGTGGATGTAGAACGAAGATGCTCTCGAAATAGGTTATACTTTTACGTTACTACCACTTTGGTCTTATTCAGAGATTTGTCTATAAAAGATATTAAAATCATATAAAATATGACATGTAAAACCTTCTGTAGACAACTCTCTGAAGAAGACCAAAGTGGTCGTAACGTAAGAGTATAACTTATTCCGAGAGCATCTTCGTTTTACTTCTACCATCCAAAATCTCCCATATATATATATATATATATATATATATATATATATATATATATATATATATATATGTGTGTGTGTGTGTGTGTGTGTGTGTGTGTAATAAAGTTAACCATTCAGCTTAAAACATGTGACAATATTGTTTGTTCTGCTCATAAAATCATACATATATACATACATGTGTGTTGGAAATTGGTATGTTATAACACATTTGTAAAAGTTCACTATAAACCCACTATCGGAGAAATAATAACGGAAAATACAGGGAAACTGTACGTTTCTGAAGAGGACTACAGATAGTAGTCGAAATATACAGTTTCCCTGTATTTTCCGTTAATATTTCTCCGATACATGTGTGTGTATAATAAAGTTAATCATTCAGGTTAAAACATGTAACAATATTGTTTGTTCTGCCCATAAAATCACAACTATTTTTTTTAATAATATAAAATTTGTGAGGCGAGGATTCTTTCGAGAAGTGGATGAAAAACATCCACTTTTCGAAAGAATCCTCGCCTCACAAATTCCCTCCCTCTTACGCTTCTTCACGTGTTTTTTTGTCTTTTGCCTGAACCCAAACCACACTCCCTTCTCTTCCAATCAATCCCTCTCGAGGTCTCTGGCCAATCCAAAAATTTCCGTCCAAGTTTTTTTTTCTTTTTTTCTTTTGCCCATAGTCGGCATCCTTACCATCAATTCTCCATCTCTACTCGACGAACCTCAATTCTTCCTCTTTCCCAAGAACTCAATTTTTTTCTTTAATCTGATCTTGTGAGTTGTTTACTTAGTGACTGAATATCGAGTCTGTTTGTAAAACAACAAATATTCCTGATTGTAAATTGCGTTTTCGTTAAGAAGATGGGGGTGATTTTGTGTTTTTTTGGGGGGGGAGCTCTACAGTAAACAACGTGTATTAAGGGAAGCTGGATGAAATCTGCTAAAAGTTACTGAGGTCATTTGCTTCCATTTTGCAAATCACCCTTGATCTAGTCTTCTGCCTTGTCCCACTTTCATTCATTGGTATTCATGTAATCCTCTCGACTTGGCTTGACTTATTCATTAAATTCATTTTTAACACTAAATCTTGTTTATTGTTGTTCACCGCTTCAATCCTGGTCTTCCATACTTCCTCAATGTTTCTTTTCACTGTTTGTGTATTCACCTTGGTCTTTGGATCACGTGTTGGACTCGTGATCGACAGCTATTTCCCTCCCAAGAGAGCTCAGAGCCCATATGACCGATCTATGGGTAATGCTATGACCTTTCACACACACACACACACACACACACACACACACACACACACACACACACACACACACACACACACACACCCAACTCCCCGCCCACGAGAGTCAGAGTAACGACCCGAAGCGCAGCGATACCGAAATAATTTCGGCCCTGGGCAGGATTCGAACCAGGTACTGCGAGCACCCCCGTACTTCGCAGTCCAGTGCTCTACCAACCGCGCCACCGAGTCGTGTGTGTGTGTGTGTGTGTGTGTGTGTGTGTGTGTGTGTGTGTGTGTGTGTGTGTGTGTGTGTTGTTTAGGCTAATCCCAGATGATTCTATTTATTTCAGGGTAAAAGAAATTATCATGGCAACGACTAACCCCCTTCTCGCTGGTAACATGCTTCGCGTAATTTCCAATCAATCAATCCGTTGCCCCAGGTCCCTCTTTCACGAGACCCGCGGCTCCAAGGTAGCCGGCAACGGCCCCCGGATTGGCCCATAAGTCACACAAGGAAGAAATATTGTGTTGGTGTCTCTATGGCACGAGAGTGGGGGAGTATAGGGTGAGGTGTTCTGTGTCTTTCCTGTGGTGATTTCATCTGGGGTGATTTGAGTCTATGTTCAGGCCTATTCTGTGTTAGTACCGTTTCAGTGGTGTGTTTGGGTCTAGACGCAGTCATGGCAGTGTAGTTCTTGTCTGTCTTAGGAGGAAATTCACAGAAAGGTTGATGTCTAGAAGAATCAGGTAGAGAATGGAATCTGTGAACGGTCTTAATGTGTTTGTGGTCTGATTGTATGTATGTGTGTGTGTGTGTGTGTGTGTGTGTGTGTGTGTGTTTAATGATATGTTGTAGGATTCAAGTAGAAAGGTACTGATGATGTTTGAGTATCATGATGCTAGTTTTTTCGTTCGATTTGTTCTGCTTGTGTGATTAGAAGAATTATTCACCTCGGTCTTTGGATCACGTGTTGGACTCGTGATCGACAGCTATTTCCCTCCCGGAAGAGAGCTCAGAGCTCGTATGACCGATCTATGGGTAATGCTTTGACCATACACGCACACACACACACCCAACTCACCGCCCACGAGAGTTGGAGTAACGACTCCAAGCGCAGCGATACTGAAATTATTTTCAGCCCTGGGTAGGACTGGAACCCGGACCGCCGAAGTGACAGTCTGGGACTCCACCAACCGCGTTTATTCCTGACGTTTCGTCTTGTGACTTCCTCAGCGTAGACGAAACGTCAGCAATAAACGCTTCACTCCCAGTCCACGTTCCCTTTGCCACGTTTAAGCAACTTGTTCACGTGGATATAATTTTTCATATTCTATTAAGTTGGTTTTCGTGAGTTATTCTACTATCATTAAAATTTTGCTTTGCTTTGGTTATAAGGATGATGTCTATGTTTTCTTGATTGTTGAAAACCATGCTGTAGAGGTATAGTCAAATATGGCTTTCATAAACTGTTTGTATATTCTAATTAATGTTATATTCTGTTGACCAAACCAGTGTATGCTGCAGATCTTTTTTGTTCAGTTTCTGTGTCTACATAGTCAGATCCTTGATGTGTACGACAAAGGTCATGTGTACCAAAAGTGAGGTCAAGGATCTTAGGTAGTTTTGTCCAACGACAGAAATTGGCAACTTATTCTGACTGTTGGGTGTTTCTTTGATTCATGGTCGTTTGGTGGTGAACAATATTATTAACGACTTCTGGAAGGGAAGCCACCATTCTGTTTTGTCTCAGCCATTGTTTTAGCTTGCCTTGGTATATATATACGTTTGGTTTTGACAGGTGCCATTTTGGTGCTGTACCGAACTATTATTACCAGGTCATCGGCATTGGTGAGAAGATTGATATTATCACCTGGATTTGGTGTTGAAATGGTTTGTAAATAGGTTAAATAGTATTGGTGATTGTATTGCTTCTACGGAGACTCTAATCTAAATATTTTGCTTCCCGATAAATGGTTGTTCTAGGATACTTTACACTCTGTCATCTAACAATTTTGTCAGCCATTTCTTGTCGCTGTGGATATCAGTCACTATGATCTTTTTAGACAGGCTATGTCCATGGACCTTGTTCAATTATTTATCAATGTCCTTTCTTTTCTCAACTTTACTTTTTCCTGCCAACCATCTTTCAAACCCATCAACATCCCCACCCCCAGGTGGAGGTGGGGCCCCGATGGGTTGACACTTAGTCTTCGAAATGAGCCCAGCAGCACTATCAACTTCAGGTGTTTATCTCTCTCTCTCTCTCCACACACACACACACACACACACACACACACACACACAGCGCCGGATGTTTGGAACAAACTGGACGAAACAATAGTGTGTTCAAAAACTATACACGAATTTAAGAGTAAACCAGACACTGCGAGATACAAAGACGGGGCACCACGAGCGTAGCTCCCCTTCCCGTAAGATACTAGGTAAACACA
>NC_134809.1:9345881-9350881 GCF_046742065.1 Oratosquilla oratoria
GGGCAAGAGGAAGGAAAGAGGGCAAGAGGAAGGAAAGAGGGCAAGAGGAAGGAAAGAGGGCAAGAGAAAGGAAAGAGGGCAAGAGAAAGGAAAGAGGGCAAGAGGAAGGAAAGAGGGCAAGAGAAAGGAAAGAGGGCAAGAGGAAGGAAAGAGGGCAAGAGGAAGACCACACAGAACATATGTAGACGGGCTAAGGACGTCTGTAGGAAAAGGAATATAAAATGTCATCTTGTTAAGAAGAGCCATGCGCAGACAGGAATGGAGGTCGTTGATGGCCAACGTCCAAGTCGATACAGCACCCCGATAAGGTAAGGTAATAAACAATATATTCATTATGGAGTAGCACTAAATGTGGGGTATAACTTCTATGATTATAGTTTATTTTATATTATTTGTTTTTGTTTTGTTATCATTTGTCTGTCTGATTTTCATTTATTATTAGTCAATTTATCATTATTTACTATTTACCTGTTTGTTTATTATCTAACTATACCTATGCATTTATTTATGTATTTTATTTGTTATTTACATTATTATAGTTTTTATTTATTATTTTATTATTATTATGATTTTTTTTCGCATCCGACCTAGATATGGACCAAAAGGTCTCCTGTCGGCATGCTCCGCCTTTGTAATCCTTTGTAACTATAGCTAACATCTATTAGTTGACGTGTCACTGTGAAGGAACGGTTTTTATTCTTTATCGGCATGTTTCGAAGTCTGTATAAACAATGTATTCATTATGAAGTAGAATTAAGTGTGGGATATAAATAGTAGCATTAAATATGGGGTATAACTAGTAGCATTAAATGGGGGGTATAACTAGTAGCATTAAATGTGGGGTATAACTATCAGCACTAAATGGGGGTATAACTATTAGCATTAAATGGGGGTTATAACTAGTAGCATTAAATGTGGGGTATAACTAATAGCATTAAAAGTTGGGTATAAATAGTAGCATTAAATGGGGGTTATAACTAATAGCATTAAATGGGGGTTATAACTAATAGCATTAAATGTGGGATATGACCAGTAGCATTAAATGGGGGTACAACTAGTAGCATTAAATATGGGGTATAAGTAATAGCATTAAATGGGTGTTATAACTAGTAGCATTAAATGTGGGGTATAACTAATAGCAATAAATGCGGGGTATAACTAGTATCATTAAATGTGGGGTATAACTAGTAGCATTAAATGTTGGGTATAATTAGTACAGTAGCATTAAATGTGGGGTATAACTAGTAGCATTAAATGTGGGGTATAACTATTAGCATTGACTGGGGGGGGGGTTTAACTAGTAGTACTAAATGGGGGTATAACTAACTATAACTAACGTCTATCAATAAATATATCACTGTGGAGGAATGGTTTTGATCTCAATTTGCAAGATATTGGGTGGTGGTGGGGAGGGCATGGTGGGGTGGAAAGGGTGGTGATGTGGAGGGGATAGTGGGGTGGAAAGGGTGGTGGTGGGGAGGGGATAGTGGGGTGGAAAGGGTGGTGGTGGGGAGGGGATGGTGGGGTGGAAAGGGTGGTGGACGGAGGGGATGGTGGGATGGAAAGGGTGGTGGTCGGGAGGGTATGGTGGGGTGGAAAGGGTGGTGGTCGGGAGGGTATGGTGGAGTGGAAAGGGTGGTGGACGGAGGGGATGGTGGGATGGAAAGGGTGGTGGTCGGGAGGGTATGGTGGGGTGGAAAGGGTGGTGGTGGGGAGGGGATAGTGGGGTGGAAAGGATGGTGGTGGGGAGGGCAAGGTGGTGGTGGAAATGGTGGTAGTGGGAGGGGTGGTGGTGGGGAGGGCATGGTGGGGTGGAAAGGGTGGTGATGTGGAGGGGATAGTGGGGTGGAAAGGGTGGTGGTGGGGAGGGGATAGTGGGGTGGAAAGGGTGGTGGTGGGGAGGGGATGGTGGGGTGGAAAGGGTGGCGGTGGGGAGGGGATGGTGGGGTGGAAAGGGTGGTGGTCGGAGGGGATGGTAAGGTGGAAAGGATGGTAGTGGGGAGGGGATGGTGGGGGTGGAAAGGGTGGTGGTGGGGAGGGGATGGTGGGGTGGAAAGGATGGTGGTCGGGAGGGGACGGTGGGGTGGAAAGGGTGGTGGTGGGGAGGGGATGGTGGGGGTGGAAAGGGTGGTGGTGGGGAGGGGATGGTGGGGGTGGAAAGGGTGGTGGTGGGGAGGGGATGGTGGGGTGGAAAGGATGGTGGTCGGGAGGGGACGGTGGGGTGGAAAGGGTGGTGGTGGGGAGGGTATGGTGGGGTGGAAAGGGTGGTGGTGGGGAGGGGATGGTGGGATGGAAAGGGTGGTGGACGGGAGGGGATGGTGGGGTGGAGAGGGTGGTGGTCGGAGGGGATGGTGGGGTGGAAAGGATGGTGGTGGGGAGGGCAAGGTGGTGGTGGAAAGGGTGGTAGTGGGAGGGGTGGTGGTGGGGAGGGAATGGTAGGGTGTAAAGGGTGGTGGTGGGGAGGGGATGGTGGGGTGGAAAGGGTGGTGGTGGGGAGGGGATGGTGGGGGTAGAAAGGGTGGTGGTGGGGAGGGGACGGTGGGGTGGAAAGGGTGGTGGTGGGGAGGGGATGGTGGGGTGGAAAGGGTGGTGGTCGGAGGGGATGGTAAGGTGGAAAGGATGGTAGTGGGGAGGGGATGGTGGTCGTGGAAAGGGTGGTGGTGGGGAGGGGATGGTGGGGGTGGAAGGGTGGTGGTGGGGAGGGTGCGGTGGAAAGGATGGTGGTGGGGGGGAGGGGTGGGGTGGGGGGGTGGTGGTGGGGGGGGGGGTGGGGTGGTGGGGTGGTGGGGGGTGGGGTGGAGGGTGGTGGGGGGAGGGGGTGGTGGGGGTGTGGGGGGTGGGTGGGGGGGAGGGGGTTGGTGTGTGGGGGGGGTGGGGGGTGGGGGGGGTGGTGGTGGGGAGGGGATGGTGGGGAGGGTGGGGGGGGGGGATGGTGGGGGGGGGTGGTGGGGTGGGGGGTGGGTGGGGTGGGGGAGGGAGGGATGGTGGGGTGGAAAGGGTGGTGGTGGGGGAGGGGATGGTGGGGGTGGAAAGGGTGGTGGTGGGGAGGGGATGGTGGGTGGGGTGGATGGTGGATGGTGGGGTGGAAAGATGGGGGATGGGAATGGTTGGAAAGGTGGTGGTTAGTGGAGTGGTGGTGGGGATGGTGGGGTAAGGTGGTGGTGGTGGGAAAGGGTGGTGGTGGGGTGGAAAGGGTGGTGGTGGGGAGGGGATAGTGGGGTGGAAAGGGTGGTGGTGGGGAGGGGATGGTGGGGTGGAAAGGGTGGCGGTGGGGAGGGGAGGGGTTTATTTGCAGACCCCAAGGAAAACTTAGCAGGGTGCTCAAGGAAAAGGGGGTAATAAAGCACCAATGGGAAGGAGAAGTGCTGAGGAGGAAGGGGGAGAGGGTTATGCATGCAAGGGGGGAGAGGGTGGGGGGGGGGGAGAGTAAGTGGGAGAGAATGGGAAGGGGAAGGGGAGAAGGTGAGGGGGAGGAGGAAGGGAAGGTCAAGGGGAAGAAGAAGGGGAGAGGAAGGGGAAGGAAAGGAAGGAAGGAAAGAAAAAGAAGGGAAGAGGGAAAGAAGAAGGGAAAGGAAGATAAAGAGGGTTAAAGAGGGGAAAGGGGAAAAAGAGGGTCGAGTAAGCTGGTCTCGCTCTTACTTCCTTCTCTGTATCCACTTTTATCCTCTCCTTATCAACGTCCTCACCCTCTTCCCCCCCTCACTTCCACAATTCTTTTCTCCTACTTTATCACTCTCCCCACCCCCCCACCTCCCCAAGGGCTGACACTTCCACCCCAAAGCAGCCTCCCTCCCCCCTCCCCCCCAAAAAAAAAAAAAAAGCGAAAAGAAAAAACATTGAGGAAGTATGGGAGACCAGGGTCGAAGCGACGAACAACAAGAAACAAGACTTAGTGTTAAAAATGAATTTAATGAATAAGTCAAGCCAAGTCGAGAGGATTACATGAATACTAATGAATGAAGAAGGGGAGGGGAGAGCACGTCAGTATATCACAAAGACAAACAATACAAAAGGAAAGAAAAAAATAACTAAAGGAAGCAAATAAACTATAAATAAATGTTAAAAGGAACATTAATAGTAACCGAAGCATTATACGTATCCCAAACTGGTCAAAGTTTCACTAGAACACACACACACACACAATCATATTATATATATATATATATATATATATGTATATATATATATATATATATGTATACATATATAAATACATACAGACACACACAATTTTATATATATATATATATATGTGTGTGTGTGTGTGTGTGTGTGTGTGTGTGTGTGTGTGTGTGTGTGTGTGTGTAAACAATCAGCACACATCCATTCCAATCGTCTTTCTTTCAAGGAAACCTGCATTCGTAACTTCTTTAACATTCGTCGGAAAACACAAACGGGTATTTGGGCATTCAAGAGCAGGAATTAGTCTTTACGTTCCTTTCAAAGATCAACACCTGAAGCAACTTTAGGTTTCTTTGATTAACTTAAATATTCATATCTATTAATCAGGCCACATTCACTATAGCTAATCAATTTAAGACGCTTTCCAAGAAATGCAGCAAAGGGTTTTCTTGTACATTTTTTTTTTTCTGTCAATTTATTATTATTTACTATTTACCTGTTTGTTTGTTATTTAACCTTACCTATTCATTTATTTATTTTGTTTATTATTATTTCTATTATTATGATTTTTATTTATTCATTTATTTATTTATTTTACTATTATTTCTATTATTATAATTCTTATTTATTTTATTTATCTATTTATTTAATTTATTTATTTATCATTATCATCATTTTTTTCGCATCCGACCTAGTTATGAACCAAAAGGTCGCCTGTCGGCATGCTCCTACTCTGTAATATTTTGTAATCTTTTGGTTGAAATTGTGTCTTTCGTTGAATTACACAAGACCCTTTGCAAGACCCTTTGGGTAATTAAGAAACCTTCAGCGATAAACAGTAACATGTAATTTGGTAAAAGAAAAAGAATGCACGCCTA
>NC_134809.1:9355881-9375881 GCF_046742065.1 Oratosquilla oratoria
TGCAGTAGTGCGTGCAAGGCCCAACCTATTGACTTATGGGACGAAAAGAAAAGGAAGGAGGAGGAAGAAAGAGAGGGCGAGGATTAAGGGTGGGAGGAGGAGGAAGAGGAGGAGGAGGAAGAGGAAGAGGAAGGGGGAGGGGACCACTGGAAATGGGAAGACAGGGAGGAGGGAAAAGAAAATGTGTACGAGGAGAAAGAGGAAGAGAAGAAGAAGGAGGAGGTGGAGGAGGAGGAGGAGGAGGAGGAGGAGGAGGAAGGTGGAGGAAAACAGTGGGAAGGGGAAGACAGGGAGGAGGGGAGGAAAAATGAGTAGGAAAGCAAGGAGGAAGAGGAGGAGGAGGAAGAAGAAGAGGAGGAGAAGGAGGAGGAAGCGGAGGAGGAGGAGGAGGAGGAGGAAGAAGAGAAAGTGGGAGTGAAACAGTGGGAAAAGGAAGACGGGGAGGAAGGAAAAGAAAATTAATATGAAAGGAAGGAAGAAGAGGAGAAGGAGGAACAGGAGGAACAGGAGTGTGAGGGGATCAATGGGATGGGGAAAACGAGGAAGAGGGGAAGGGAAAAGAATACGAGGGTAAGGAGGAGGAGGAAGAGGAAAAGGAAAGGGAGGGGGAGGGGGAAGGGTACCAGTAGAAATGGGAAGACAGGGAGGAGATAAAGGAGGAGGAGGAGGAGGAGGAGGAGGAAGAGGAGGAAGAAGAAGATGGAAGAAAGGATAAGTGGGAAAAGGAAGACGGGGAGGAGAGGAAGGAAAATGAATAGCGAAGGAGGAGGAAGGGGGGGGAGGGGAGCAGTGTGAACGGGGAGATGAGGAGGAAAGGAAAGGAAATAAGTACGAGGGGAAGGAGGAGGGGAAGGAGGAGGAGGAGGAGGAGGAGGAGGACGAGGAGGAGGAGGACGAGGAGGAGGACGAAGAGGAGAAAGAGGAGGAGGAGAAGGAGGAAAGGGACCGTGCAAAAAAAAAAAAAAAAAAAAAAAAAAAAAAAAATATATATATATATATATATATATATATATATATAACCGTAAAATAGAGGATGAACGCCTGATAGAAACAATGAAATAGAGAGGATGGAGAAAGAGAAAGGAAAATGCCTTCGGCAGGCAAGGAGATATGGAAGTAGAAAATAAAAGGCTAAGAGAAAAAATCGCATATGAGAACTGTATTTTGATAATAAAAATATTATGGAAAGTGCTTACGTCACTATATGTTATGGTGAAATTCATATAGGGTCTCATCACAAAAAACAATGTAAAAATATATTTTTCTAACGTATTGGATGCAATCTGACATCTATGTAAATAAAATATTGAACACAAAATATAATTAGTATACATATATATATATATATATATATATATATATACATTCCTAACAGTATATCTCACTTCAGGGGGATGGGCAAATACAAGCCTTCCATAGTCTTCCATATTTAATTGACGTTTCGACTTCAGGGAGTCATCTTCCGAATACTATACAAGAACTAAATCAGTCTTACACAGCTACATAATACACAATTGACAATTTTGCACAGACAACATGGATTTAAGTATAGGCCGCTTGGGAACACCGAAAGGTTCGTGATGATATCCTGCGTGGCCGGACACTGCTCAAGAGGGGGAGGGGAGTGAGAGTGTGTTGGTTTAATACACATTTGCTTATACGTGTCAAAGAGTTATTACATATAAGTACAAAAACAAAATGTCCCCAAAAGGCGTCTCCTAAAAAAAAAAAAAAGAGGACAAGCAGACTAGCTGAAGCTTCCTTTCTGAAAGACTCCAGGTCTGATGAAACTGGATTCCAGAGCCTTGCGTTAGAAGCAAAGAAAGACAGGACATGCATGCCGACTCTTGCCAGAGGTAATTGCCCACAAATGAGATGAGACGTGTATATGGAGAGAACGACGTAGGGGGAGAGTGGTTCGGGCCTTGAGGAAGGGTTTCTGCCAATTACACGAAATAACAAATCCCAAGAAACTGTCCCGACTCTATTTAATTTCATAATTACCGTAGCAAGCCCAACCCCGCTGATTGCGGGCGCCGGGTATATGGGAGAGGGCCTTCCATGAACAATTCTCTTTTTTTTCCACGGACCGGGGACACGTAAATGGATTTGGAAAAAAGAAACACACCCAAAACAATCATGTTGATTACACAGCAAAATATAAATGTAACCATTCTTTCTACATCATTTCTAATTCAAATAGTTGATTAAGCTTAATTGGGTTTTTGTGAAAGCCTCGCTGATTAAATTGCGAGGAAATCCGACAATTTTTGTTTTTGTTGCCGGGAGAGATGATTTCTGGAAAAGAATTAACGGGGCATTAATGCAAAAGACGAAGCGTGCTACTCTTTTTCCTTTGTGAATGTATGCCTGTATATATGTATGTATACGTATGTATATACATTACAAACATACACACACACACATACACACACACACACACACATATACACACACACACACACATACACACACACACACACACACACAGACACACACACACACACACACAGACAGACACACACACACACACACACACACACACACACACACACACACACACACACACACACACACCTCGTTGCACAGTGGTTAGAGTTCTCACCTACCACTACGTCGGTCCGGGTTTGAATCCCGGCCAAGGCTGATCATTTCAGTATCGCTGCAAGTCATTACTCCAACTCTCGTGGGTGGGAGTTGAGTGTGTGTGTGCGTGTAAGGTCATAGTATTACTCATAGATCGGTCATACGAGCTCTGAGCTCTCATCCGGGAGGGAAATAGCTGTTCGATCACTAGTCCAACACGTGATCCAAAACCATGGTGAATTACACACACACACACACACACACACACACACATACACACACACACACAAATGTTATCAATTGGAATATATTGATCGCTGGACTAAAGTGTGATACTATTTGCTTTGTTTATTCTGCATCCCGTCAAATTACTTTATTCAATGAAGGGAAAACACCCAAATTTCTCTACATGGTCAAGTTCCCCTTTCATTTCGTTTTGTACCAAACGACCGAATAAAATCGTTTTAATATAAACCATCAACAG
This sequence comes from Oratosquilla oratoria, assembly GCF_046742065.1. NCBI lineage: Eukaryota > Metazoa > Arthropoda > Malacostraca > Stomatopoda > Squillidae > Oratosquilla > Oratosquilla oratoria. Next base: position 9,358,952 of record NC_134809.1, read on the forward strand.
AGGAGGTCCGTCCAATGACGGTCCGTTATGACGTGGACTGTTTGTGATGTCAGCTGGTTGTGACGTCAGCTGGCTGTGACGTCAGCTGGGGGGAGAGACCAAACGGCGAGGGGAGTTAGTGAAGAGGGAATGGGGAGATAAGGGCTTCGTGAATAGGGTTACCATCAGTAGATCGTGAGAGACATCGATACCAGGGGATTGGAGAGAAGGGGCTCTGGGAACGAGGAACAATGTAAAGAGGGAAGTATTGAGTATTCGAAGAGAACGTCTTGTCTGAAGAATTTTATTCTTGCTAGCATTAAATAGTTTAATTTGGCTGATGGAATACTCCAAGTTGAAAGGGTTTGACCCATTTGTATTCTAAATTTCGTTTTCTTCAGTTAGCGTCTTTTGGCATTGGCGCAAAGGAGCTAAAACCTGGTATTAACACTCAGCGGCCTAGTCGTAAGAGAGAAGGGGTGATATCATGATGGTCCCGAGATCGAGTCTCGCGACAACCGGGTTGATTATCTGAAAGTATTTACTGTTACGAGTGATTTGTTCCATGATAGTTACAAGAGCGATGCGAATAAAAGCCTCGGTCATTTGCTGCTGTTCATTACGTGTGGCTTTGCAAACTAGGTAAAACGAAGGATATTTGACGTCAGATGGCAGTCACCTTCATTCCTTGAGATAAGTTAATACCAGGTTCTGGCTCTTTTGTACGCTCACTGGTGTATTTGGGAAAGCGGAGGGATCCCGGATCGAGTCTCGCGACAGCTAAGTTGATTAATTGAACGATTTCACAGTTACGAGTGCCTTGTTCCATTATATACAGTTAGTGGACAACAACTATATTATATATATATATATATATATATATATATATATATATATATATAAAACTGTAACTCACACTCGAAAGAATTGAGAAATAGTACAGAGAAATCTGTATATTGTGCCCTCTAATTGTAGTCTCTTCAAGAGATAAAGTGGGTGGATATATATATATATATACATATATATATATATATATATATATATATATATATATATATATATATATTATATATATAATATATATATATACACACACTCACACACATATATATATATATATACATTATATATAAACACATATATATATATATATATATATATATATATATATATAACTGTAACTCACACTCGAAAAAATAGAGAAATAGTACAGAGAAATCTGTATATTGCGCCCTCTAATTGTAGTCCTCTTCAACAGATACAGTGGGTGGATAACATTATATATATATATATATATATATATATATATATATATATATATATATATATATATATATATATATATATACACACACACAAAATTATGACGTATGATAAAAAACGATTGGCAGTGAGGTCCGAGTCAACGGCTTTGGACAATTTGTTGACTACAAGTCAGGTCATTGAATCTGGTGACCATTATTCTTTGGATGAGTTGAAGTTAGGGAAATTCTTCATGTATGAGGATTCAATCATTTTTGTTCTAAAACTTCCATGAGAAATAGATACTGCCAGAATTTTTCCAATATATTCGGGGATCCATTTTGATGGTATGAAAAAACACGTCTTCAACGTATCTAATATAATTTTCATGTTTTTTTATCCTTGTTAGTAAATTCTTTCCCGTTTGTTCCCAATACACTTGATCACACTTGGCAAGGTAATTTGTAAACACAGGGGCTACTGACCTCCTTTATTCTCTGTTGAATATTTATTACCTTTCGAAAATATCATTGGGGTAATTAAAGGTGATTTTGATTTGGGTATTTGACAGCAGTTTAGAAGCAGCATTGACAGACTCGTTGCATGGTGTTCTGATGTTTTTCTTATACCAGATAAACTTGGTGTTGGAGTTAGAAGTCCTGTAAAAACTGGTTTTTGCTTTACTCAGAACTTTGGTAAAAAAAAAAAAAAAATTGGAAGCGTACGAACTCTAAATCGGTGTCTAAACATTATAGGTTACAAATCCTAAGTGCTCTAAGAAAAACGTCCAAAGCAACACTAGATTTAATTTTATCTGGATCAATCAACCAATCAATCAAATCAGCCATCCTGAGTCCACTGCTGAACAAAGGCCTCCTTCATAGCATTCCATGATTCACATGACCGCGCCATCCTCTGCCACGTCACTCCTGCAAACTTCTCGATCTCGTCTCTCCACCTTTTATCTGGATGGTGGCTGAAAAATATGAATAGCTGCCAGTGTGGGCGAGGTTTCTGTACATCAAGAAGGACAATTGCTGCAGGTTCTTAAGAATCAATGTGTCCAAGAATGGGAATTTACCCTCTGTTTTCCACTTTGCTTTGAACATTTTCTGTTTCAGGTATGCTCGTGATGTCTTCATTGTCCGGATGAACAAAAGGGGGGATCTTTTGATGACTTTCTTCCCAAACTTAGTAATTAAGATCACTGTTATTCCAGACACACGCACACTTTCTCCCACACACACAAAGAAACATTTACGTACACATAAACACACACACATACGCACACACGCACGCACGCACACACACACACACACACACACATGCATACATGCAGACATACATACAAATATATGTACTACATGTATGTACATGCACATAAATACAAATATGCTTCTATATGTAGATATGTACGCCTTTGGACACATGTACATTGTACATGCTTGCTTAAGTTTATGTACGTTGTCATATGTACTACATATATGCACGCATGTACACACATGCATACACTTGCATTCATGTATGTACACACATGCATACATTTGCATTCATGAATGTACACACATGCATACACTTGCATTCATGAATGTACACACATGCATAAACTTGCATTCATGTACATATGTACACACATGCATACACTTACATTCATGTATGTACACACATGCATACACTTGCATTCATGTATGTACACACGTGCATACATTTGCATTCATGTATGTACACACATGCATACACTTGCATTCATGAATGTACACACATGCATACACTTACATTCATGCATGTACACACATGCATACACTTGCATTCATGTATGTACACACATGCATACACTTGCATTCATGTATGTACACACATGCATACACTTGCATTCATGTATGTACACACATGCATATACTTGTATTCATGTATGTACACACGTGCATACACTTGCATTCATGTATGTACACACATGCATACCCTTGCATTCATGTATGTACACACATGCATACACTTGCATTCATGAATGTACACACATGCATACACTTGCATTCATGTATGTACACACATGCATACGCTTGCATTCATGCATGTACACACATGCATACACTTGCATTCATGTATGTACACACATGCATAAACTTGCATTCATGTATATACACGCATGCATACATTTGCATTCATGTATGTACACACATGCATACACTTGCATTCATGTATGTACACACATGCATACACTTGCATTCATGTATGTACACACATGCATACACTTGCATTTATGTATGTACACACATGCATACACTTGCATTCATGTATGTACACACATACATACACTTGCATTCATGAATGTAAACACATGTATATACTTGTATTCATGTATGTACACACATACATACACTTGCATTCATGAATGTAAACACATGTATATACTTACATTCATGTATGTACACACATGCATACACTTGCATTCATGTATGTAAACATATGCATACACTAGCATTCATGTATATAAACATGTACACTTTGACTCGTCGTGTTTATGCCTCCTTAAGTTTGTTCACGTTCATATATTTAGCTACGTTTGTGTGTGCAACTGGCATTTTGTCTTTCGAAGTATGCATGAACGTTCAATTTTTGCTGGCCTCGGTTCTGCCCCGCGTTCTGCACGTTCGTGTTTTTATCAAGACTTTGATTCCCGAAATAAATATTCCTCCGCTTCCGCCTGAGCGTCGTCGTCTAGCTCCTTTTCGTTCCCCAAACGGAAGTTCTTACATAAGTATGAATTATCGCAAATAATTGACACGGTTTTTTTGTTTGTTTTTTCGTCGTTTTTTAAGAAGGCGACATGGAAGCGTGTCTTGTATGCATTAGCAAAGTTGACCCCCGCAGATCAAACTCTTAAAAAAAATCGTAAATGAATGCGAATGGAGATTGAATATTTAAATCAAAGGATGAGGAGCTTCCGGCAGTGGAAAGACCCACCCTCCCCCAAGAAGAAGAAGAAGAAAAAAAAAAAAAAAAATCTCGACTCAGGAAGAAAGGAAAGTGTGATAAGAGGCGATCATCCACGCGCTCGCTCACGAACTCAAAAAAAAAAAAAAAAAAAAAAAAAAAAATTACGAAGGATGAGAACGAAAAACAGCCGTCAAAGAACGGAAGAAGGAGAATAAGAAAAGTAAAAAGAGAGTTGAAGTTTGTCAGCTGCTCTTAATTAATGCAGGATGCTGGGAGGAGTATGGAGGATGAACGGGGGGGGGGTATGGAGTCGAGTGGAGTTTGGGAGGAAGGGAGGAGAGAGAAAGGAGGAGGGAGGGGATGGAAAGGAGGAGGGAGGGGAGGGAAAGGAGGAGGGAGGGGAGGGAAAGGAGGAGGGAGGGGAGGGAAAGGAGGAGGGAGGGGAGGGAAAGGAGGAGGGAGGGGAGGGAAAGGAGGAGGGAGGGGGAAAGGAGGGAGGGGAGGGAAAGGAGGAGGGAGGGGAGGGAAAGGAGGAGGGAGGGGAGGGAAAGGAGGAGGGAGGGGAGGGAAAGGAGGAGGGAGGGGAGGGAAAGGAGGAGGGAGGGAGGGGAGGGAAAGGAGGAGGGAGGGGAGGGAAAGGAGGAGGGAGTGGAGGGAATGGAGGGAAAGGAGGAGGGAGGGAGGGGAGGGGAAGGAGGAGGGAGGGGAGGGGAAGGAGGAGGGAGGGGAGGGGAAGAAGGACGGAGGGAGGGGAAGGAGGAGAGAGGGAGGGGAGGGAAAGGAGGAGGGAGGGAGAGGGGAAACAGATGGAAGAGGAGGAGGGAGAAGGGGAATTTAGTTGAGAAACTGAAAGAAAAGAAGGTGAAGTAGGAGAAAGAGAAAGAGAGTGAGAAAGAGAGAGAGAGAGAATGAAGAGCAAACAGTTAGTGTGGAGTTGGATGGAGAGTGGAAGAGTGAAAGAAGGAGGGGGGACAGAGGTAAAGAGCGAGGTGAAAGGAGAGATGGAGGGGAGAGGAGGAGGAAGAGGGAGAAGAAGAGGGAGAGGGACACTGGAGGGGGAGTAGGGGGAAGAGTGATAGACGAAGGGGAAGAAGAATAAGAGAACGAAGAGAGGGAGAGGAGAAATGAGAAGGAGAGGAAGAGAGGAGGGGAAGGAAAAGAGGATGAAGAATAAGGAAAAGAAGAGGAGGAAGAACGATGCAAATAAAAATGGAAAGTGAAGAGGAGGAGGAGGAGGAGGAGGAGGAGGAGGAAGTTGGGGAGGAGGGGAGGTAAGGGAGGAGGAGGAGGTGAAAAAGAGGAGGTGGACAATAAGGAGGAGGGAGAGGAGCAGGAGGATATCGAAGGCGAGAATGAGGAGAATGAGGACGAGGATAAGGAGGAAGAGGAAGAGAGGTACGAGGAAGAGGAGGACGAAGAGGGAGAAAAGGAGGAGGAAGAGGAGAAAGGGAATAGGGAAGAAGGCAAGGACGAAGGGAAAGAGGATCAGGGAAAAAGGAAGAGGAGAAGGAAAAAATATACAATAATGATGCTACATGGATAAATAAATAAATAAATAAATAAATAGATAAATGAATAAAAAGATAAATAAATAGATAAATAGACAAATAAATAAAGAGAACGGGTAACAGTGAAAATAGCCGTATCACTGATAAGAAAAATAAAGTCATATTTGTGCTGAAGGATTAATCAGACAAAATAAATCAATAATGACGTAAATTGATAACTGAACACAAGAAATAAAGTAAGTAGATATGTAGACATGTAAATGAGTAAATTATAAAACAAATATGGACGCTAAACAAATAAACAGGTAAAATTATAAACAAAAACATAGATAAATAAAAAACAAGGAATTGAGCAAATGAACAAAATTAGTGGTTAATGAAATAATAAATAGATAGATATATGTACAAGTGAATAGATAAATGATTAACACACACACATGCAAACAAACGTACACACACACACACACACACGCACACACACACGCACACACACACGCACATACACACACACACACACACGCACACACACACGCACACACACACGCACATACACACACACACACACACACAGGGATCGTCATTGGGGTTGGTCCATTATTCCCCAGTATTTCCACTTCTATACATAAGCAGGCATACACACACACACACACACACACACACACACACACACACACGACCCCCAAGTAAACTACTCAAGAGTTCTCCAGATATTTTAGCATAACAAACATCTGGCTTGCAACGAGACAGTCATTTCCTTTTATGTATAAACGCGTCTTCCTAACTTGGGACACAATTCCCAGGGTCTACAGGCCTTCCGCTATTCAACTTCCACCTCCTTGAAAGCAACCTTCAACTCCTAACATTCCGACGCTGCAATAATTTACAACCCTCCCTCCCTCCCTCCCTCCCTCCCTCCCTCCCTCCCTCCCACCACCACCACCACCACCACCACCACCACCACCACCACCACCACCACCACCACCACCACCACCACCACCACCACCACCACCACCACCACACCACCACCACACCACCACCACCACCACCACCACCACCACCACCACCACCACCACCACCACCACCACCACCACCACCACCACCACCACCACCACCACCACCACCACCACCACCACCACCACCACCACCACCACCACCACCACCACCACCACCACCACCACAACAACAACAGCAGGAGGGAGGAAGACCATCAACAATTTACAACTCTGAGGGAACGGAGTACCCAAGCGACCTCGGGACCAGACACCGTCTACGGAGACTTACTTTCTCTGTATACGGGAACGTGGCTCCAGGCTCTCTCGACAAACTCTGATAGACACTTAACTCATAATCATTTCCACCCTTGAAGTTCAAATTCGAAATTGCCGACACATTTAAGGGTCAGACGCGAAGAAAGGGATGATATGACGTGTGCTTTGCCATATTATGAGATCAGGCTGGTGTGTATTACGTGTGTGTGTGTGTGTGTGTGTGTGTGTGTGTGTGTGTGTGTGTGTGTGTGTGTGTGTGTGTGTGTATGTGTGTGTGTGTATGTGTGTGTGTGTATGTGTGTGTGTGTGTGTGTGTGTGTATGTGTGTGTGTGTGTGTGTGTGTGTGTGTGTGTGTGTGTGTATGTGTGTGTGTGTGTGTGTGTGTGTGTGTATGTGTGTGTGTGTGTATGTGTGTGTGTGTGTGTGTGTGTGTGTGTGTGTGTGTGTGTGTGTGTGTGTGTGTGTGTGTGTGTGTGTGTGTGTGTGTGTGTGTGTGTGTGTGTGTGTGTGTGTGTGTGTGTTTACCTAGCTGTATTATACGGAAAGGGGAGCTATGCTCGCAGTGACCCGTCTTTGTACTCACAGCATCTAGTTTGTTCTTAAATTCTTGTATGGTGTTTGCACACACTATTATTTCGTGTGTGTGTTTGCGTGTGTGTGTGTGTGTGTGTGTGTGTGTGTGTGTGTGTGTGTGTGTGTGTGTGTGTGTGTGTGTGTGTGTGTGTGTGTGTGTGTGTGTGTGTGTGTGTGTGTGCGCGCGCGGGAGAGAGGGAACGAGTGCATGCGTACATGCGTACGTGCGCGTGCAACGCGTGTTTCTGTACAACTATCTGTAAGTTTGTATTTACGAGTTCCGTAGACCCGTCACCATTCTTACCCCGCGTTTGTATTTGAGTGTGGACAGTACTCCCACATAACCGCGCATAAACATCAAACACCTTAGACCGGAGTTCGACACAACAAGAAAGGAAACAGAAGACAAAAAAACAAAACAAAAACAAAATCTCTCTCTGGGCACGACGTGGAAGAGACCACAAAGACGCTCATCAGATGCCAGAAAGACCTCAGAGCCGAATTCGAACGCGAGAGTTCTCCGGACGAAATTCTCAACTATGTGGCAGCAACAGAAGCCGCGGACCAAGGCGGGGCCGCCTTCGAGGCTTCGGAATGTTCTTCAAAGTTCACAATCGTCTGGTTAGAGAAAAAATCGGAGAGGGAGACCAAACAACTGGACCTACACATTTGTGACGGAAGACGGGAGGAATCGGGGGAGGGGAGGGAGGGAGGGAGGGAGGGACAGGAAGAAAGGGAAGGAAGGGACGGGAGGAAAAGGGGGGTGGGGGAAGTGGGAAGAAAGGAAGAAGAGAGGGAGGGGTACAGGAAGAGAAGGAGGAAGGGAGGGAAGAGAGAGAGAGAGAGAGAGAGAGAGAGAGAGAGAGAGAGAGAGAGAGAGAGAGAGAGAGAGAGAGAGAAAGGCGAGGGAGAAAGGAAGAACGATAGAGAGTAGAGGAGAGAGAGAGAGAGAGAGTAGAGGAGAGAGAGAGAGAGAGAGAGAGAGAGAGAGAGAGAGAGAGAGAGAGAGAGAGAGAGAGAGAGAGAGAGAGAGAGAGAGAGAGAAGAAGGCGAGGGCGAAAGGAAGAACGATAGAGAGTAGAGGAGAGAGAGAGAGAGAGAGTGTAAGAGGGAGTTGAAAATGGAGTAGGAGAGGGAGTAGATAAGGCAGGGGGGAGGAGTGATTGGAGAAAGTGATGAGGAGAAGGAGGGTTAGAAGTAGTGTTTGCACTTCTTCGGTAATAATTGAGCAATTCTATCACCAAAGACTATATCTTGCCAGAGAAGGCAGTCTTATAAGTGGTAAAGGACTTATATAAGAAGAGTAACAGATCAGAGGGATTAGTTAAGAGTATAAGTAAAAAAATAAATAAACAAAGGAAAATAAAAATTTATTAAAAAGTAAGATAATATAATCGACTCTGAGAAGAGATTAGTTTCCAATCGCAGGATAATGCTGTGTGACCCTGGTCCAAAGGGGTGCGTGCCCTTATTCAGTCAATATCCCATGCAGAAGTAGGGGAGAGAGGGAGCGAGAGGGATGGAGACGGACGGAAAGAGGGGAGATGACGGAGAGAGAGAGAGAGAGAGAGAGAGAGAGAGAGAGAGAGAGAGAGAGATACAGACACACACACACACACACACACACACATACACATACACGCACACACACACACACAGCTTTGAACCCTCTTCCGGGAGTGAAATAGATGTCGATCACAAGTCCAACACGTGATTCAAAGACCATGGTGAATAATATATATATACATATATATATATATATATATATGTATATATATATATACATAATGTATATATATATATATATATATATGTATGTAACACCACAAAACATCTAACTCGTTATTAATACACGTGACGAGCCACGGCCGGCCATTTACCCAGCTGGAATCATGAGATACTTCACACTGGTATAGAAAAAAATGATAAGAAAAACTCAAGAAGCAGCTTACATCAACTTAGCAGTAAAAACAAATCATACAGAAGGCTTTGTAAACCTAGCACGAGCCTCAGCCGGATTGGTTATTGCAAGGGCACATACAGACCAATCAGCGAGCTCCATTCCAAGATGATACGCCAGATGATCCGCTAGATATGTTTATAAGCAGCTTATGCCCAACTGCCTGTATCGTTTTCTCTCTGAAGAAGACTCTGTGGAAACGATAGAGAATAATGTGCATCTGCTTCTTCCTTGAATCTTCCTACACCTCTCCAACCATTTGTCTTTACACTTGTCTATATATATATATATATATATATGTATATATATATATATATATATATATATATATATATATGGGAAAGGTGGAGGGGGAAACACGGGTCTTTATCTGATTATCGAGTTTTATTCCTGAAGAAGCTATTGTAAGCGAAACCGGTCAGGAATAAAACTCGATAATCAGATAAAGACCCGTGTTTCCCCCTCCACCTTTCCCATAATTTGTCCCAATGTCTCTACATATATATATATATATATATATATATTTATATATATACATATATATATATATATATATATATGTATATATATATATATATATATATACAGTATATATAAAATTCCTAAATCCATTTCCTTTATGTGTCCTCCCTCCTTTCTTCTTTCCTGTTTCCACTTCTTTCATCTCCTTCTTCCTCCTTAATTTCTCTTAGATCGCCTTCGTTTTTCTTTTTGACCTTTCCTCCTCATTTTTCCTACTTCTCCTTCCTTCTTTACTTCTTAATCTTTATATGCTTCTTCTTTTTCCTCTCTACTCCCACTTTCCTTCCTCCTTTGTGTTTTTAATCTTTATTTCTCTTTTCCTCTTCCTCTCCTTCGCCTCCTCCATGTGTTCTTTCAACTTCTCTTTCTGTTCTTAAGAGCTATCATTGCATATCTTTTCCTCATACTTTTCCTTTTTATGTTTTTTTTTTTTTTTTTTTTTTTTTTTTACAATATTTCGTGATTTTCCATCTCTCTCTCTCTCTTTACCTCCTTTCTCTTTTTGTCCTTTGTGCTTTCCTTCATTTCTGTTTCTGTTTCTCTTTCTACCTCCTCCTCCCTCCCCCGTTCCCTCTACCTCTCCCTCTGTTTCTCCTTTTTTCTTTCTTTCTACCTCCTCCCTCCACCGCTCCCTCTCCTTCTCCCTCTGTTTCTCCTTTTTCTTTCTCCTTCCTACGCTCCCTCTCCTTCTCCCTCTCTTTCTGTCTACCTCCTTCTCCCTCCCCCGCTCCCTCTCCTTCTCCCTCTCTATCTCCTTTTTCTCTCTTTCTACCTCCTTCTCCCTCCCCCGCTCCCTCTACCTCTCCCTCTGTTTTTCCTTCTCTTTCTTTCTACCTCCTCCTCTCTCTCCTTCTCCCTCTGTTGCTCCCTCTCTTTCTGTCTACCTCCCTATCCCTCCTCCTTTCCCTTTTCTTTTCGCCCTGTTTCTCCTCCTTCCTCTGTTTCCCCTTCTGTTTCCTTCTACCTCATCTCCCTCCCCCGCTTCCTCTCCCTCTCCCTCTGTTTCTCATTCTCTCTTTCTTTCTACCTCCTCCTCCCTCTCCCGCTCCCTCTCCCTCTACATCTCCCTTCCCTCTCCCTCTGTTTCTCATTCTCTCTTTCTTTCTACCTCCTCCTCCCTCTCCCTCTACCTCTCCCTCTCCCTCTCCTTCTCCCACTGTTTCTCCTTCTCTTTCTACCTCCTTCTCCCTCCCCCGCTCCCTCTCTCCCTCTCCCTCTCTCCACTCGCCTTCCCCGTCGCTGTTAATTGTCAATTTGCATATGCATCAAAAAGTACTCCGGGCATAAAGAAACCCAACAGCAGCTAAAGGAGAACTGCAACCAATTTGAGCTAAATAGTTATAAATTTTAACAGAAATCATTGATGCCTTGGCAGCTCAACTCTTTGACTGTGATGGGGCTCAAAATAAAATCGCTCTGCAGCAACCAGCGTTTCTTTTTTTTTTCTTTAAGAAAACAGAGAATAAACTTGAAAATTAGACAGACTCTTACCTGAAGAGAATCTCCTGCAACAACTAGCGTTTTTTTTTTCTTTAAGAAAGAATAAACTTGAAGCCGAGACAGACTCTTACATGAACAGAATCTCCTGCAGCAACCAGCCTCTCTTTTTTTTCTTTAAGAAAACAAAGAATAAACTCGAAACCGAGACAGACTCTTACCTGAATAGAATCGCTCTGCAGCAACCAGCGTTTCTTTTTTTTTCTTTAAGAAAACAGAGAATAAACTTGAAAATTAGACAGACTCTTACCTGAATAGAATCTCCTTCAGCAACCAGACTTTCTTTTTTTTTCTTTAAGAAAACAATAAACTTAAAACCGAGACAGACTCTTACCTGAACAGAATCTCCTTCAGCAACCAGCCTTTCTTTTTTTTCTTTAAGAAAAAGAATAAACTTGAAACCGAGACAGACTCTTACCTAAATAGAATCTCCTTCAGTAACTAGCCTCTTTTTTTTCTTTAAGAAAACAAAGAATAAACTCGAAACTGAGACAAACTCTTACCTGAACAGAATCTACTGTAGCAACCAGTCTCTTATTTTTTTTCTTTAAGAAAGCAGAGAATAAACTTGAAACTGAGACAGACCTGAACAGAATCTCCTGCAACAACCAGTATTTTTTCTTTTTTATTTAAGAAAACAAAGAATAAAATTGAAATTCAGACAGACTCTTACCTGAACAGAATCTCCTGCAGCAACTAGCCTCTTTTTTTTTCTTTAAGAAAACAAAGAATAAACTCGAAACTGAGACAAACTCTTACCTGAACAGAATCTCCTGCAACAACTAGCCTTTTTTTTTCTTTAAGAAAACAAATAATAAACTCGAAACTGAAACACTCTTACCTGAACAGAATCTCCTGCAGCAACTAGCCTCTCTTTTTTTTCTTTAAGAAAACAAAGAATAAACTCGAAACCGAGACAGACTCTTACCTGAATAGAATCTCCTGCAACAACTAGCGTTTTTTTCTTTAAGAAAACAAAGAATAAACTTCAAAATGAGACAGACTCTTACCTGAACAGAATCTCCTGCAGCAACCAGCCTCTCTTTTTTCTTTAAGACAACAAAGAATAAACTCGAAACCGAGACAGACTCTTACCTGAACAGAATCTCCTGCAGCAACTAGCCTCTTTTTTTTCTTTAAGAAAGCAAAGAATTTACTCGAAACTGAGACAAACTCTTACTTGAACAGAATCTCCTGCAGCAACTAGCCTCTCTTAGTTTTTTCTTTAAGAAAACAAATAATACACTTGAAACTGAGACAGACTCTTACCTGAACAGAATCTCCTGGTCGGAGGGAATGGTTTAGAATAAAATGCTAAATTCGCTCGCTGTGCTTTCTCGTCCTGTCTGAAGCCAGGCAATTTTATGCAGTTGAAGGGAGAATATCGAGAATGGTAAATATCTTCTCTGAATAGAGTTGGAGATCACAATAAAATGAAGAAAGAAGACAAATCTTCTGCAGATCCCCGCCTGAATAAAATCGTCATCCTATAGACAGAATAAAGCGCATAAAACTTCTTGAACGAGTAAAAATATACTAGTGATGATATATATATATACAAAACTATAAATATTACTCAACCAATCACCCGGTCAATACATCAATATCTATTCAAGCTATCGATCTATCAAGCATTCAATGAACTGATCAGTAAAAAAAAAAAAAAAAAAAAAAAAAAAAAAAAAAAAAAAAAAAAAAAATAATAATAATAATAATAATAATAATAATAATAATAATAATAATAATAATAATAATAATAATAATAATAATAATAATAATAATAATAATAATAAATAATAATAATAATAACATAATAATAATAATAATAATAATAATAATAATAATAATAATAATAATAATAATAATATAATAATAATAATAATAATAATAATAATAATAATAATAATAATAATAATAATAATAATAATAATAATAATAATAATAATAATAATAATAATAATAATATAATAATAATAATTAATAATAATAATAATAATAATAATAATAATAATAATAATAATAATAATAATAATAATAATAATAATAATAATAATAATAATAATAATAATAATAATAATAATAATAATAATAATAATAATAATAATAATAATAATAATAATAATAATAATAATAATAATATAACAATAATAATAATAATAATAAAATAATAATAATAATAATAATAATAATAATAATAATAATAATAATAATAATAATAATAATAATAATAATAATAATAATAATAATAATAATAATAATAATAATAATAATAATAATAATAATATTGATAATAATAATAATAATAATAATAATAATAATAATAATAATAATAATAATAATAATAATAATAATAATAATAATAATAATAATAATAATAATAATAATAATAATAATAATAATAATAATAATAATAATATAATAATAATAATAATAATAATAATAATAATAATAATAATAATTATATGCCACCTAACTAAAGCAAATCGTCATCACTGATAACCGTTGGGAATCAAACTCCTGACATTCAGGTCATGTCAAAGTTCAAGGTGACATAGCGGTATACATGACCTTACGAGTATATAGATTTAACTGATATGGAGAAAATGAGGAATGAATTATCAGGAGACGCCACTTGGGGCGTCAGTTATTTCCTTGTCTGCTGCGAAAGCAGGAAGGGGAAATGGCTGTCAGCGGGAGCCGCGTAAAAAAGAAGAAGAAGAAAAAAAATGGAAAAGTAAAAGAAAGGGAGAAAAAAAAAAGCAAAGAATGAGTAAATAGATAAATCAATAAATAGTAATGATAATGATAATGATAATAATAATAATAATAACAATGATGATGATGATGATGATGATGACATGATGATGATGATGATGATGATGACATGATGATGGTGATGATGATGATGATGATGATGATGATGATGAAGAAGAAGAAGATGGAGAGAAGGTGTGAAGCCACTATCCTTTGCATATACTGTTCTGGCAAATCTTTGGTTGTTCTATGAGCCTGTGGAGGGGGAGGATAGAAGAGTAGAGAGGAGGCAGAAATATCTTTATTCTCACAATATGGCAAACCTTATCTATTACCTATTTTCTCTTGGCTATTGTCTAACAGTTTTATTTTCCTGTGGAACGATTCTTAGGGTGAAAGCGTAAGACGCAAACTAAAAACAATTCTCTTTTGCCCAAGTTCATAGTCAGTGTGTGTGGAGAGAGGAAAAAATGATGTAACACGCATTTCCGCGTGTATAACACCCATATTCGCCGTCCTATTGACGTGAGGCCCAACTATACGCGGCGGAGAACCAACTGGCGCCCACACTACACGCCTCGTGTATATGGCTCTACAGGGCCTCAAGGCGTATTTCGTGTGCTCGAGCGTAAAGTGTATCGATTTGCATATAGTTGTCTAGCGTTCAACTCCAAGTTCAGTCAGAATTTAAGGACGTTCAGTGACTGACCTAAGGTCGCTTCAAGGGAATATCCACGCCCATTACAAAACGCGTCACCGTAATGCCTATAATCATGTCATAAGCCGTGACGTGTATGTATGACGTCATAGTGAGGCCCAAAATGTAGCACATAGACGTCAGACTCTGACGTCACAGGTATATCCAAGGACGTCATCATGAAGTATGCCAGTAACAATGACGTCAAAACATGACGTCATTGTTACTCAAGATATTCCATCAAAGATCATTAAGTCAAACTGTGACGTCACAATGATGCCCAAGGCTGTGACGTCACAGTGATTCATAGTCATATGGTGAAAAATGACGTCTGGGGTTTGAAGGTTCCGTCGGTGATCTTTGGCCTGTCACACTATGCGGCGAGGCCGGATGGCGGAAAGATCATGTTTGCGAGATCAATAAGTTTCATAAAATCACCTGACGATAATCACGACTTCATACGGTGACCACCATCTCCCACCTTGTTGAAATACTCTCACAACCTTTCGTGTCTAAGGACTCATGACGTAGACTTTGCTATAACCTAACCTAACCTAACCTAGCCTAGCCTAACCTAACCTTAAAGTAACTGATGAACGACCTCGCGCAATGACGACTTCCATGAGTTCTTCCCAAGTCCCTTTCCAAGCCCCCACCGCTCCTGAAGCCCATACAAGCCCCCTTCCAAGTCCCCTTCCAAGCCCCCACGCCTCCTGAAGCCCATCCAAGCCCCCTTCCAAGGCCCCTTCCAAGCCCCAAGGGTTTCTGAAGCTTATGCAAGCCTCCTTTCCAAGCCTCCTGAAGCCTCCTTCCAAGCCCCCACCCCTCCTGAAGCCTATCCAAGCCCCCAACCCTCCTGAAGCATATCCAAACCTTTTTCCAAGCCCCCTTCCAAGCAAGCCCCCTTCCAAGCCCCCAGGCCTCCACTATTACCCATCACCGTCTCCAAGTCACCCTTAGGCCCATCTGTCGCGTTCTTTTCTTTGGTGATGTTTTGTCCATTGTTGATGATAATAGAAGAATTCGGTGCGGCTGCGCAGTATCTTTGCGTTTTGTCCAATAGGAGAGAAGAGAGTGACTGGCTGGCCATATATACTACCTTAGCTTTCTTTTAATGGTCGTGGTCGCCTTCTTCTCTATCGTCGTCGTATATACCTTCTTCGTCGTCTTTAACATTGCCGTCGTCGTCGCTGTCGTCTTTACTGTAACCGTCGTCTTTATCCATCGTTGTCACTTTATTGTTACAGTTTTTATTTATCGTTGTTGTTTATACTGTCGGTGTCGTCTTTATCATCGTCATTGTGTTTAACACGGTCGTCGACGTCTTTATCTCTTCATGGTCCTTTTTACCGTCGTCGTCATCTTTACTGTCGTCGTTGTCTCGCTTTAATATTCTTTGTCGTCGTTTTTTTTTTTTTTACCGTCGTCGTCATCTTTATAGGTCGTCGTTGTCTCGTTTTAACCTTCTTTGTCGTCTTTTTTTTTTATTTTTTTTTTAACTGTCATCTTTACTGTCGTCGTTGTCTTATTTTAACATTCTTTGTCGTCGTCACCATCTTCAACAACAAGAAAAAAATAATCCGATGGTAGTCAAAACTAAAGTCAGCGAATTGCGCTACTACGTTGAGGAGGTTCTTCCAAACGGCAGTTCCACGTTTTTTTTTTTCAGGATATATACACATGTTTACTGCACGGCTGGTTTCCGTCGCTACGCCGCCACGACTGAACGCCTCTTGCATTTCTGTAGAACTACATAACTCAACACAGAATTGCACTCTCCCCTCACGCCCGCGATTTTCTCCCCCCAGCCCGAACGATTTTTCCTTATTCGAGAGCGATTTCTCTTGCTTGCGGAGGTAACGATTTGAGAAAACAACCGTATAATGCCCCACATACTGGAGTATCGTGTCATAGGCTTGCGTAAAGTACATTGATGGAGATCTCGTTGTGGATTCTGTTGTTGGTCTGGTGGGTCCTATTCCTAACGTAGTA
>NC_134809.1:9383381-9413381 GCF_046742065.1 Oratosquilla oratoria
ATATATATATATATATATATATTATATTATATATATATATATATATATATATATATATATATATATATATATATATATATAATATATATATATATATATATATATATATATATATATATTATATATATATATATATATATATATATATATATATATATATATATATATATATATATATATATATATATATTATATATATATAATATATATATATATATATATGGATGTATATTGAGACATTCTGACAGGTTGACCTAAGTGTAGTAGTAAACACAGAAGTCTTAGCCTGAGTTTATTCCTGACTAGTTTCGCAGGTATCCGTTGAAAAAGCATACCTGCGAAACTAGTCAGGAATAAACTCAGACTTAGACTCCTGTGTTTCCTCCTCCACTTACGTCAATATGCATATATTATATATATATATATATATATATATATATATATATATATATATATATATATATATATACATATATACAACACTGAATGGGTCCCAGTAATTAGAGATACATTTTAACAACCACAATGCACTTTAATTCTAAGCCATCAACATCGGGAGACCCGATAAGTATATATACATATACGTTTTCACTTTTGTATTCATTTTGACAAATTTCCGCTTCCGAGATGACGCTTTACCTCTTCAGCCATCTTGCCTTTTCCACGTGGACCTCAAAGATGTCAAGACGATGTTTTCGCGTCTCGGAGGATCTTCGCCCACCTTCAGAAAGGACAATATTGGGGGATTGGATTCCGCACACCTTCAAGTAAAGTTTCGGGTCCCGCACGAAAGAGGCGTTAATTCCATATGCCGAGTTATGGAAGGATTAGACGAGCTTGATGCCTATTTGCATATCATCCGACCGCTCCTGGGTACCGGTGGGGGGGGAGAGAGAGAGATCCAGTGGTGGTAGGAGGGGAAGGGGGAATGGGAGGTGATAGTGGGAGGGGGGGAGGGGAATGAGAGGTGATAGTAGTGGTGGTGGAAAGGGACGGAGGTGGTGGTGGTAGTGGTGGTAGGAGGGGAAGGGGGAATGGGTGGTGATAGTGGTGGTGGTGGAAAGGGGTGGAGGTGGTGGTGGTGGTGATGGTGGTAGGAGGGGGAGAGAGAGGAGCCAGTGGTGGTGATGGTGGGAAGGGGAATGGTAGGCGATAGTAGTGGTGGAAAGGGGTGGAGGTGGTGGTGGGAGGGGGGTGGGGAATGGGCGGTGATAGTAGTGGTGGTGGAAAGGAGTGGAGGTGGTGATGGTGGGAAGGGGAATGGGCGGTGATAGTGGTGGTGGTGGTGGAAAGGGGTGGTGGTGGGAGGGGGGGGAATGAGTGGTGATAGTGGTGGTGGTGAAAAGGGGTGGATGTGGTGGTGGTGGTTGTGAAATGGGGTGGTGGTGGTGGTGGAAGGGGATGGTGTTAGTTTGGAAAGTAGCAATGATGGTGGATGTGGGAGGGGGCAGTGGTAGTGGATGTGGAACGGGGCAGTAGTGGTGAATGTGGAGCGGGGAAATGGTAGTGGATGTGGGTCGGGGTAGCTGTGGAGATGTGGAATTGGGCAGTTGTGGTGGATGTGGAAAGGGGCAGTAGTGGTGATGTGGAATGGGGCAGTAAAGGTGGATGTGGAACGGGGAAATGGTAGTGGATGTGGAACGGGGCAGTGGTGGTGGATGTGGAGCGGGGAAATGGTAGTGGATGTGGAACGGGGCAGTAGTGGTGAATGTGGAGCGGGGGAAATGGTAGTGGATGTGGGACGGGGTAGCTGTGGAGATGTGGAATTGGGCAGTACTGGTGGATGTGGAAAGGGGCAGTAGTGGTGATGTGAAACGGGGCAGTAAAGGTGGATGTGGAACGGGGAAATGGTAGTGGATGTGGAACGGGACAGTGGTGGTGAATGTGGAACGGGGCAGTGGTGGTGGATGTGGAGCGGGGAAATGGTAGTGGATGTGGAACGGGGCAGTGATGGCGGATGTGGAACAGGGCAATAGTGGAGATGTGGAACGGGGCAGTGATGGTGGATGTGGAACGGGGCAGTGATGGTGGTGGAATAGGGGCGATGGTGGTGGAGGTAGGGGAGGGCAAGAGTGATGGGAGTGGGAGGTGGGAGTGGGAGGTGGGAGTGGGAGGTGGGATTGGGAGGTGGGATGGGAGTGGGAGGTGGGATGGGAGTGGGAGGTGGGATGGGAGTGGGAGGTGGGATGGGAGTGGGAGGTGGGATGGGAGTGGGAGGTGGGATGGGAGTGGGAGGTGGGATGGGAGTGGGAGGTGGGATGGGAGTGGGAGGTGGGATGGGAGTGGGAGGTGGGATGGGTGTGGGAGGTGGGATGGGAGTGGGAGGTGGGATGGGAGTGGGAGGTGGGATGTGAGTGGGAGGTGGGATGGGAGTGGGAAGTGGGATGGGATTGTGGAAGGTGATAATAGGAGGGGAGATGGCGCTTGTGGGATGAGGTGTTGATGGTAGGGATTGTGGGATGTACCAGTTGTGGTTTCAGGGAGCTGGAGGACGGGAAAGGGAGTCGGAGATGTGGGATTTGGTGGTAGGAGAGGATGGGTGTTTGTGGGAGGAAGAGATAAGGGCGGTGTGGTTGTGGTGGGAAAAGAGGTGGAATGGGAGGTGGTAGATGCGGAAGCGGTGATGGAACGGGAAGTGGGTAGATGTGGAAGGTTGTAATGCTAGGGAGAACAAACATAAGAACATAAGAATGAAGGAGACTGCAAGAGACCATAAGGCCTACACTAGGCAGTTCCATATCCATCACCACCTGTCATCCCCATCCATAAAGTTGTCTAACCGCTTCTTAAAACAACTGATAGTTTCAGCGCTCACTACATGGTTACTAAGTCTATTCCATTCGTTGACCACACTATTAGTAAACCAATTCTTGCCTATTTCCTTCTTAAATCTAAATTTGTCCAGTAGTGGAGCGGTGGAATGTGGTAATATCAGGGAGCGGTGGAAGGTGGTAATGTTAGCGAGAGGTGGAAGGAGAATGTGGAGTAGGTATTGGTTGGAATACTTGTTGGTAATGGTAATTGTGGCAACACATGATCGTGGTAGCGTGAGTTGTCAGCGTTGGTAATGAAGCTGT
This sequence comes from Oratosquilla oratoria, assembly GCF_046742065.1. Taxonomy (NCBI): domain Eukaryota; kingdom Metazoa; phylum Arthropoda; class Malacostraca; order Stomatopoda; family Squillidae; genus Oratosquilla; species Oratosquilla oratoria. The sequence goes on from NC_134809.1 coordinate 9,386,459, forward strand.
TAAGCTTAAGTTGCATTTCTGGTGTTGATTTTGTTTAACTATAAGATATTTTGATAAAAAATTCAAAAGATATATATATACCATATACATATAGGTCTACCTATTTGAAATATATAATATATAAATCTAGAGCTCAGAATGAAAAGATTCTAAAATCTAGAAAACTCAAATTTCTAAAAACATTACCTAATATTATGAAACTCAACATGTTTAATCAGTCTAGTTTCAGTTGATTTTATTTATCTGTGGGAAAACTCTACGATAATCTATAGAACCTACATATGAAATTCATACGAAAATATTTTTATTAATGCAAGTAGGAATTCTACAATAGGAATTAATACTTTGACAATATTCTGAATAGGAATATTGTGCGAATAATAAGTCCATAAATCCTCGGTGACCCGTTGAAATGGGTCTTTTTGAATATCACCTGTAGTTTTGATAAACCCTCCCCTTGGTCCAACTCACTGGTGGCAAGAGATCGAAACACCATCACCTCGACCTCCGCCGCAAGAAGTGACGCTCTAAACCACTCGTAATTTCAAAAATTAGAAAATCCGTAATATTTAGAATAAAACCTCTTTTCTCTATATTCAAGAAAATTCCAGATTTTTTAATAGATATTTCGAATATCAGAGAGTGTTTCTGGGAGAAGACTGTTCTATAATAGGGAACTCTCTTTAGGTAGTGTAATCCTTCACAGTAGGTGATTGTGAGGTCTGCTGTTTGAAGATGAACAAGAGGTATCTAGACCCACCGATCCGATCTAACTCTACAACTGGCCGCTGTCACCCAGGAAAAAAAAAAAAAAAAAAAAAAAAAAAATACATATACCAAGGCTTACAAGGGAGGTAGCCAAAAAGGAAAAGGCATAAAATCATTCCCACCCATTCCATCCCTTAATACACTCCACACCCCTCCACCCTCCATCTTATCTTAGCACCTCCTGAATGACGGGTCATCCCTGCACCTTGCCCAATCCCCTCAGGACGAGTTGTTACCTTCAGATGAATGAAATTTCCTGGCACTACACGGAACAACCTCCTTCAAGAGCCTCATCGTAACAGAAAGGGTAGTTAAGATGGTCTCAGCTATTTCAGCTTCCCGGGTGGTCTTACTGTGTCTACTGAGATCTGAGATAGTTTCTCCGTAGGAGGTCATTCGTACTGCCAGATCGCGATTTCGAATTTCTTGACTCTTCTTCAGATGAATAAAATCACCAGACGTCTTTCTGAACAAGGGTGACATAAACAAGGTCATCATATTAAGACAGCAGGGCAGGGTTCGCAGTAATGGATTTAAACTGGACACATTTTAGATTTAAGAAGGAAATAGGCAAGAATTGGTTTATTAATAGGGTGGTCAACCAATGGAACAGGCTTAGTAACCATGTAGTGAGCGTTGAAACTATAGGTTGTTTTAAGAAACGGTTAGACAACTTTATGGATGGGGATGACATGTGGTAATAGACATGGAACTGTCAAGTGTAGGCCTTATGGTCTCTTGCGGTCTCCTTCATTCTTATATTCTTATGGCAGTTGTCCTTCCCATTTTCTTCGAAGTCTATCCCGTTTTCTACCTTAGCGATTCTTCTTCGTGACTTGTAATTTCTTTGATGCTAACAGACAATTCTATTCAGCTGATTGTGAGGTCCTTGTCCTATTACGGAATCAGGGTCCCCATAACTCTGATTACAATCTTATTTCCCATTTTAGTTTTTCAAACTAATTTCCGTTTCTATATTGATTTTTCTTCGTACTTTGTCGGAGCGTATCAGACTTTTTTTTTCTTTTTTCTAGAATCAAAAGACTACTCTCGCTTAGCAAAGTACCTGTTAGACGATTTCTCTCTTTCGGAATTTTCTATTTCCAAATATTTTCCTAAAATCCTCTGAATAGGGTACTAACTGCAAAAGTTTTATGCAGACAATATCTTAGTGACTTTATTGCCATCCCTATGGATCAGAGGTTCGCAGTATTCTTTTAGGGCTGTTGAAAATTTCAGCACCCCCCAATACACACACACACACACACACACACACACACACATTATATATATATATATATTCTACTAACCTTTTATTCTCTCTCTTCGGTGTGGTATTGTCTCCAAGAGGAGAAACGCTGGTTATGCTTTGCGAAATACGTCTCTCGGCTTCACTAGAGCATTTCATTAATTTGACCAGGGACCTCTGCTTGGTTAAGATTTAAAGTACTTACAGTGGTATTCATAAAAAAAAAAACATTCCTTATATAAATCTTGTATAAATCCTTGGAAGGGAAAAATTTATATAAGGAAATATTTTTTTAAGAATACCATCGAAAAATTCTTATGGTGGTATTCTTAAAAAAAGAAAAAAGAAAAATCTTTCATTATATAAATCTTTCCCTTCCAAGGATTTATATAAGATTCATATGAGGAAAGATTTTTTTTTTTTTTTAAGAATACCACCGTTTATGTCTCGCCTCTATGTGTCTGACTTCCTATTTTTATACCTAATAACTTCACTTTTCGTATAACATCAACTTCCACACTTTAATTGAGCCCTTGAGCTCAACTTCAACTTTATTCGGTTGAAGTGCTGTGGGAATGGTCAACTTTTAAGAATCTTCCCATTTTTCCAATTCTCTTTCATCCCCAACTTCCCATTTTCTTTTTTAGCTTCACCCATTTCCCGTTTTCCAATTCTCTTTCATCCCCAACTTCCCATTTTCCTTTTTAGCTTCTCCCATTCCCCATTTTCTATAATGCCATTTCCCACTTCCAGCTCAGGTCTTCCCCTATGCTCATTACCAAATCAGCAATTATGAGCGCATATCCCCGCCTTCATTATCTCATTTCCATTCCCAATCCTGGAATATTCCAGCCTTGCTCCGCTGCGTCTTCTTCCTATTCCCATTCCCAACGCTGACACACTGGAACGAAACGGGATTCCTTTTCATTCTATTTCAACTGTCGTCAGCTGTTTTCGTCTATCCTGACGTTCCCCTATTCGACCCTCAACTGCGACATTTTGTTTCCTTCTTAAGTTTATTAATATTCAAGTTTAATTCAACTCGCGTGTCTTCGTCTACGAGTCAGAGCATAAATCGTCAGTTTAAGGTCCGACGATGTTCGGAGTGGGGAACGAGGTAGGTAAATGGTTTTATTTTTCTAATATAATTTTTTTTTTTCTTAAACGAGATTATTTTGAGCCGCGGTGGCGTCTGACGATATGGGTCTTAAAACGAGGTACATAACAAAGGACGATATAAGACAACACTAGACTAGACGAGATAAGACAAGACGAAAAGAAAAGAAAAGGCGAAAAGGAAGAAAAGAGAAAAGAGAAAAAGAGAAAAGAGGAAAAGAAGAGAAGAGAAAAAAGAAAAATTGAGAAAAATGAAAAAGATGAAAAATGAGAAAAATATAGAGAAAAATACAAAAAAAAGGAAAAAAAGGGAAAAATAAAGAAGAAAAATAAAAACGAGAGAGAAAAAGAGAAAACGAAAAAATATATAAAGTGAACACGAGTAGAAAGGAAAAAGTAAAAAGAAAAAGGAAAAGAAAAGGGAAAAAGAGAAATAGAGAAAGAAAAAGAAAAAGAGAAAACGTAAGGGGAGAGAGAGAGAGAGAGAGAGAGAGAGAGAGAGAGAGAGAGAGAGAGATCCAGACGGCGCTTAGATCTTAGCAAAACCATCAACAATGCCCTTGTGCGCGGTTTGAAAAACGCAAGTGGCAATCACTGGCGACTCTTTAATACGAAGTCGAGTCTGCGTCATACAAAGTGAGATCGAAAACAAGCCTCCACAGTGGTAAGCTGTTCACGTGAAAAACTATGGAGACGTTCAGTATGTCCGATGTGCTCGGATGGCTGGCCTAAATATGGACTCGATGAAATTAAGATCACGTATTACGCCACGCGAGAATGATCTGGTCAGTTTCCAGATTTTCTTTTTTCATACGATCGGCGTGGCGTAGGGGATAGCGTCCTTGTCTTATGGTAAGCAATTGAACAGCCAAGGTTCGAGTCCCAGTAATGGAGTTTGTTAATCCATTTGTCACAAATTCACATACTTGTCGGATGGCTCGCCTAAGTAGGCTCGATGAAAATAAGATTATATACTAACCACTTGAACCTAACCTAATAGCCTAGACTAACCTAGGTAATGTAACATTTTAAGTTTCTATGCAAAAATGGATTATAGTCAATTGCTTATATTCTCTAAACCTGCATTTCTTATACTTTGGAAGACCAATTATGGTCTGAGTTTTCAAAAATCGTGCATTCCATACCTTTTCGAAAACCAATCATTGGCTTTGTTTTCCACCAACATGCATTTCCTATCATGTCAAAAGCAATTATTGGCTGGGTAGTCCGAAAACAGGATTTCTATTTTCATTTCTTAAACCACTCAAAACCCCAAGTTTCCCGATGTTTCCCCAAGACTGTAGGAGAGGAGGAACAAGGCCGCTTGAAAATGGCGCTTAAAAATGCGCTCGTCATAAGTGACCCCAAATTCAAAGAGCAGTGACCAGGGGCGTTCGCAAGAGCTTATTTCCATATATGGTTATCTTTTATCGAGATAGAAAGGACTTTTCACTAGAGGTCACTCTGTAGCTGAATGAAGTCGTCTGATATATATATATATATATATATGTGTGTGTGTGTGTGTGTGTGTGTGTGTGTGTGTGTGTGTGTGTGTGTGTGTGTGTGTGTGTGTGTGTGTGTGTGTGTGTGTGTGTGTGTGTGTGTGTGTGTGTGTGTGTGTGTGTGTGTGTGTGTGTGTGTGTGTGTGTCCATTTTGAAGGGTCGTCGTGACACGAAGGTACGGCCTTCGTCTTATAATAAACAAGCCGCTCAGGCGAGAGTTCGAATTCCACTAGGAGAGATTATTTCCATATATATATATATATATATATATATATATATATATATATATATATATATATGTGTGTGTGTGTGTGTATATGTATGTATATGCATATGAATAAGTATGACAGTGTTATGTCTTGGAATCAGGAATACTACCCAAATCTCATCGTGTGTTCTGCCCAACTTTAATCTATGTCCTTGGCTCACTCACTCACCTCCACACCCTCTTCCCCCTCCATCCCTCCCTCTCTCCCTCCCTCCCCCACGACCTCCTCCCTCTTATCCTCCTCTCTCATATTTTCCGCCCCTTGTGTCTCGGCAGTCATTTCCAAATATAAGTTGTCTGAGAATTCCTACAAGGCTCCCTGATGTATATGTATGTACAAGCATGCATGCACGCTCGCACACACACGCATACGCTACGCACACACACGTGTGCGCTACACACACACACACACACACACACACACACACACACACACACACACACACACACACACACACACATGCGCGCGCACGAACATGCACACATAGAACTGTTTTTCCACACCTCCCTGTTCCTCCCACCTGAATGTTCTCCTCCACCTCACTGTTCTCTTCCATTTCACTGTTCTCCTCCACTTCACTGTTCATCCTACATCACTGTTCCCTCCACATTACTGTTCTTCTGTACCTTACTGTTCTTCTATACCTCACTGTTCTCCCCAAAAACTTTTTCTAACACAACGCAATGTTCTCCTAAACTTCATTGTTCTACCCCACCTTACTGTTCTACTTTACCTTATTGTTCTTCCTCATTTAAGTGTTCTTAGCGTTCCATTGTTCTCCCCCATCCCACTGTTCTACTCCTCTTCAATGATCTCCTTATCAAACTGTTCTTCCCACCTCGCTGATTGTTCACTCTCACATCCCTGTTCTACATCGCCTAACTTTTCTCCTCATCTCACTCTTCTCCCTCTCATCTCACTCTTCTCCCCATCATCTCACTTTCTCCCCATCATCTCACTCTTCTCCCCATCGTCTTATTCTTCTCCCCATCATCTCACTCTTCTCCCCGTCATCTCACTTTTCTCCCCATCATCTCACTCTTCTCCCATCATCTCACTCTTCCCATCATTTCACTCTTCTCCCCATCATCTCACTCTTCTCCCATCATCTCACTCTTCTCCCCATCGTCTCACTCTTCCCCCCATCATCTCACTCTTCTCCCCGTCATCTCACTCTTCTCCCCGTCATCTCACTCTTCTCCCCATCACCTCACTCTTCTCCCCGTCATCTCACTCTTCTCCCCGCCATCTCACTCTTCTCCCCGTCATCTCACTCTTCTCCCCATCATCTCACTCTTCTCCCAATAAACTCACTCTTCTCCCATCATCTCACTCTTCTCCCCGTCATCTCACTCTTCTCCCCATCACCTCACTCTTCTCCCCGTCATCTCACTCTTCTCCCCGCCATCTCACTCTTCTCCCCGTCATCTCACTCTTCTCCCCATCATCTCACTCTTCTCCCCATCACCTCACTCTTCTCCCCATCATGTCACTGTTCTCCCAAACATCTCACTCTTCTCCCTGTCATCTCACTCTTCTCCCCATGATCTCACTCTTCTTTCATCTCACTCTTCTCCCCATCATCTCACTCTTCTCCCCATCGTCTCACTCTCCTCCCCATCATCTCACTCTTCTCCCAAACATCTCACTTTTCTCCCCATCATCTCACTCTTCTCCCCATCATCTCACTCTTCTCCCCATCATCTCACTCTTCTCCCCTTCATCTCACTCTTCTCCTCAACATCTCACTCTTCTCCCCGTCATCTCACTATTCTCCCCGTCATCTCAGTGTTCTCTCTCCACGTTTTTCACTGCATGTCACTGTTCTTCTTCACCTCACTCAATGTTCTCTTCCAATTCACTGTTCTTCTTCACCTTACTCACTGTTCTTCTTCACTTCAATCACTGTTCTCTTCCACTTTACTGTTCTTTTTCACCTCACTGTTCTCTCGATTTCACTGTTCTTCACCTCACTCGCTGTTCTCTTCCACTTCACTGTTCTCCATCACTTCACTGTTCTCTCCTACGGCACTGTTCTTCTTCACCTCACTGTTCTCTCCATTCCAGTGTTTTTCCCAACCTCCTCATTCTCTTTCCTCTTCCTCCCTCCCGCCTCCTCCCTCTTCACTCCCACCTCCTTCCTAACTCCTCCCTTCTCCCACATCCCCTCCTCCTCCTCCCTCTTCACTCCTAAAACCTAACTCCTAACTCCTCCCTTCTCATCCCACATCTCCTACTCCTCCTCCCTCTTCACTCTCACCTCCTTTCTAACTCCAAAGTCCTCCCTTCTCCCATGTCCCCTCCTCCTCTCCTCCTCTTCACTCCTACCTCCTTCCTAACTCCTCCCTTCTCCTCCATCCCCTCCTCCTCCTCCCCCTCTTCACTCCTACAACCTTCCTAACTCCTAACTCCTGCCCCATGCCACCCCTCCTCCCCCTCTTCCTCCTCCTCCTCTTCCTCCCTCTTCACTCCTACCTCCTTCCTATCTCCTCCTCCTCCCTCTTCACTCCTACCTCCTTCCTAACTCCTTCCTTCTCCTACCCCCATCCCACCCCTCCTCCCTCCTCCTCCTCCTCCTCCTCCTCCTCCTTCTCGTCGCGTAGCCTGGAGGTTCACTTGCAATTTGCGAAATCAATGACAGTGGTGCCCGCGCAATCAACCGTGTAATAGAATTGGGGCCCAGGCCTCCGCCAGACCTTTGGGAGATGGTTAGGGATAGTATGGAAGCAGCAGGAGATATGGGGGGCAGAAGGGGGGGGGGGAGAGGGGGAGAGGAACGACGGAAGTTCTCTGTATGGGGGGAGGTGGGGTGGATTTTTTTTTTTTTTTTTTTTTTTTTTTTTTTTTTTTAATGGCCGAGTAGCCGATCTGCAACTCGTATTAAGCCAGTCGAGCAGCGTCCTTGTTTTATTCTAATTTCGGTATCCGTCAGGTGATTTTATCTAGTTAGTGGGTGTTACGCAACTGCCTAGTGTAGGCCTTATGGTCTCTTGCAGTCTCCTTCATTCTTATGTTCTTATAAACTCTTTATCCCACAGTCGGAAAAAGAAGACACTAATGTCGAACGTTCTGTATATTTCGATCACTAACTGTGACCCTCTTCAGCAGAATGAATACATAATGGAAGGCATATGCTTATTTACAAAAATGTTCTTATGTTCTCCGATCTAAGGGGTAAGATGATCCGTATTAACTCTTGCAGCTTAATGGTGACAGTAGGGAACTAGAGGATGCACCAGGAGAGATGGACTGGTCGGGGTGGAGATAGGTGGTGTTGAGGGTGGAGGAGTTGATGGGGAAGAGTAGATGGTAGGGATTGAAAAGTGGTAGAGATGAGAGATATGGTCAGGGTGGAGGTAGTGTTGAGGGTGGAGTTGATGGGGTAGAGTAGATAGTAGGGATTGAAAAGTGGTAGATATGAGATATATGGTAGGGGTGGAGGTAGAGTTGATGGTGGAGGAGTTGATGGGGTAGAGTAGATGGTAGAGATGGAAAAGTGGTAGGGGTGAAGGAGATGTTGGGAGTGGAAGAGGTGGTGTTGAGAGTGGAGGAGTTGATGGGGGTAGAGTAGATGGTAGAGATGGAATTGAAGGAGATGCTGGGAGTGGAAGATGTGGTAAGGGTGAAGGATGTGGTAGAGGTGGAGGTGGTGGGGAAGATGAGGTGGAAGGAGTAGATGTAATGATAGCGATAGTGGTTAAGATAGTGATATATTCGTACTGGGGTCGAGTAAACGACCCCATCGTTTGGCAATTAGTGTCAGTCGGAAACTAGGTGGTTCTGAGTCCCGCTCCCCCTCCCCCTCCCCCTCCTCCACCCCCTCCACACACTCCACCCTTCAGGATAATAGGATCCCAGACATAGGTAAATATGAATTAAGCGAATGATAAATAATGTTCATTTTAGTGATTTTCTTCAGGTTGTCGGCAGGGGATTTTATTAAGCATAGAAGAACCACTCGTCATGCATTAGTGTGAAAATGATCTTGACTAACTCTCTTAATTGAAGAGTTTAGACGATTTGTTAAACAGAGAGATCTCTTTCCTCGTTACGGGTGAATAATCCAATCGTTAATGTGGCACACTATATTGATATTATTATGACTGTGAATATGTGGATATGTGGTAAAGGGAACACGGGCTGATGGAAATACTTCTATTCCTAACTAGTTTCGTCTTGAGTTGCTTCTTCAGAGGAATAATGCTCGAAGTCAACCTGGCCAACTCATACATAACAAGAAAGGGACAAGGCAACGTGGCTTGCCGGAACACCAATCAGCGTCGTGAGTCGATTTTATCAGAAAGCTGACAAGGAGGAGTCGTGGTCCCCCTCCTGGATGGGGTCTCGGTCCATAGAAATAATCCTTTGTTGTCAGTGTGTACTGAACAATGTCGGTGGCTTCAGCCAAAGCCTCCTTACGTAAGTTCATATTATAAATTTGTAATGGCATTAAGTGATGTTGTTCTGTTGGTAAAATACACGCGCGCACAAACACAAACACACACACATACACACACACACACACACACACACACACACACACACACACACACATACACGCGCCACCACTCGTCGGCGCAGTGGTAGCGTTCGCAACTGCTGCTGCAGCGGTCCGAGTTCGAATCCCGCCCAGGGCTGAAATCATTTCAGCATCGCTGCGTTGCGAGCCGTTACTCAAACTCTCATGGGCGGGGAGTTGGGTGTATGTGTGTGCGTGTCAGGTCACAGCATTACCCATAGATCGGTCATATATGTTGTCTGAGGTTTCATCCAGGGGGGGGGGGGAGGTAGCTGTCGATCACGAATCCAACACGTGATCCAAGATCATAGTTGTGAATCACTCACTCACACATACACACACACACACACACACACACACACACACACACACACAAACACAAAAAAGACAGCTATAGAAGAGATTTGAAAAAGAACAGCTTTCCTCACAAAGTAATAGACAGTTGGAACAAGTTAGATGAGAAAGTGCTGTGTGCAAAAACAATACATGAATTTAAAAATAGTTTAAATAAAATGAGATATGAAGACGGGACCCCACGAGCATAGCTCCCCTTCCCGTGAAATACAACTAGGTAAATACACACACACGCAATCAAACGTCACCGACTTTGGTAGCCAGCTGTTTAAACCAGTTTCGATGAAGCCGTACCATACCGAATGGTATTTATTCCTTCATCCTGTTTACTCTAACTCGCACTGGAGGTCCTGCGAGACGAACGTTAAGCGGTTACCACATTGGGGTATTTCAGGTCCAACCACCGATTAATCGGAGGTACCGTCTACCTCCAGAACTTTTTCCGCCGTCAAATCCCTGTTGCAAATGACTTTCGTTTTTTCAACAAGGATAGGTAGAATGTCATTTGATATACTGATGGAAAATTATTTTCCTTAAGCATGTCATATTCCTTCACGAAGAATGCTGTCGAAGGAAATACAGCCCAATGTGATACCGCCTTCACGGAGTCTTCCTCCAGCTTCCTCTGGCTTTTAAAGCCCATCACCACCCAAACTTACATCTCGAGATGCAACTACGAACATTCGATACTCGATCTCCTCACCGAAACCAAGACGTTGACCACTTTCAACTGTCTATTCTACTTTTTCATATAAAGAGAATTGACAACTGTTCCACTCTTACTATAAGCCGGTGACTCGGAAACAGCTCCACGTTAATATAACATAAACAGCTGTCCGACATTTCTTCGTAGAGTTAATCAATATCTAGGGCAATGCTTCCCAAACTATGATGTGGCGGACCGGTATTTTTTATTTCAATGTGCCACGTATCGGTAATATTTCGTAGTAACATTGATCTACACCGGAAAACGATATATATAACGAATCTAAGTTGACTTTTTTATCTTCTATTTATTTTGTAAATAAATAACACAATATATGAAAAAAATGATGAAAAATAACCAGCAGTTTATTAACACAAAAATAAACATTATATAACAATTAATCTTTACTAGTGTGAGAGGTGAGCCTGTATTTTCTTTGTGAGTGTATCCAGTCGTGGTTCAGTTGAGGACAGTGCCACGCGCAATGGAGATTGAATATCCATATTATTCCTGTCCCTTGTCTTCCACTTCCATACGGTGGCGCCTACGTAGGCGGCATGAGGAGCAAGTGGCTACTCGATGATGCCGACGTCGACATCTTGATTATATTCATTGCAATCGTACCTACGTAACCTTCATTCTCTCTAAACTGGCTTCATCATATTTTCTATGGTTATCAAAATACACGAGTGAAAGAGAACGAACGATTGAGCACTGACTTTATTTTTTTATAATGCGATTATTATGACGCAACATCGCACGTCGGGCAGCTAATGCTGCCAGACGTGCGATGTGCCCCGGAGTGAAGAGGGCACATCTCATGCTTGAGAACCCCGTCTCGAAGAGGAAGGTTAAAGGAAATGGGAGAATAGTTTTCAGAGCAGTTTCACTAAGCTCAGGATACTCTGTTTTCAATTTCATCCAGCTCTCATTGCGTAAGGACAAATTACTGAAACTAGGATTCATAGCCTAGAATTTCCTTGAAGTTCCTTAGATTCTACCAATTCCTCAAATAATTCCTTAGCATCACGGCCGGGACACTCAGAGGCGCTTACCGATAGATGATGGTTCACATAGCGGCACCGGTTCGCGGACCACCACTTTGAGTAGCACTGATCTAGGGGAAGGTCCAAAGATCGTTGACATCCGCAATGGGGCTGCGGGTATCCAGCCAGAGTAATTCGAGGTAACAGTTATCATTACATCATCCACCGCCATTTTGACCTAAAGAGTCAGCTTTTGTCAGAGGAGTCTCAAGTTGGCCGCTCAGGCAGCCTGGGAGATCTAGGAGAGCAACGACCATGTCCTCGATTGGGACAGTCTTCCTATGTTGTAGCGTTCCTAAGAAAAAAAAAAATAAAAATAAAAAAAAAAATAAAAAAAAAATCCTATTTTACTTTTGTTGTATGTATTTTCATATTTACGTATCTTGATCAAATACTTTAACATTACTCTTCTTTCTCTTGTTTTTTTTTTACTTTGTTTAGAATAGATATTAACGATATTTCTTCTTTCACTTAACCTTCTTATCTGCAAATATCTTAATTCAATTTTTTTTTTTTTTTTGCTCGCTCTTACATCCCCTCTCTCCCTCTCCCTTGTTTGGAGAAGACATTCACTATATTTCTTAATTTCCTCATCTTATTCTTATCGAATGTTTTAACTTGGACCTTCCCGCGCCTCTCCCTACTCTCCACATCCGCTCCCTCTACCTCTTAAGCGCTTTGATGTCAAGTAGACTTAATTTTTAATCTGTATGGAATTTCAACAAGAACAAGAAGGGGACTGTGCGCACCCGGACGATGTTTGACATCATTTCCGATCTTTTTTTATTTTCTTTCGCGAAGGAATGGGACTTCGGAATTGGATTGAATTCCTTGTGTCACCAAGGGAATTCGGACGAACTTAACCACTTCGAGACATGGAGGAGGAGGAGGAGGAGGAGGAGGAGGAGGAGGAAGACCGTTTGATCCCGTTGGGTTATATAAAATCAACAGATAAGACAATTAAATTCTTACGTGTAGGTTAGGGGCACAGATACACGTGTCTATGTACATTGGTGAACGAATACTGTATACTTCGTTACACGGCCGGATACACACACACACACACACACACACACACACACACACACACACACACACACACACACGCACACACACACGCACACACACACACATATACACACACACAAACAACTACTCACCCACGCGGACACACCACATCACCCACCAACTCACACAATACCATTGAACCACCCACATACATACCCAACCACCCACCCATGCGCACACGCCCAACCACCCACATATCCAACAAGCCACCCATCTACACCCACCCACGCACACACCCAACCACCCACGCACACCAAACCACCCACAAACGCACACACACACATGCGCACACACACACACACACACACACACACACACACGCACACACACACACACACACACACACACACACATCCACGTACACACACACACCCCACACGCATGACCGCTAGCACACGCACACACACGCATATATATACTTCACTCTTCTATGCAGCTAAAGGTCCAGCCCTTAATGGAGATTTCGGTCGGTCGAGATACCACCAAGCCCGAATGGATATTATCACCTGTTTCCAGTTGGAGTAGAATATATAAAGAGCTCCACACCCTTAATCAGATCTGAAGTTAGAAGGGATATTAACATTTTCCATGCCCAGTTGACATTTTAACGTTTACTGTCGCTGTCGCCTCTCCCAGATCGTTCCTTTCCCACGGTAGAGCTTTAGCTATGAAAGCCTATCTTGATCAACTCCCCTTCCGTACCTAGTGATACTGTCTCTTTTGTTCAAGATGCCTCTAGGCTATCTTATTCACCTCCGCGGCAGTTTCTCGGAAGAGAAGAGTCTATCGGTAGTATTCTTAAAAAAAAAAAAAAAAAGTATAAATCTTATAAAAATCCTTGAAAGGAAAAGATTTATTTAAGGAAAGAATTTTTTAAGAATACCACCGTAAGAATCTTACGGTGGTATTCTTTGAAAAAATTCTTTCCTAATATAAATCTTGTAAAAATCCTTGGAAATATTCATATAAGGAAATATTTCTTAAGAATACCACCGTAAGAATCTTACGACGGTATTCTTAAAAAGAAAAACAAATTCCTTACATAAATCTTTCCCTTCCAAGGATCTATATAAGATTTATATAAGGAGATATTTTTTAAGAATACCACCGTAAGAATCTTCATATAAATCTTTCCCTTCAAATGGTTTATATAAGATTTACGTAAGGAAAGATTTTTTTAAGAATACCACCGCAGGAATCTTTATATAAATATTTCCCTTCCAAGGATTTATATAAGATTTACACAAGGAAAGATTTTTTTTAGAATACCAGCGTAAAACCTTTCTCGATGAAGCCCATCTCTGCCGAATGACACTTAAGCATATATTCGTCCCTCTTCTGTAGCCAATGGGTTAATTCATCATATACCTTTGAGCGTCGTACTACGAATGCAACCGTGGGGGGGCGGGTGGGGGGTGGGGGGGTTACGGGGGGACGGGTGGGGGTTACGGGGGGACGGGTGGGGACGGTGGTGGACGCCCCTGGGGGTACCCTAGATTCATCAGCGGAGAGGGTTGGGTTGGGGGGAGGTTGGAGGGGAAGAGGAGGAGGAGGAGGAGGTGAATAAGGGGGAAAAGGAGGGCGAGGAAGAGAAAGAAGAGGAGAAAAAGGAAAACGGGGAAAAGAAAGAGGAGGAAAAGGAGGAGGAAGAAGGGAGGAGGAGGGGAATAAGGGGGAAAAGGAGGATGGGGAAGAGAAAGAAGAGGAGGAAAAGGAGGAGGAGGAGAAAGGGAGAAAAAGGAGGAAAAAGAGGAAGAGGAGATGAAAGAGGAGGAGGAACAAGAGGAGCAGGAGGAAGAAGAGGAAAAGGAGGAGGAGGAAGGGAGGAGGAAGAGGAGGAAAAGAGGTAGAGGAGATGAAAGAAGAGGGAGAAAAGGAGGAGGAAGAGGAAAGGAAGAGGAGGAAGGGAGGAGGAGGAGCAAGAGGAAAAGGAGGTGAAAGAAGAGGAACAAGAAGAGCAGGTGGAACAAGAGGAAGAGGAGGAGTAGGAGGAGGAACAAGAGAAAAAGGAGGAGGAGGAACAAGAGGTGAAGGAGGAGAACAAGAAGAACAGGGGGATATGAAAGATGAGGAGGAGGAAAATGAAGAGGAAGAAGAGGAGGAAAAAGAAGAGGAGGAAGAAGAGGAGGATTGTGCAAAACATTGATATTGCCATCGTTGATGATAGTATTCCATAATCCATGACGTCACTTCTAGGTTGCTTTATGAATGTTGTCAAACGATTTTATTCAAATAAGAGTGGTTACTTACAATGAACTCGCTAATAATATCAACATGAACGCTCTTGACCCTATCACATGATTCTATAAATTTTATTTTGGATAAAATTAACGATCTGAATCAATTGGAGAAAGAAGAAAGAGAGGAAGAAAATGAGACTGGTGAGGAGGAGGATAAAGATGGCAATAAAGACGAAGTCGAGAATGCGGAGGAGGAAGAGGAGGAGAATAAAAACATAAGAACGAAGAAGACTGCAAAAGACCATAAGGCCTACACTAATCAGTTCCATGTCAATTACAATCTATCACCCCGATCCATAAAGTTATCTAACCTTCTATAACAACCGATAGTTTCAGCGCTCACTAAATGGTCACTAAGTTTATTCCATTCGTTAACTACTCTATTAGTAAACCAGTTCTTGCCTACTTCCTTCTTAAATCTAAATATGTCCAATTTAAATACATTAGACAGATGTGGACTTAAGAATAATAATAATTAAAGAAAAAAGTCCAGAGAAAGAAATGAAAGGTTAAGAACTTAGTCTTGGAGAGGAACTTCCTGGTTATGAATTGTCCCGATCTCGCCGCAATGCATAGATTTGATACGGACGATATCTCTTTATGGTTACTTGGTTCCCGTCGGAAAGGAGTTGACGTATGATTATGTTTCAGCGAGGATTAGGCGCCACCAGTGACTACATACTCCGGGATTAACCTCTTCGACACTAGGCAACTAGTGACCGTCACTAGTGGCGGTCACTAGTTGCCTAGTGTGAAAGTCTCGGGCAACTGCAAGCAACCAGTGACTGTCACCGAGTTGTGGAATCCTTTCTCATCATCTCATTAGTCGAAAGAATGGCATCAATGGAGGAGGTGCTTCTTCTGTTGGTTTTGCTGGTCAAGAAAAAGAGACGGTCGGTGACGGCAACTGCCAGTGACGGTCACTTGTTACCGGAGCGGGCAACAGCCATAGCCTGTTGCGCAACCGGGTAACCGCAGTGACGTAGTGTGAAAGGCTCAATTTGAAATAATGGTAGGCAACTAGTGACCGTCACTTGATTTGTATCATTATCGTAAATGTTCCAGTGAAGATGGGGTCTCGGTCATGGAAAACATCGTTCAATTCAGGGACAGCCCCTCGCCTGAATAAGATGTGGATGTACTCAAAATATTGGTCATCCTGGGTGCAGTGTACGTGTGTAAATGTGTGTACACGCATGTGTACGTGTGTGAGCGTGTGTATAGTGTGTATACATGTGTAGTGTCTGTACGTGTATGTGTGTGTATTTGCAATGTGTATATGAATGTGTGTACGAGGGAGCATGTCACATGTATGTGCTCATGTATTCAAGTCAGTAAACAATGACACATCTATGATACGAAAAGTGAGGCACTATAGAACCAAGGCATTGTCTGTGGGTTAAGAATTGTTTGTAATTACACAGTAACGTTTGTGGGCTGTTGGTGTTGTTTAGATAATTTCTTCGGTGGACTGAGTAATCCAGTTGCCCTTTGGGGAGCAATTGTCTTGGAGGGAGTTGTCTCACACGGTTGCCCGGGGAGAGGGTTTTTGTCCCGGGGCAGTTGTCCAGGCACGGTTGTGCTGGTCAGCGGTGACCTCTTTCGACCACTTGATCAAGTGAAACTTTTTTTTTTTTTTTTTTTTTTTTTTTTTTTAATTCGTTGGAAAGTGAGATCTTCTTTTGGTCCATTTCTAGTCAAAGTCGAGGAGGAGGAGTAGAGGAAAGAGGAGTAAGTGGGGGAGTTAGAAGAAGAGAAGTAATAGGAGGAGGAGGCACAGATGGAGAAAGAGGAGGAGGAAGAGGAACAGGAGAAAAAAGAGGAAGAGGAGAAAGAAAAAGAGGAGGAAAAGAAAGAGGAAGTGGAGAAGACGAAGGGTGAGGAAAAGAAAAAGGAGGAGGAGGAGGAGAAGGAGGAAGAAAAGAATAAGGAAGAAGAATGGGCTGTTAGGGAAGAGAATAAAGGGGAAAAGTAAAAGGAGTAGAAGAAGTAGTGAGAGAATGAGGAGAATGAGGAACAGGAGGAGGAGGCAGAGGAGGAAGAAAATTAAACCGAGTAGAATGAGGAGGATGGATAGGAAGAGAGAAGAAAAGAAGGAGAACGAAGAAATGAAAATGAAGAAGAAAAAAGAGGAGTACTATTGGGAAAGGAGCAGAAGGCGAAGTAGTAGGAAGAGGAAGCAAAATTGTAGGAAGAAGATAAGGAGGCACGGGAGGAAGGAAAGAAAAAAGAGGAGAAAGAAGAGGAAGAGGAAGATCGAAAGGAGAGGACAAAGAGGAATAATGAGAAGAAAAGGAAAAAAGGAGGAAAAAAAAGGTGGAAAGAGATACAGACAGACAGACAGACAGACAGATAGCTTAGATAGATAGATTAGATAGATATATAGATTAGATAGATTAGATAGTTTAGATAGATTAAATACATAGATATATATAGATAGATAGAGAGAGAAAGAGAGGGAAGGAGAGAAAGAGAGAGAGGGAGAGAAAGAGAGAGAATGAGAGATATTGAGCGAGTAAGGGAGAAAGGGAGGAGGGGGCTGTCTCTATGAATTCTTGATTGAGAAGAGATAATTACACCGACTTGTGCCACAGAGACACTAATGAAGACCGGATTCAAATAATTCCCTCCCTCCAACACACAGATACCGAGCCCGGAACAATGAAACCCTTCCTATAATTCCTCTCTGCAGTGACGACTGCGATATTCTGTACTGAGTGATATCAAATTGTTTTACTTTGAGGATTCGGGAAAAACTCGGGTGATGATCAGTCAAGACCTCAGGTCCCTTGAGGTGAAGTCTCCCGGGTGAGTATAAAAATGGTTACTGGTACTTATATTTTATGTTGAGTAATTGTGTGTATGCACACACACACACACACACACACACACACATATATATATATATATATATATATGTATGGCATTTGTCATATTTAGAGCTACGTTTACAGTAGTCAATGGAATGGTTGGATTCCAACGATTCGGTTGGACTCCAACCTTGGACGAAATCCAAATGAATCGTTAGAATCCAGCCATTCCGTTGACTAGTGTAAACGTAGCTTTAGGCGAATTCCAGTGGTCTCTTCATCAGGAACACCAACTACACTGACACATTTTTGTTCAATTGATTTCGCTCGTTTCAGTACACATTAGTTTTGAGGCTATAGATATATTTCTTAATGCGAGAATAGATATGATATATAGCAAACACTATTTCATGACCATCTCTATTTTTGTTCGTCACATACGTTCTGTTTTTCATCTACTTTCATTCGTCTCATCACAGTTTCAGTTTTTGTTTATGTTCATGTTGCCAAAGACAGTAATGACTCGTAACTTTGTATTGGTTGCTACCTGTCGACTCTATTCAAAGGGAGGAAAGTCACCCTGATCAGCGAAAGGGTTTACCACGTTTCGATTATCTGATTCACTGTCACTCCTGCAAGATTCCTTCTTCCTTCCTCTTCCTCTTCCTTTCCTTTTCCTTATTTCTCCTTTTCCCTTCCCTCTCCTGCAAGATTCCTTTTCCTTCCTTCTCCTCTTCCTTCCCTTTTCCTTCTTTCTCCTTTCCCCTTCCCTCTCCTGCAAGATTCCTTCTCCTTCCTTCTCCTCTTCCTTTCCTTTTCCTTCGTTTTCCTTTCCCCTCATGTTTCTCCCTTTTTTTATCAATTTCCCTCATTTTACTTCCCCTTTATTTTTTTATTCTTTCTTCATACTCTTTCTCTTCTTCATCTTTCTCTCTATACCTATGATCTTTACAACACATGCCACTTCTCTATCCTAACTTGATAAAACACCAACTTCTCTCCCTCTTCTATTTCTTTCTCTTACCAGACTTCTTATCCATTCTCAATTTATTTCTTTTCTATCTCTCTTCCTTTCTTCTTCTACCTCCTCTCATGTTCATATTTCTACACATTCGTCTCCTGTATTCTCACCCTTTCCCTGAAATCAGCTTCTTCAAAGGATTACAAAGGCGGAGCATGCCGACAGGAGACCTTTTGATCCATATCTAGGTCGGATGAAAAAAAAAAAAAAATCATATTAATGATAAAATAATAAATAAAAACTATAATAATGTAAATAACAAATAAAATACATAAATAAATGCATAGGTATAGTTAAAATAATAAACAAACAGGTAAATAGTAAATAATAAATTAACATATAACTAATAATAAATGAAAATCAGACAGACAAATGATAACAAAACAAAAACAAATAATATAAGATAAATTATAATCATTACAGCATCTTACTTAAGTATTTATCTAAATGATTCTTAAAGCTTCGAACTGAACTACATTGCACTACCTGTGCAGGAAGTTTATTCCATTCATTAACTACACGGTTGGCAAAGTTGTTTCTACCTACTTCCAAATTGAATCTATTTCCGGACAGTTTGAGACCATTGTTTCTTGTCTGATTCTCATTCAATGTGAAAATTTGGTCACTTTTGATGTTGTCAATTCCCTTTAAAATCTTAAAGACCTGTATCAAGTCACCTCTGAGTCTACGCTTTTTTAGGGAAAACAGATTCATGTGCTTTAGTCGATTTTCGTATGATTTATTTTTGATATTTGGAATCAGTTTTGTGGCTCGCCGTTGTACTTTTTCCAGTCTGTCAATGTCTTTAATGAGATTCGGTGACCATACGGAAACAGCATATTCCAAATGTGGACGAACTAACGATTTATATAGCTTGTTAATGAGTGATGGACTTTTGAAATCAAAAGATCGCGCAATCAGTCCCAGAATCTTATTTGCTTTCTCAGAGGCTGAAATACATTGCTTGGATGATTTGAGGTCGTTACTGATAATTACGCCGAGATCTTTTTCACTATCCACTTTTGTTAACGAATTTCCAAATAACTTGTAATCGTACTTACTGTTATTTTTACCTATGTGCATTACCTTGCATTTACTTGTGTTAAATTTCATTAGCCACTTTTCAGACCATTGCTGTAATTGATCTAAATCTTCTTGAATATCTAATTGGTTTGAGTGATCTCCTTTCTTATTCCTCCTCTTCCTCCACTTCTTATTTCTAATCTGAGTCCTTCTTACAATCCTCCTCCAACCTATCTTTCCCCCAAACACCTTTCTGTTCCCCCCAACCTTTCTTCTGCAGTCCCCTTTACCCCTCTTCCACCTCCTCCTCCTCCTCTTCCTCCTCCTCCTCCCCCCTTCCTCCTGCTCCTCCCCCACTTCCTCTCCTCCCCCCCTCCCACCTTCCCCTATTTTCCCGAAGCACATTCTGCTATGAGCTCATTTTACGGGACTTGACTTTGGCTGCCACGTCCGCATCCGCAAGCAAGCGCAGCCGCCGTAGCTGCTGTAGCGTAGCCGCCGTAGCGTCCGGGACACTTCGAAGATATCTCAGGAACAATTCAGTCTAACGGCGCCATACCATTTGCTTAAAAAAAAAAAAAAAAAAAAAAAAAAAAAAAAATTGTGTGTGTGTCTGTGTGTGTGTGCGTGCGTGTGTGTGTGTGCGTGTGTGTGCAATTCACCATGGTCTTGGATCACGTGCTGGACTCGTGATCGACAGCTACTACCCTCCCGGAAGAGAGCTCAGAGCTCATGTATGACCGATCTATGGGTAATGCTGTGACCTTACACGCACACACACACACCTAACTCCCCGCCCATGAGAGTTGGAGTAACGACTCGCAGCGTAGTGATACTGAAATTATTTCAGCTGTGTGTGTGTGTGTGTGTGTGTGTGTGTGTGTGTGTGCGTGTGTGTGCGTGCGTGTATGCACTATGTGGGTATTATGCTTTGAACTTTGATAGCAAAGGAAACTCAGACGGAGATATGAGCTTCCTATTTTCTGATGTTTTATCACAAAGGAAATTTTCAAAGACCTGACCCTCCTCTCTTCAAAATAATTTGTCCTTCTCTTCCACAATGGTCTCATATGTTTTTACCCATCACATTGGTTAAGAACACAGATACATAACTTAGAATTTTCTCATCGATTTCTCATCTGTATATTAGACCCAGCGTCCCGATGGACAGACAAACGTGTGTCTGTGGGCGTTTGTTGCTATGATTAAGTGTGTACATGTGTGATTCACCATGGTCTTGGATCACGTGTTGGACTCGTGATCGACATATATGTATATGTATGCGTATCTCATGTATTTGTTTTTATAATTTTTTGTTTTTGTTTTGTGTGTGTGTTGGCTTGTGTATGTGTGTGTATGTGACTGTGTGTGTTCTGTGCGAGTGCTGTGTGCGTATGTGTACGTTCGCACATGTGTGCATGTGTTTGTGTGTGTGTGTGTGTGTGTGTGTGTGTGTGTGTGTGTGTGCGCGCGCAAGTGTGTGTGTACATGTATGTGTAGAAAAAAAATTGTCCTAAAGTAGTAGAAAAAAAAGTATTAGCTATAGTAAAATTTATGATGTGCCCAAAAGGCGTAAATGTGTTAATGCAAAAATCAAAATACAGTTTTGATAATCGAGAAATTGAAACCAATTATTGTTTATCAGTGTAACTGAGCAAACGAAATCAGTCTTGGGGGGGGGAACGCCCCAAATCAAACAAGGGATATCGTGCTAATGAAACTTCACAAAATCCTCTAATTCCATTCCAACCATCTATGCTGATACACAGATTACGTCAAAGGTTTGTAATGATTAACCAATCAGACTTAATCCCCTAATCTCCTCACCAATCTTTCCTAAATAAGCGATTAAATCCAAGCAAAAAAAACAAAAAAAAACGCTTAATATCATACATCATCTGGATGATTTATTCTTTCAATCCTGATATCTTCGTTTGATGCAATTTCAGTTTAAATTGTTTCTTTGATGTATATTAAATCCATATGGCTCATTTCCAGTCCCTATTTAGTAAATATATCTTAACTTTGATATGTTTTCAATCCGAGTTCATCAACACTTTGCCTTATTTCTAATATATTTTTTTCATCTTCGAATTCTTTCCTATCTAGTTATTCGGGCTTTGAACTACATTGTTCTGCCATCTGCGGTTCTGTGGGAAGGTGCTGGAGGTAGGAGGTGGAAGGTTGGAGGTGGGAGGTAGGAGGTAGGAGGTGGGATGTAGGAGGTTTGAGGTAGGAGGTGAGAGGTAGAAGGTGGGAGGTAGGAGGTGGGAGGTGGGAGGTAGGAGGTAGGTGGTGGGAGGTTGGATGTAGGAGGTGGGAGGTGAGATGTAGGAGGTGGGAGGTAGGAGGTAGGAAGTGGGAGGTAGGAGGTATGAGGTGGGAGGTAGGAGGTAGGAAGTGGGAGGTGGGAGGTAGGAGGTACCTCCAGATTTTTTCTTCTTCCTCCATCTCCAACCTTCCATGCCGAAATCTGAGTTGAGTCTTTGTTTTTTCTTTGTGTGTTTTTCTTTCTTTTATTCTTTTTTTTTTCCTTGATCGAGGTATGACGTCATTAGGCTTTACCCTAAATACGGGGTCCTACCCCCAAAGGCTTTATCAAATTGGGATATTTTTTTCTCCAACCTCCGATTAATCGGTGGTACCGACCACCTCCAGCAGTTTTTCCGACATCAAATTACTATGGTAAATTATTTTGTTTTCTCAACAATTGACATAGAATAATATAATTTGATATGCTGGGGAAAAATAAATTTACTTCCAGCATATCAGGCTCCTTCGCAGAAGCTGCGGGCCGCAAATTTGCTCCAACAGTTGGAGGAAAAATATCTTTAAGGCAAATGAAATCGTCCGGTGCTAAACAGAACAAAATATGTAAAGACATCATAATGGTTAAGGAGCTCTTTGGCAACAAGATATATATATTTTTTTTAACTAGAAGTCTCTTGACAATATTCGTCAACATAATTTGTCAAAGGGTCGATGATTAGTTCTGACACACACACACACACACACACACACACACACACACACACACACACACACACACACACACACACACACACACACACACGTACACACACACACGTACACAAACACACACACACACACACACACACGCATATATTATATATATAAATATATATATGTATATATATACACATATATATATATATATATATATATATATATATATAATACATATATCTATATATATATATATATATATATATTTGCTGAGTGATTTTATTTACCTGTGTGGAAACTCCCTCCCTTCGAGAGGACAATTTTTGTCGTTAATGAATCTGTTCTGCCTAAATATTTGATTCATCTTCAAGAAACTCATTCTCTATTTTCGTGGGCAAAAATCTGATATGCTAACATGGACACAAAATATCAGAGATGACTCGAAATAGTCTACTCAAGAGTTTTTTATACCTATTTGTCTTACGTGATTAGAACTAATTAGCATATCAGGGTCTTCACTCCCGCCTGTACATTCAACAATTCCTTCGAGAGATCAGAGACAATCTGATACTCGACTGAATCCGCTTGTTGTAGATTGCAACAAATGAAGAGGGAAAATTCCTCTTCTTCCATTTCTCTCTACTTTCTCTCTTTCTTCTCCTCTCTCTCTTCTCCCTCCCTTTATCCATCTTTTTTTCCCATTCCCCTTCAATCCTCCGACCCATACCTCCATTCTCTCTTTTCTATTTCTATCTCCACTTTTCCTACTCCTTTCTATTCCCCTTCCTCAATCCCTCTCACCTTCCTCCCTCCTATTCCCCCAATCTTCCCCCTCCCTCTCCCTCCTTATTTACATAATGTACTATTTCCTTCAATTTTCCTATATCTCTCTCCCCCTTCCACTCCTCTGTCAAATTTCATTCCTCTCATTCCCCTTCCTCAGTCTCTCTCACCTTCTACCCTCCTATTCTCCGATTTCCCCACTCCCTATAACTCCCTATTTTTATAGTAATGTACTCTTCCCTTCAATTTTCATATATCTCTCTCCCCTTTCCACTCCTCTGTCCAACTCCATTCCCCCTCATTTCCCCTCTTTTCTATCCATTTTCCTCACTCTCTCTCTCACCTTTCCTCCCTCCTATTCCCCAATCTTCCCCCTCCCTCTCCCTCCTTATTTACATATTGTACTTTTCCCTTCAATTTTCCTATGTCTCTCTCTCCCCCTTCCACTCCTCTGTCCACCTCCATTCCCCTTATTTCCCCTCTTTTCTATCCCTTTTCCTCACTCTCTCTCACCTTTCCTCCCTCCTATTCCCCAATATTCCCCCTCCCTCTCCCTCCTTATTTACATATTGTACTTTTCCCTTCAATTTTCCTAAATCTCTCTCTCCCCCTTCCACTCCTCTCTCCACCTCCATTCCCCACATTTCCCCTCTTTTCTATTCCCCTTTCTCACTCCCTCTCACCTTTCTCCCTCCTATTCCCCTTCCCTCTCCCTCCTTATTTACATATTGTACTTTTCCCTTCAATTTTCCTATATCTCTCTCTCCCCCTTCCACTCCTCTCTCCACCTCCATTCCCCTCATTCCCCCCACCCTGCCCCTTTCCGGGAAGAACCTCCATGGTCAGGGAACGCGCGCATGTGTATGTGGGTATCTGTTAACCCAAGCGATTTTTGTCCCGTAATTCTATTTCTGGTAATTAGGTCATTACAAGGTCAAACAAGAATCTGTTTAAACACTCGTCGGCCACTTTTTGCTTGACCAACCTTACCCTCCACAGCTTCTTCCTTTTTTTAAAGTCCTAATTAAGCTCCCCCTTCTCCCTCCTCCTTCCTCCTCCTCCTCCTTCCTCCTCCTCCTCCTCTTCCTCCTCCTCCTCTTCCTCCTCCTCCTGCCTTCAGCCGAACACAATCACTTATCGTAAGCGAAAACAGGGATGCACTTTGTATGATTTTTTGTCTAATACTGAAGATTTCATTGAGGCGGATTTACTACAATTATGATTGTTACCTCGTGTTTACAATTATGATTGTTACCTCGTGTTTAATTGACGGGAAACTCGTAATCTTACAGTAGTTAGCGACAGTCCCCGGGTCCTCTTGAATCACTCTAGGAAGAAACTATTGTCACTGGATAATAGGAAGAGGAGGAATAAGAGGAGGAGGAAGAGGAGGAGAAGGACAAGGAGGAGGGAGACGAGGAGGAGGAGGGGGAGGAGGAGGACGAAGAGGAGGGGAAGGAGGAGGAGGACGAGGAGGGGAAGGAGGACGAGGAGGAGGAGGAGGACGAGGAAGAGGAGGAGGAGGAGGAGGAGGACGAGGAGGAGGAGGACGAGGAGGAGGAGGAGGAGCAGAAGCATTCATTTGTTATCAGCTCTCATGTAAATATATATATATATATATATATATATATATATATATATATATATATATATATATATATGAATGATAAAAAGATGACAAGAAATAATCTTAGACCGGGCCAGAGATCAAGTGACAGTTTCTTTGACAAAGAGGCCAGGATACTAATAGGTTCTGAATCTGGTGACGGGAAGATGGCCTTATCTGACATCCATTCCAAAGATACCTATCACTGGTCCCTTAAGAATAGGAACTTGCATTGGAAAAGGTCTGTATTTCAATTGTGTGGTGTACATTACATATTCGTCTTGGTTACAATCAGACAATCTCATTCAGTAGAAGGATAGAAGGTGATTCCAGCCTGAGGAACTCCTCAGTCAACCGTATTTGGACCAGTCAGGTTACAATCTTTGGTTGAATGAAATATGTTGTTGCTGTTTATACTTTGTTGGTGTTCGGGCCGCTTGCTGACCCCTCACCGCCAATACTATCCGCCTCATTGTCGTCGGCCTTGCGCACTTGTCATCCAGTCTTCCGTATTCTCCATCACAGCACTTCTTAGGTCTTGTTTGATGTTATCCATCCATCTTCTTCTGGGTCTTCCTACTGATCTTCTTCCACCGATAATTCTTTCTGTCATGACCTCTCTTGGGATTCTGTCCATTTCCATTCGGGCGACATGGCCAACCCATTGCATTCGTCTTGCCTTTATTGTACTTACGATGCTTCCTTGATTTGCCAACTCTCTCAGTTCATGGTTGTGTCGCCGTCTCCATGCTTGTTCATCTACATAATACACTGGGCCAAATATCTTGCTGTTTATAACAGGATGTATAAAGTCCAACACGGTGATGGAATGTTTACATATTAATCATGATTTGGGACTTTTGTCCTTTGCTCTTAGGTTCTTTTAATCAACTGTGAGAGACAGACTCTTGTCTATTGCTCTTGGGTGCTTTTAATCAACTGAGAGAGACAGATTTTTATCTCTGGTCTCTTAGGTTCTTTTAATCAACTTTGAGAGACAGACTCTTGTCTCTTGGGTGATTTTATTCAACTGAGATAGACAAACTCTTGTCTCTTGGGTGGTTTTAATCAACTCTGAGAGACAGGGTTTCTTGTTCTTGGGTGGTTTTATTAAACTGTGAGAGACAGATTCTTGTTTCTTGCTCCTGGGTGGTTTCATTCAACTGTGAGAGACAGACTCTTGTCTCTTGAGTGGTTTTATTCAACTGAGAGACACAGACTCTTGTCTCTTGCTCTTAGGTGCTTTTATTCAACTGAGACAAACTCTTGTCTCTTAGGTTCTTTTATTCAACTGCGAGACAAGACTCTTGTCTATTGCTCTTGGGTGGTTTTCTTCAACTGAGATAGACAGACTCTTCTCATTGCATCCAAGGTGTTAGACTTCTATCAATTAACACATTGACAGAAACTTGGGCCACTTGTGTATTTTTGGAACGGCCGTCGGATGATTTCGTTCAAATAATACCAAAACCCGTCCACGGTGAACAAGCTAGTATGGTTTCAAAATTCAATTCTGAGTCAACGCGACCATTTTTTTTTTCTTTTTCCCGTGGAAGACCCACGGGACAATGATTTGGCTCCCCCCCCCACCCCACACCTCAAAAAGAGTTGAAAGTGGATGACGCTTTAAAGATGAAGAAAGAAGAAGAAAATAAGGACTTGGTAGATTAAAGAACAACAATGAACCACAGATCCCAGGTTATTCCAAAAAGAGGTTTGAGAGGCAGGGATGTGGGGGGTTGGATTGGGGGGTTCGGGTTTGGGGGGTTGGCTTGGGGGTGTGGCTTGGGGGCATGGCTGTGGGGTTGGCTGGAGGGTTGGGGGGTTGGCTGGGGGGTTGGTGGTTGGGGGTTGACTGAAGAGGGTTGGCTGGGG
>NC_134809.1:9418381-9425881 GCF_046742065.1 Oratosquilla oratoria
ACCGGTTGTAATCTACTATAGTAAAGTATCGTCCCTCCTTCCAATTTTAATTCTATTTTTTTCTTATCGTTAATCTATCTTGTGGTTTCTGGAACAAATTCTATAAAGTTAGCGAAGAGATAGGCAGGATACTATTGATTGGTTTGTCATAGTCGTCAGGTAATTTTATTCAACTGAACGAGGATGAACCTTGACGTTTTCTTTGGCTTCATGCTTCAAGGGCTTACCTATCCTTTTAACTATCTAACAGTGAAGCACGGTAAGATATGGTTAATCATTTGTATACATATGACACATTTAATTCTGGCTAAAGACACACGATTTCATTCAGACGTCGGTAGAACCTCAGGTCAAAGAATCCATACGACTGACGACTGACGACTGACGACGACTATATCTCCGACTGACGACTGACGACTGACGACGACTATCTCTCCCAAAGGAAAAAAAGGAAAAATTTGCATGATAGAAGGTAGATATATGACACATAGAGTTTTGGTATCAATTCTGTGATATACCATACTTGTCTGGGACCATGTTACATACATGAGAGGAATGTACATATCGTTATCTTATCAATGTCCATTTTGTGTAGAACCTTAATATAGTTCATTACATCTTTTGTGCGCCTTTATGTCGGCCATACATTGTTTTGTATAAGAACATAAGAATGAAGGAGACTGCAAGAGACCACAAGGCCTACATTAGGCAGATCCATATCCATCACTACCCGTCGTCCCCATCCATAAAGTTGTCTAATCATTTCTTAAAACCGATAGTTTCAGCGCTCACTACATGGTTACTAAGTCCATTCCGTGGGAGTAATGGGGTAAAGGGTATTAAGGGTATTATATAAAGGGTATTAAGATGTAAAGCTGAGAATTACTGTCCTAAGGGTCGAACCTTCCAGACTTAGTAACCTCTTTTTACAGGCTTTCTTCTGGTAAAACCCGAAGTGATTTCATTCAATTAAGAAGTTGAAGACCCCAAACTCAAGGGATCAGTCTTCCCCTTCCACCTCCTCCGTCCTCACTTCCTCAACTTTGTTTCTCAATCAACCTCTTTCAATATCAATTCCCTTCAACCCATAAGAAATTCTATCATCTCTGACGACTGCCTTGAGTCTATCAACTATCCATTCTCTCAAGATCTCTGGTTCGTGGCGTCATTGTTTTGATTTCGTCTCGATGAGGGCGATCATCCTAAATTGTCTTCGGTGATAAGAAGGATCCGGGAGACCGGGGGATTAGATCCCCTAAGGGAAGGGAAGAGAAGGTTCGAATCCTGAATGTAATGGAATTAACATGAAAACACGATTCCTGTGATGTGCTATCAACTTCCATAGGTGATTTAAATCATCTGTCCTAAGCCAGATTAAAGTCTTTAAAGTTTGTCTAGTATTTTACCTTTTGATTGTTGTGGTAGACTTGAGTATTTTATTCTGGTTGACGCAAAAAAAAAAAAAAAAAAATGCAGTCGAGGGAATCCTACAACAGTCAGTGTCATTTTAAGAGATCACTTCATTCAAGTTGATGACGCTGTCACCTTTGCCTTATGTGCTTTGACTGCTGGGTCAGGTGACAGTCCCTGTTGGAAATCAGAGAGGGGTACTCGAACCCACGTCTAAGCGAATGCGAGAACAGTACGCTTCCTATTATGCCACCAGCGTTCAGGGTTCAATAATATAATGGTTGAGTTTGTAGCCAGTAGCAAAAAAAAAAAAAAAAAAAAAAAAAAAAAAAAATTATTTATATATATATATATACTGTATATATAAATATATATATATATATATATATATATATATATATATATATATATATATATATATATATATATATGCATTGTGACACCAGAGAAACTCAATGTAGCATTCTACAGTACCAAAGTAGTCTTGATGCCTTTCAGCCAAACGGTCGAGAGTTCTACCAGTAAGCAGACATGCAAAGTATTTTTCAATAAAGCAAGTCTTATAGCAGTCCTACGACTGATTTTTCAGAACGAGAGCCACTAAATTCAACCGTAAAAGTAGAGCGCTGAAATTAATAATAAACTTAACAATAAATTTAATCATAAATCTAGCAATAAATATCTTCCCTGCCGATGGCAGCTGGGCCATGCGTCTTTCGAGTTTGATAATAAAAGCCACGACCAAAGCGGCATTTGCTGCGTCTTCAGCGGCAACCATTGTCAGGCCGTTGACTGACGACGGCGAGTGAAGACAATGATTATTCATCGTGACAAATTTGAGGACGGAGAGGAAACGGAAACACGAGAAGAGCTTTGAGTTTTATTACCGACGTTTCGACACCCTGATGTTTTTTTTTCAAGGTATTAAATCTAGAGGATAGATACACATTTTACAAAGGATTACAAAGGATTACAAAGGCAGAGCATGCCGACAGGAGAGCTTTTGATCCATATCTAGGTCGGATGTATTTCACGTGCGTTGTTTGATCCTCCGTGGTTAAGGAATGTGATATACTTACTAACAAGCGCTGGAACAATGGATTGTTTTTAAGAGAAGACTAGATAACTTTATAGATAGGGAAGAGGGGTAGTATGGGATATGGGACTACCTAGTGTAGGTCTTATGGTCTCTTGCACTCTCCTCCATTTTTATGTTCTTTTCTTCTTGTCTTCCTTGGGGGTGCGGTACGGTTTAGATAACTTTATAGATAGGGAAGAGGGTTAGTAAGGGATATGGGACTACCTAGTGTAGGTCTTATGGTCTCTTGCACTCTCCTCCATTTTTATATTCTTTTCTTCTTGTCTTCCTTGGAGGATGGTACGGTTTGTTACCTCACCATGAGCCTAAGTTGTGAAACCAGTGGATTCAGCTTAACTGAGCTGACCAGGAACATGTAAGTGCCTTGTCAAGGATGACTATTCTATGTTTCACGATTTGCTCACTAGCTGAATGAAATCGTTTGCGAACAGTTGTCGACTTATGACAAAGTTGGTGTTCAATGCTTTGAATGAACGTTTTCTAACTAAACAAAATCGTTTGTTATCAGCCAAATGGGTGAACACAGACAGTTCTCTTCGACGGGAATCGCTAAAATAAAATGAAAAATAAAAAAAAAAGATTAATATTGGGAAACAAAAGCTCCAAAATGTATCTTTGATATCAGAAGAACACACTGATATTCCGGCACACTTTCGAAAGACGTTTGTATTCCGAATATTGATTTTCAAAATTTAAGATTCCCAATAGAGAATACTGTCTGGAAAAGCTGTTATGATCTGAATCCCATTAAAACAAGTGACGCCACAAAAACAAGAGGATTTAATTAAGCTGAGGGATTCATCCCCGACGGAGATTTCTCTCGAAAGAATAGAATCTCCTGGCAAAGGTCAGGGTAAGATGATTGAGGAAACATGACTTGGCATGGACGTACGTGAGGGATAATTGGTGGGACTTAAGAAGTACATGGAGTACGTGAGAGATACGTGGAGTACTTGAGAGACACTTAGGACATGTGAGTACACGTGAGTGATACGTGGGATCACGTGAGATGTACGTGGGCACGTGAGAGGTGATGTGGACATGTTTCTTTATTTCTCACGCGGGAAACATATTTGAAATGTATCACTATAATTTTTTTTAAATACATTCTTATATACAGTTGTTCCCTTAAGAATGAAGTGATATGGGAAACTCTAATGTTATAACACATTTGTAAAATGTACACTTTAAACCCACTATCGGAGAAATAATATCAGAAGTACAGGAGAACTGTATATTTCGACTACTATCTGTTGTCCTCTTTGTGCTGAAGAGGACTACAGATAGTAGTCGAAATATACAGTTTTCCTGTACTTCTGATATTATTTCTCCGATAGTGGGTTTAAAGTTTACATACGATTTGTTTAAACAAAATTGTATCAATGCAACAATAATAGAAACTATAATTGCTTAGCTCTTACAGATCATGAGGCCTGTCCTAGTGTCGGCAGTAGTGCGCAGCATTATGATGTTGGTTAATATGAATAAAAATGTGAGTCATAAATCAGAACATCTGTAAAAAGGTACTAACCTGATGAAGCGATTAAGTAGGTGATAAAGTTTCTGAGTTTTAGATTCATAGTAAGCTGACAAAGAAAACTATCAAAAGTAATTATACGTTTACTTATACGTTGTGTTTCTTCACCAACTTGTGACAATCGATTTTATTCAATTGAGGTAAATCTCATGTATACAGCTTAAATCGACTTTATGCCCACGTATTTCTTTTCTTTTTGAGGTCCTTCGATACAGTAATACACTTTTCTTTGCTATTTTCTTTTTCTTTTTCTTTTTCTTTTTCCTAGCCAATTCCGGGTGGGTCTAACCGAGAGGAAAGAGGTCTTTGTTAATCGACACTAAAACAAGGTTTAATTGAACGTCTCTAGTAAATAAGCTCGTATTTTTTTTTTTTTTTTTTTTTATTCCAGTATCAAGCAAACATATTTTTCATTTCTTTCGTTTTTGCATTTCAAAGATCTATTTATTCTATGGAATTGTAAAGTTAGGTTTGATAAGGTAAGGTTAGGTTAGAATATAATAAGTTAGTAGCTATTGAACAAATAGATTTTATGTTGAATTTACGGGCTTGCGTGATTCTGGAATTTTAACCTGTTTCTTAACGGAACAAAATCTAACTATGGATCCCTGTGTTGAAGAGATTAACCCATTAAACTCCGATGACAAGATGTCTTGTCATTTGGTCAAATAAAACAAAAAATCATAAAACACCAAAATGTTTGATCAAACATTTTGGTGTTTTATGATTTTTTTTTTTTTATTTGACCAAATGACAAGACATCTTGTCATCGGAGTTTAATGGGTTAAGGGCGGATTCGGGGTACCACGGGTAACATCTCAATTTCCGTTCCTCTCTCGTTCACTCGCTTTCACTTTCAGCCTCACACACTCACTCAAACTCTCGACATGCATTCCTCTGAGTAAAAGTGCCTCTCTGTACAAGTTGCACGTTTGCGCTTTGCCAATGTCATCATCACTTTCAGCCTCACACACTCACTCAAACTCTCGACATGCATTCCTCTGAGTAAAAGTGCCTCTCTGTACAAGTTGCACGTTTGCGCTTTGCCAATGTCATCACTGCTCCACATCAAAACACAATTTCTGGCCACCCCGCTGGATTGGGTGGAGTAGGGTGAAAGTGAGGGTGACGATAGGAAGCGGGATTGGGGTGAAGGTGAGGGGGAACGAGGGGGGAAAAGGTGGATGGTAGGTGGAAAAGGTGGATGGTAAGGGTATGGGGGGTGAGTTCATCTGCATTTCTCAAGGAGAATCCAGGTCGAGGGGAAGTAAGGGGGGCGAGGGGAGGGGAGGGGGGCTGAGGGGAGAGGAGGGGGGATGAAGGAGCCTTAGGGGAAGAGGGGGGGGGGTCGTCGAGGGGTCCATCCGGCCTTCGTTGGCTGATGAGACGATGCGCGGGCACAAATTTTCTCTCCTTTTCTCTCCGCATTCGCGATCAGACCCCATGAAATGAGCTTATGCTAATTCCTACTATGTAAGCGACTTGGACGAGAGATACCTTCCTTCCTCTGTCCCGATCGTGTTTTCACTCCGACGGGAGAAGAGCGAGGAGGAGGAGGAGGAGGAGGAGAGGAATGGTGGAGGGAGGTAGAGGCTAGGAAGAAGGAGGAAGGAGGAAAATGACGAGGAGAAGGAAAGGAGAGGAATGGAGGAGGGAGGTGGAGGCTAGGGAGAGGGAGGAGGAGGAGGAGGAGGAGGAGAGGAATGGAAGAGGGAGGTAGAGGCTAGGAAGAGGGAGGAGGGAGGGAAATGACGAGGAGAGGGAGGAAAGGAAAGGAATGGAGAAGGGAGGTGGAAGCTAGGAAGAGGGAGGAAGGAGGAAGAAGCTAGGGAGAGGGAGGAGAGAGAAAGGGGAAGGAGGCTGGAGGTATAGAGAGGAGGGTAGATAAAGGACGAGGAGGAGAAGGAAGAGGAGGAAGGAAGAGGACGGGGGGGGGGAAATGACGAGGAGGAGGAGAGTAGAGGAATGGAGGGGGAATGTAGAAGCTAGTAGGGGGGAAGAATGAAGTAGAGGCTAGGAAGACGGAGGGAGGAGGGAAGAAGAAGATAGGGAGAGGGAGGAGGGAGAAAATGGAAGGAGGCTGGAGGTATAGAGAGGAAGGACGAGAGGGGAAGGAATAGGAGGTAGGAAGAGGAGAAGGATAAAGATGAATAAGAGCAGGAGGAGGAGGAAGAGGAGGAAGATGAGGAGGAAGAAAAAAATAGAGGAAGAAGAAGAAAGAAAAGGAGGAGAAAAAGGAAGTTGGAAGAGATAGAAGGAAGAGTGGGAGGAAGAAAAGGAGGAAGAAGATGAGGTAAGAGAGACAGAAGAGCTGGAGGAAGATGGTAGAGGAGGAGGATGGGGGAAGAGGAGAAGGATGCTTAACAAGAAGTGGAGGAGGAAGAAGGAAGAGGAGGAAGGGGAGTAGGAGAAAGAAGAAGAAGAGGAGGATCAAGATGGTGGAAGGGGAGGATGTCGGGGAAAGTAGGAAGAGGAGAGGGAAATGGAGGAGGATGGGAGGAAGACGAAGAAGAGGAAGAGGGAGGAGGAAGAATGTGAGGGAGGTAGAGGAGGAGAAAGAAGAGGAATATGAGGAAGAAGAAGGTGAGGAGAAAGAGGGTGAGGAGGAGGAGGGAGGAGGAGGAAGGTGAGGGAGGTAGAGGAGGAGGAAGAGGAGGAAGGTGAGGGAAGTAGAGGAGGAGGAGGAGGAGGAGGAAGGTGAGGGAGGTAGAGGAAGAGTAAGAAGAGGAATATGAGGAGGAAGAGGGTGAGGGGGAGGGAGGGGAGGAAGGTAGAGGAGGCGGAAGAAGAGGAATATGAGGAGGAAGAGGGAGAGGAGGAGGGAGGAGGAGGAATGTAAGGAAGGTAGAGGAGGCAGAAGAAGAGGAATATGAGGAGGAAGAGGGTGAGGAGGAGGGAGGAGGAGGAACGTGAAGGAGGTAGAGGAGGAGGAAGAAGAGGAATACGAGGAGGAAGAGGGTAAGGAAGAGGGGAAGATAGAGGTGAGGGGGTGAGGGTGATGGGTAAGGAAGAGGGGAAGAGAGGGGTGAGGGGGTGAGGGTGATGATGAAGATGAGTGATAGGATGATGAGTTAAGGGGAGTAAAGGGGTAACAGTTGAAGATAATGATAGTTGAGATTGAGGGAGAGAGGGATAGATGGGTTGAAACGCGTAAAGGTTGAAGTTGAGGTTAGAGGAGGCAATGAGAGTTGAGATTGACGTGTGCAAAAGTAGAGATAAGAGCAGGAATGGTGGGGTGTAATTCACCATGGTCTTGGATCACGTGTCGGAACCGTGATCGGCAGCTGTTTCCATCCCGGAAGAGA
The DNA here is from genome assembly GCF_046742065.1 of Oratosquilla oratoria. NCBI lineage: Eukaryota > Metazoa > Arthropoda > Malacostraca > Stomatopoda > Squillidae > Oratosquilla > Oratosquilla oratoria. The sequence goes on from NC_134809.1 coordinate 9,425,733, forward strand.
GCTCAGAGCTCATATATGCGTGGTAGTAGTAGGGTGTGGAGTAAGGAAGAAGAAAGAAGAACTGAGGAGTTTCATGAACATTTTAAGAAATGCTGAAGTTTTCAGTTGCTGAAGGAGGGAGGATGAGGGAGGAACGGGGGAGGAGAAGA
>NC_134809.1:9430881-9433381 GCF_046742065.1 Oratosquilla oratoria
TTGAGGAGTCTTTTATGATCTGATAGATTTGTCTGTCATCAATGTTCGACGCAAAGAAATGTGTTTGATAAAGCCAATCATAAGACGATAACGGCTATAATACTAAAAAGTGAGGGCAATCGCGGATTTTGCACAAAATGAAGAGTTACCTAATTGAGTACTAACTCTTACATCACTAAAGGAAGGGCACTGAAATTGGTGACATGCTCTGGCGAAGGTCAGTGTAATAGAAAGAATACAATCCAATTCAGGTGTTAATTCTGATGAGACTTGATTGTGATAGGGTATAAGTCTTTTGCTATCAAAGCAGTGATGCTGGGATGGGGTTGCGCTACGAAAACAAAAAAACAAAAACATAAACGGATCTTCATAGCGGAAACACAAACAGAAGAGTAACGGCTACTCGGTGCTACCACCTACCCAACCTTCACCACTTCTCCACCCTTTTGCACCACATCTTCGACCTTCCATACCACACCCTCCCTCTCCACAAACTCCTTCCACTTCGCTTCCTCTTCGAACTTTTCCACTATCTCATGGTCCTTTACCACCCCCGTCTCACCCTTCTTGATCACCTCTTTACCACTTTGCGGCGCTCTCCTTATCCCTCATCACCCCCTCATTCTTCTTCATCACCTTCTGACATCCTCAACCATTCCTCTATTCTTCTCCACCATTTCTTCATCCTTCTCCATCACGTATCTATACTTCCTCATAATTTCATCGCCTTCCCCATTCCATCCTTATCCAGTATATCCTTACTCTTGTCCGCTACTTAGCAATACCTTCTCTGCCACCTCCCTCTTCTGTATAACCTCTCCATCCTTATTCACTATTTCATCACTTTCTTCCCAACCCCATAACCCCCTCACCAGTTTACAATCTCCTTATCCTTCTCTACCGCCTTACCTTCCTCTACCATCCTTACCCCTTTACCTACCATCCATCATTCCTACTCCATTATCTCCTTATCATTTTCCACAACTTCCCATCCTTTCATTATCTTTATTTCCCTCTTTATCAAGTCTTCACATTTTCCATCAACCAAATCCTCACTCCTTTACATTTCCTCATCATCCTTCTCCACTCCCTCCCGTTCCTTCTCCACCCTCTCCTCTTCTCCATCATCCCCCATCATTCTCCACCACTATCCACTCTCCTTCACCACCCTTTCCTTCACTACCTTCTTACTCAACTCCACCAACTCTCCCCCTCTCTCCACCCGTCCCGATCCACGCCCAAGCCAGCCATCCATTGCGAGAAAAATCCACAGTTGAAATTGACGAAGATGAAGAATCTAACTGAAGGAAGAGAGGGGAGGGGGAGGAGGAGGAGGAGGAGGAGGAGGAGGAGGTTGGGGAGGGGAGGTGGGTGGGGTTGGGTTCTAAAAATGCATTGCCGAAAAAGTTAGCCAAGAGAAGGAGCCTGGCACGGAATGGGAGTAGAGGAGGGGGAGTGGAGGAGAGGAAGTGGATGAGGGAAGCTGGAGGAGGGGGAGTGGAGGAGTGAGAAGTGGATAAGGGAAACTGGAGGAGGGGGAGTGGAGGAGTGAGAAGTGGATAAGGGAAACTGGAGGAGGGGAAGTGGAGGAGAGAGAAGTGGATAAGGGAAACTGGAGGAGGGGGAGTGAAGGAGGGGAAGTGGAGGAGAGGAAGTGGAGGAGGGGAAGTGAAGGAGGGGAAGTGGAGGAAAGGAAGTGCAGAAAGGAAACTAGAGGAGGAGAAGTGGAGGAGGGGAAGTGGAGGAGGGGAAGTGGAGGAGGGGAGGTAGAGGAGAGGAAGTGGAGGGGAGGAGAGGAAGCGGAGGAGGGGAGGTGGAGGAGAGGAAGTGGAGGAGGGGAGGTGGAGGAGAGGAAGTGGAGGAGGGGAGGTGGAGGAAAGGAAGTGAAGCAGGGGAGGTGGAGGAGAGGAAGTGGAGGAGGGGAGGTGGAGGAGGGGAGGTGGAGGAGGGGAGGTGGAGGAGAGGAAGTGGAGGAGAGGAAGTGGAGGGGAGGTGGAGGAGAGGAAGTGGAGGAGGGGAGGAACCAAGAAAGGGATGCGGTGGCAAAGGGAGTCCAAAAAAGTGGAGGGAGTGGAGGGAGGGAGAGATGTGGGTAAATGGAGTGGATGTTGAAGAGGATGGGGGGGGGGGCGGAGGAAATGATGGGTGAAAATTGGGTAATTAGGTATAGGGATAAGAAAAATCCCATATAAAATAGATCAGTTGCGGGGTGGGGGGGGGAAGGTCTGGAATGGGTAGAGGGATTTTCGTTCTGAACGTGAAGCTCGGAGATCACAGCGGCGCGCCTTTCTGATGACGTAGGGCCTTGCACGAAGACTTTGTTTTAGTCAGTTTGCTGACTAGTTGTTTCGTGTATTCGGGGAGCTTCCACATCGGTTAGAAATACTAAAACAAACAAGATCGGACCCTCGAACGCGTTGGTCTAGTAGAGTTTCGAAATAATTGTCTTTTAGGGGGGGGGGGAATGGCTCTAGGATGTTTGAAAACTATTTTCTCTAAA
>NC_134809.1:9448381-9468381 GCF_046742065.1 Oratosquilla oratoria
GGAGCGAAGGAGGGAGCGAAGGAGGGAGCAAGGGAGGGAGGAAAGGAAGGAGGGAGGGAGATACGGAGGGAAGGAGAGGAGGGAAGGAGAGGAAAGGGAGAGGGAAGGAGAGGAAAGGGGGAGGGAAGGAGAGGAAAGGGGGAGGGAAGGAGAGGAAAGGGGGAGGGAAGGAGAGGAAAGGGGGAGGGATGGAGAGGAAGGGGGAGGTAAGGAGGTAAGGAGGGAAGGAGGTAAGGAGGGAGGGTGGGGGAAGGGAGGGAAGGAGGGAGGGTGGGGGAAGGGAGGGAAGGAGGGAGGCTGGAAGGAAGGAAGGGAAGGAGGGAGGGAAGGAGAGGAAGAGGGAGGGAATGAGAGGAAGGGGGAGGTAAGGAGGTAAGGAGGGAAGGAGGTAAGGAGGGAGGGTGGGGGAAGGGAGGGAAGGAGGGAGGGTGGGGGAAGGGAGGGAAGGAGGGAGGGAAGGAGAGGAAGAGGGAGGGAAGGAGAGGAAGAGGGAGGGAAGGAGGGAAGGGGGGAGGGAGGGAGGGAAGGAGGAAAGGAGGGAGTGAAGGAGATAAGGAGGTAAGGAGGAAAGGAGGGAGGGAAGGAGAGGAAGGGGTTAGGGAAGGAGGTAAGTTGGGGGAGGAGATAAGGAGGGAGGGAAGAAGAGGAAGGAGGAAGGAAAGGAGAGAAAGGTGGGAGGGAAGGAGAGGAAGAGGGGAGGAGGGAAGGAGGGAAGGAGGGAAGGTGGGAGGGAAGGAGAGGAAGAGGGGAGTGAAGGAGAGGAAGGAAGGAGGGAAAGGGGTATTAATAACTGTGGAGAGAAAAGAGGCAGATTGGTCCTGGCGTATTTTTTAATCCTACATCGACCGCTACAAAAGCTTACTGATGCAAATACAACAAAAGGCGCAGATCTATATTGTCGATCAAGTCCTTCGTTGTATCGTATTCTACGTCAAATACAATAGGATGTATAACTTTTTTTTTTTTTTTTACTTTTTTTTTTACCTTTTTCTTCTTCTTTCCACACTTCCTCGATTCTTTTAATTTGTCTTGTCTCTTGTTTACGTTAAGCTATTTCTGCAAAAGAAAGATTTTGGGTATTTATTTATTTATTTATTTTCTTTCCTCTGTTCTCGTTCTCTCTCTCTCCTCTTTTTGTCTTTACTTTTGCTCTCTTTTTATTATCTCCTCCACTCCTCTCCCACCTTTTCGTTTTTTTTTTCTCTCTTCTAAGATTGTTTCCGTGATCACATGAATTTTTAGTTTTGTTTTGTTTTGTTTTACTCTTCTCTTTATTGATATTGTTTTGTTATTCCCCTCTTTATTGATATTGTTGCTATCGTTTTGTCATTACTCTTGTAGAGTCTTTCCATGAAATTTTGATTTTCAAGTTCCTTTTTTTCTATTTTTTCTGTTTTTTCTTTCTTTATTCGTTTTCTCTGTCTTTATATTCTTGTATGCGCTTTGTACAGTTCTTCTTGTAAGAAACTGGCCTTAGGCTTTCTTTTGGTCTGTATATATTTTCTAGAATAGTTTATATATATAAATATATGTATATATATATATATATGTATATATATATGTACATATGTACATATATATACATATATATGTACATGTACATATATGCATATGTATATATACATAAATATATTTTATATATATATACATATATATATACAGTATATATATATATATATATACATACTGTATATATACATATACATATATATAAATATATACAGATATACATATATATATATATAATGTACATATATACATATATATATATATATATACATATATATATATATAATGTACATATATACATATATATATATATATATATATATATATATATATATATAAACTGTCATCATGTGGAAACTGGAATTGAATTGTCAGCGGACTGACATCATCGTAAACCCTTTCAAGTTTAATGGACAATCCAATGAGCTTCTTCTGGCTAGCTGTGGACGATTTTATTGAGTCTAAAAATATCCTTGGGTCTCAAAGTCTCAAAGGGTTTATTACTGTACATAAAAACCTATGAATGAGGGAGACTACAAGAGACCATCAGGCCTCCACTAGGCAGTTCCATGTCCGTTAGTACCTATTAATCCCATCCATAAAGCTATCTAAGCATCTCGTAAAACAACCAATACTTTGAGCGTTCACAAGTATAACATGTCTATTCTAATTATGGGGCGGAGACTTGGAATTTAAGCGAGAAATAAAGGAGAAATTCAAATGTGTTTGAGATGAAGTGCTTGAGAAATATAATGGGCGTTACGAGGATGGATAGAGTTAGAAATAAGGAGGTGAGGAGGAGAGCAGTAGTGGAAAAGGAGCTGGCAGATAATGCTGATGAAAGAATACTGGAGTAGTTTGGGTACAAGGAAAGAATGAGTAAAAAAAAAAAAAAAAAAACCGAAAAGAGTGTGGAATGCAGAGGTGGGGGGAGTGAACCTGAGGGGTAGACTGAGAACAAGATGGATGGATGTGGCTAAGGAGGCCTTGAACAAAAGGACAAAGTCTAACAGGGAAGAGAGAAAGCAAGAGATAGGAATGAGTGGAGAATAATTGTGAATGGACTATAAAATGGCAAGGACCGAAGGGATGCCTCCTCGTCTTCTCTATATCCCATGAGGAGATGAAAACGAAGCGGCTGGCCTTGCTGTGGATGTGCTTTGTCTTGTTACGTTGCTTCTGATCTGGTCAGCGGGCTCCCGGGGGAGAGGGTCGACCCATCATCCCTATGGAACTAAGATGAGAGGAAAACAAATGGATGATGGATGGAAGAGGGGCTGTAGTTGAGGTCCGGTACATGACTTGCCTGGCTGCCTCCTTTACAAGGAAGAAGAAGCCATTTGGTGTATAGGTTTAAGGAACAGATTCTTGCTGTCACGAGGTGATTTTGTTCAGTTTAGGAAAACCAATCAAAATGTTTAGGATGTGAAATCTATTCAGATTCTTTAGCTTGGTAAAGAACTACACGTGTTTTGTTTTGGCCACCGAAAAAGATATTTTATTCAGACAAAAAGACAAATGTGAGTCAAATGTTGGTAAAGATGGAACAAGGGTAGGAGGAAATATTAGCCACATATAAGGTTTGAAAAGGGACAAATATAGTTTAAATATATGTCAAAGAGGGTGTCAAAACGGTACAAAATGGGACACACACAGAACAAATATAGGCATAAATGGGACAAACATTGGACAAATACAGGTATATATATATGGGACAAATATTGGGCATATATAGGCATATATGGACAAATATTTGGCAAATATAGGACACATATTGGACAAATATAGGCATATGTGACAAATATTTTGACAAATATATGCATAAATGGGACAAACATTGGGCAAATATAGGTATACACGGGACAAATAACAGACAAATATAAGGACGCATGGGATATAGACATGTGTGGGACAAATGTTGGACAAATATAGGCATGTATAGGACAAACACTGGACAAATTAGGAATATATGAGAAATATTGGACAAATATAGGCAGGTATGCGACAAATATTGGGGAAATATAGGGATATATGGGACAAATATAGGCCTATATGTGATAGATATTGAAAAGATATAGGCATATAGTGTAATAATGGACAAATACAGACACACGTGTGTCAAATATTGGACAAATATAGGCATACATGGGACAAATTTCGGACAAATATAGGTCAGTTTGGTGTCATATATAAGTCAATTAAAGAATTATCGAAATTAAAAGCACAAGTGAAGACGGAGCCCTTATTGTATTAGTACGACGTTTCGCTTGTTATAACAGCTTTAACAAGTTGAAAAGGCTGTAAGAAACGAAATGTCGTACAAATACAATGAAGGCTCCGTCCTCACTTGAGGTGTTTATTTCAATAGACTTATCGGCAACTGCCACTTTCATGTATATAGTAATAAAATGGATCAATCTGGCTCAAATCTGGGGTACATATGGGATGAATAATGATAAATACATATGTACACACACACACACACACACACACACACACACACACACACACACACACACAAATATATATTATATATATATATGTATATATGTATATATATATTATATACACTTTAATTAGGCCGTGAGACATATGTTTTTCTTATTCGCAGAAACCTTTGACATCAAAAAGTCATGACAGTTCCTCCCTCCTTCTTGAAAAAAGCGCCATTTGGAAATAAACTCACAAAAAAAGATATGAAATATTATTTGGTGTTCTTCAAGTCCAACCACAATGTCAAAGCTAAAACCTTTTATTGCATGTAATATCACATTTGGCACATTTAATAACTTTCTTAAGTTTAGACCCGGAAATTCTTCTAGCAGAGCCTCGATTAAGCCTTCAAAGGTAAATAATGTCAGATTTTGTAAATGTAATACACGGAGCGAATGCATATTTTCATTTCGTGACGTAATCCTTTCGTTAGGACAATATATTCTAAGAATTTAGCCTCTGTAACCAGCTCATTTTAATCAGATTAGACAACATCAGTTAAACAAGGGGTTAAGATTAAAGAACACCGTAGCTGGACTAAATATTTGAGTCTCTCTTTCTCACTTTTTCTCCGTCTCTCTCTCTCTCTCTCTCTCTCTCTCTCTCTCTCTTTCTCTCTCTCACTGGATCTTCCTCTCCCCCACCTCTATGTATCTATCTTTTTCTCTATCTTTGTCTCTTTCTTTTTCTTTTTGCTTCTCGATTTTTTTAATCTGTATTTGCCTACATCTTTGCTTGCTTGCCCTCCTGTCTGCTTCTCTGTCTGTGGGTCGTTCTGTCTATGTGTTTATTAGACGGCACGTTAGTCTATGTCTGTCTTTCTGACTGTCTATCTCTTTCTATTAGCTTGTCTTTATTCCTGTCTGTTTCTATTAGCTTGTCTGTATTCCTGCCTGTCTATCTCTTTCTATTAGCTTGTCTGTATTCCTGGCTCTCTGTCTCTTTGTATTAGCTTGTCTGTATTCCTGTCTGTCTATCTCTTTCTATTAGCTTGTCTGTATTCCTGGCTCTCTGTCTCTTTGTATTAGCTTGTCTGTATTCCTGTCTGTCTATCTCTTTCCATTAGCTTGTCTGTATTCCTGTCTGTCTTTTTCTTTCCATTAACTTGTCTGTATTCCTGTCTGTCTCTTTCTATTAGCTTGTCTGTATTCCTGTCTGTCTCTTTTAGTTTGTCTGTCTACGCCTGAACGCCTGTCTATCTGCTTGTCTGTCTTTCTGCTGGTCCTTTCTCTGTCTTAACCTCTCAGTCATTGTTCTTCTCAAAGCAAGATAACCAATTAAACACGTGATTCGTTTACTCCAAAGACCATTTCCTCGCCTCCCTCTCTTAATTGCCTCCAAGGCAGCACACACACACACACTGAATACTCGGGGAGTGAGGAGGAGAGATGAGGGAGGAAGGAAAGGAAGAAGAAAGAATACTTTGAGCCAGGGAGGGAAAAAAAAAAAGGCAAAAGGGAACAGCAAATGACCGTGGAAAAATGGTCCGGGGTCCGCGCACAAGAGACCAGAAGAGAGATGAAATGGCTCCGATAGAGAACGAAGAAGTCTTTTTCGTGGGTCTTGTAGCGTTGGGAAAATATCTAAGGGCACCTCCACTCCACCCCACCCCACCCTCACCTCCACACCGTTCTCTATCTCCCCCCCACACCCCCACGCCTCCTTCCACGCCCCCCAACCCCCCACAAAGTCCCGTACTTTGGCTGCATAGAAGACGGGATGTGTGTGGCGGAATGAGAGGAGAGAGAAAGACAGAAGCATAGCGCCGTTTCGCTCCTTCCCCCTCTTAATTGCTTCATCAGCGGTCAAAGAAAACGGAGCAAATGGGACGAAGGAGAAAACAAGGTTGGAAGATGTAATTGTCCTGGAGTAGAAAGGAGAAATAAGTTCTCTCGGTTGTGGGGATGGTAAGGAACAAGAGTTCGAGTCTGCCCTTGCGGACACAAACAAAGTGGGTCCGGAGAATTCATTCAAAACATTCCGTTCCCGGGAATGTTCAAGATATGGTACAAGATTCAAGGGAAATATGCAATAAGACTAAATAATGACCTCAAACACCCAAGGCAAGAGAGGTCGAGATGTGTTGTGGTCGAAAGTCTCATGGTTGTGATAGTGACCAAAACAACAGAATTCAGATTCTATTGGACGAAGATGGAACGGTTGTCATGATGACGTCCGTTTAGGAGCGTCTGAGAAAACGATGATGATGATGGTGACGATGATGGTAATGGTAATGATGATTATGATGGTGATGGTAGTGATGATGATTGTTATGGTTGCGATGGTGACTGATGGTGATAATTGTGATGGTTACTGATGGTGATGGTTGTGATGGTGATGATGATGATGATGGTGATGGTTGTGATGGTGATGGTAATGATGAAGATTGTGATGGTGATGGTTGTGATGGTAGTGATGATGATTGTGATAATGATGGTTGTGGTGGTGATGATAATGGTGATGATAATGATGATGACTCTGAAGGTGATGATTGTGATGGTAATGGTGATGGTTGTGATGGTGGTGATGATGGTGATGGTGATGATTGTGATGGTAATGGTGATGGTAGTGATGATGATTGTGATGGTGATGATTGTGATGGTAATGATGATGGTCGTGATGGTAGTGATGATGATTGTGGTGATGATTGTGATGGCAATGATAGTGGTGATAGTGATCGTGATGTTGATGGTCTTGATGATGATTATGATGATCATAATGATTATGATGATAGTGATTATGAAGGTGGCTGTGATGGTAAGATCATGATCATAATAGTAATGACAGTAATGCAGCTACTAATGGCCGTTGCTACTGATGATGATAGTGATGGTGATGATGATGGTGATGGTGATAGTGACTGTGATGGTAACGGTAAAGGTGATGATGGTGACGGTGGTGGTGATGATGACGATGGTGGTAGTGGTGATGATGTTGGCGTCATTTGTGGTGATAATAGTCATGATGACGATGATGATCACAAAGATGAATAATTGTAAGACGGCAAAAGAAGGAACAATCGGAATCACACAAACACACACACACACACACACACACACACACACACACACACACACACACACACACACACACACACACACACACACACACACACACACACACACACACACACACACACACACACACACACACACACACACACACACACACACACTCACACACACACACACACACATACACACACACACACACACACACACACACACACAAATAAAATATAATAGAAATGAATAAATGAATTAATAAAAAAAAAAAAAAAAAAAAAGAAAAGAAAAAAAAATGAATAAACAAATAAAAAAAACTAAGCGGAAGGAAACTGAAGCAATTTGTTGGTGGTGTTTCAATTTTGTTACAATTCCCGTTTCAGTTGCCCAAGTGCGCGTATCGTTCTCTAAGAGAGTAGATTTATATCCGACCGCAAACGTACAAAACTTTGTTTCAAACCCTGTGTAAGAAATCGCCTTTTTTCCACCATCATTCTTCTTCTTCCTTATTTTTTCCTTCCTTCACTCATTTATACTTTTTGTCGAGTCAGCGAGATACAGTTTATTTTCAGCTAAGTTTATTCTAACATGTCAGCGCTCTCTCATTACCGTGATTAGAAACTTCGTTACGTCTTGGGTCATGTTTATTTGTTGTGGCTCACTTGATATATTTTTGTCAGTTATGGGCGTCTTTTTTCGAGGCAGTTGATTAATTGTAGTTGATTAATTGATAGATGTCACACACCATAAGGTACTTTGATGCGACCAAAGCAATCAATCTTGCCCAGTGAGATTCCTCTCCCAAGAAATCAACGGTTGTGTACTTTTAGCAAACGTTTGTTGAAGGTGTGTGAAAAGTATGTTTGTTTAATAACTGCAATATTGGAAACTTATCAATATGAAATCGAATACAGTAACAAAATAGATTAATTTTGATTAAAATTTTCTCTTGCTATGCGATGCTAAGTATGCAACACGAACTTTCAACAAACTTTTGACAAACTTTGAAAGAAAAAGTACTATTTTGTCTCACGTATAAATAAAATGTCTAAAACTATATAGACAGCGTTCTTTAAGCATGATCTATGGGAACATATATTTGAAATATCCTAAAGAAAAACACTGTTTCATCACATACTTCAAACATGCATGCTAGTATGCATGGTATGTGACAACCTTTCAGCAACCAATCTCCCCATTCAATAGTTTGACGTTATTGAACATTGTTTTTCATCATGACAAAGATGATACACATAAAACAAAAATCGTTACAAACATGGAAGTCACGGTGGAATATAGGAGAGGGTGAGAAGACGAGGACTCAGGACCCCCCTTACCTATTGTGTTGATAAGAAATATGAATTCTAGTATTTAATGACCCCCTTCCCCCCTCCCCCTCTTCCTCTCTCACTCCCTCACTCCCCCCGTTCCCCCCCCGTTCCCCCAGTTCTTCTTATCTAATCTCAGTCATGTGTATTACGACTATGCACTTGAAAAAGCTGTGACAAGCAAAACGTCATACAAATACAATACAGGCTCCGTCCTCAATTGTGGTGTTTATTTCGATGGAATAAAACTAGTGAGTTGGTCGCAAATTGCAAGTAATAAAGGGATTTTCTCAAAAGTGAAATAATTGCCATTATAGAAACATTGCCCCAATAGAGGGACGCAAATGGGAAGTACATGTGGACGACTTTAATCTAATTAGATCAGATGAAATGTATTTTGATAAACAACGTAGCAGTGGTGTTGCAATATATATCAATAATATATGAAACACATTGTATAATGAATTATTCATATTCCGTAACGATGACCTTGACCTTGAATGCTTGCTGATATCGTATGAACTATTTCATTTACTACACGAGTTTCACAATGTCCATATAGCAAACACAGACATGACCGAGAGAATTCATAAATAACTATGAATTGTAAACACACGTGAAAATAAGAATCAAAATGAAAATTTTGGTACGGTGTAATTTCGATACCTTTGAGTTGGAAGTGTCCCAAGTTGTGATATATTGAATGGAAAGTAGCATTACATTGGATATATATTTTTTACAATAGTTGTAAGATGGTTACAAAATCTGTTGAGTCATTCTAAATATAATGCAATTATACGTTTCAATTAAGAGACAAAAGTTGAAGATTAAAAAATGTAAACTAGTGACAGTGAAAAAGTCGAGTGAAGATAATGAACTTTGTCAGTTTGTTTTAATTGCCCTGACTAGGCCGTATTATATGAAAGATCGTGTGATATGAACTACAATTACTTATAGGTGCTGGGGCAAACTGGTTTGTTGGTGTGAGATGTTAGCCCCAAATAGAGCTGTGAGTTGTTACAGAAATAACAAAACATGGGCTAATAAAAGTTAAAAAATGTTCTTAGTTGAAATGAAAAGAGTAGTGATTAGTGAAGATCGTATACAGCTACGAAGTATAACTAAAAATTCTAACGTTGAAATGAATAAAGAAAAAATAAATTACAGATAACGTTGAAAATCTACTTATATCAAATAAAATAAGCTGAAAAAGGTTTGAAAATTTTGTGCCGACATAAATAAGATAGCACACAAAATAAGTCTAGAAATACTGTAGCATAGGCAGAAACTGTGGATTGTGGTTGTGCACTACTAACGTCTACAGACTTGTTTACTGCCTCAATTACGGTCTTTTACAATTATAGATCTTGGTAAAATTCTCCAACTGTTTTTACCATTTTGTCTCTGCCCTTAATGATCTCTCCATTTTTTTTAAAGCTATAATTTGCTGCCTATCCTAAAGTTAGTCAGCGCTCGGTCCCCCGAATTGTTTCTTCTATTTCGTCCATATTTCTCTTTCTTTTCTCTGACCTCTACCTTTTATTGATAAGCGTGTATAGTTTTATTCTCTATTTCGTCTCTTCTGCTTTTAACCTATATAAGTCATTTGTAGCTTTGGGGTATTTCTTTTCCTCAATGCTTTTTGTACTTCTACTTTTTGTTGATTCCCTAATGATATTCACTATATTCAAATTCATATTCTCGATGGTGTTCTTGGTATTTTTTAGAGCTTCGAATCTGTTTTCTTTTTAATTTCTAACTGAATTTTTTTATTGTTATCATTAACCTTTTTACGGCTTCTTTTATCTTTCAAAACTAGTTTATTTCTCTCGGCTCCGAAACTGAATGTTGCTGTTTAACCTATGGTCATTACCTATATTTGCCTATATTATGTCCCGAAATTGCTAGCGCTCCAGTCTCATCTCCTAACATAAAGTATATTTCGTTCTTTGTTGTTCCATTTGGACTTCTCCAGGTCCATTTACGACCTAAATACTTTAGGAAGAGAGTGTTCATTATTCTCATTTCATAGTTCTCTGGAAAATTGACCAACATCTTACCTCTGTCATTTCTCTCATCTTCTCCACATTTCTCAAACTACGACTCATCTCCCATCTTCTTCCCCACTTTAGCATTAAAGTCGTACATAACCAACGTGTATTTATGTCTTTCTTCATCTATTAACTGAGTGAAAACCTCATAAAAGCATTTACTTTCATCGTATGAACTTTGTGAAGTTGGTGCATAAACCTGATTTAATTTTAGTGTACTTTTTATACAGCCATATCACAATGCAGGCTACACTATATGATAAACTAATGAATTTCAATACGTTACTAGGAACCTCTTAGTTACACACACACACACACACACACACACACACGCACACACACACATATATATATATATATATATTTTTATATATATATATACAGACATACCGTGTATATATGTATATGGATACATATATTTTTTTATATTTGGTATCAGTTTTGTGCTTCGTTGCTGCAAAAACTGATGCCCTGTGTACCAATGCTGTGCACAGAAATAAGCGTAGAAGCTACTGAAATAACTGTTGATATCATATCTCAAGGAGGAGGTGAGAGGGGAATAGGGAGTAGAAGATGCCAGGGGGTTCAGGTTCAGGGGGTGGGGGGAAGGGTGCTGATGAAAAATTACGCACGAGTCTGAATGACAGGTGCACACGAGAAAGGGGAGGTGAGACTCCTGGGGGGCAGAGAAATGAGGAAGGAGGAAGGAGGAAGGAGGAAGGAAGAAGGAGGAAGGAGGAAGGAGGAAGGAGGAAGGAGGAAGGAAGAAGGAGGAAGGAGGAAGGAAGGAGGAGAAAGGAGGAAGGAGGAAGAAAGAAGGAGGAAGGAAGGAGGAGGAAGGAGGAAGGAGGAAGGAGGAAGGAGAAAGGAGGAAGGAGGAGGGAGGAAGGAGGATATTTCCTGACAAAAAACAACAGAAAGGTATACGGACTGCCCAAGTTCACCTTAAATCTCCAACTTACTTAGCTGTTACTCTAACTAGCTTATTCCTTTTCCTTGTCCTCGTCGTATTTCGTTGACCAACTCTTTCTACCGTATGTACAACTCCTTCAATGCATAATTCTATCCTTGGACAACGCTTTCTTTACGCAACTTTACTTGTTGACGAGTTCTATTCGTTAAGTAATTTTATTCATTGTACAACACCTTCGTCGCGTAGTTTTTTCTATTGCTTAACTCTCTTTGTGAAGCTCTTTCGTTGCGTAAGCTTCCTCTATTCATCCTCCGTATATCATCTGTCCTCCTCTTCCCTTAATTCAATTATCTCATTCATTTCTCTATAGTTGTTATCTTCCTTTTTCTCTTTGTTCTCTTCTTCCCCTCACGACTTCTCCTACCAATCTTTTCCACCACTCGTGAACTACATCTCTTCTTGTTTTCTCTATTTTCTCCCTCTTGCCTTCCTTATATTTTACCACTTTAGTCAGTCATTTACTATTTTCTCATATTACATCGTTCACAATATATAAATTTGTGTCATTTCACTTTGCTCATTCATTTTACTTATGATTCTTTTCTCTCTTCATGTCTTTCGGTGTCTCTCACTCCCACTCTCCATCTTCCTCTCTCTCTCTCTCTCCCTCGTACTCTCCAACAACCCCAATTCGAAAAGTTACCGGTGCACGTAAGATGAAATTTCTCAACCACTTTAGTCAGTCATTTACTATTTTCTCTTATTACATCGTTCACAATATACAAATTTCTGTGTCATTTCACTTTGCTCATTCATTTTACTTATGATTCTTTTCTCTCTTTCGGTGTCTCTCACTCCCACTCTCCTTCTCCATCATCCTCTCCCTCTCTCTCTCCCTCGTACTCTCCAACAACCCCAATTCGAAAAGTTACCGGTGCACGTAAGATGAAATTTCTCAACCGGTTGAACAAGTCATGATAGATATATTCAAATGTATTTCACTGAGGCACTTGCACAGGTTAGGACTTTTGTGCAGCCTCCCTCCCTTCCTGGCCCAGCACCCTTTATTAACATCTAAATCATCTGGTGCCTTGAACAACTCGTGAATCCAAAAAAAGGCAGAAGCTAACGCCTACTTTGAGTTCTACTCGACGCGCGTAGATACGTTTACAAAGGGAGTCACCCTGAGGGTAATTTGCCTTTGTTGTTAACTTGTATGTTCCAGACGTTCCTCTCAGGGTAGCATCATCCCCCGGACGAAGAAGTGGGACTAAAGTCCTTATTTATGTCGATGTTTCCTCTTGGACTCCTCTCGGACTCTTCAGGATCCCTGTACGCGATGGAGAGAGGCGCCCGGAGGCGAAGTATAAGTTTTTCATTTGAAACTATTAATGTCAAGAATTTTGGGGGAAGTCTGAGCTATGTCTCAATGCCCCCATATCTGTTTTCGATATATTGGATTGTAATAAATCGACCAGCCACATATTCCACCCTCCGTATTCTCTCTACCAGTGTCACGGACTGGCCTGACCCAACGTGACAATTTCTTTTTTTATTTCAGGCGGGGGGGGGGTTGCTGAGGAGGAAGGGATTAGGGAAGGAGCTAAGAATGGAGAAGAACAATGGATGATTAAAAGTACAAAATAAGACCTACGTCCAGACTGCGACAACACGATTACTCAAAGACAGCAAAGGAAACATGCACGAGGAGTCAAGGTGTTTGTTCCTGACGTTTCGTCTACTGACTTTTTCAACGTAAACGAAACGTCAGCAATAAACGCCTCAGTCCCAGTCCACGTTTCCTTTGCCGTCTTCAAGCAACTTGTCCAAATAGATATTAATTGACGATTATACTCAATCAAGGATCCACAAAAAAAGATTGAGAAAGACAGTCGAAGCAGCTTATACACTAATGAAAACATTAACCATAGAGAAGGTTTTGTATACTTAACAGAAGCCACAAGTTCATTAATGATAAAATAAAATAAAAACCACAGAAATAATCAGAGTCAGGTAATAAGGTCTTCCAGGCGTCCCATGTGGTGACCCGACTGTGTGTATAATATTCCTGTTTTACTTAAGTTGTTAATTTTGTGATCAAGAACCTAAGCCTCGAAATAAACATTAAAATCTTCCCTTTAATCCTCATCTGCATCCTCCATATTCAGTCTTACACACACACACACACACACACACACACACACATATTATATATATATATATATATATATATATATATATATATATATATATATATACATTGTGACAAGTTCAAGAAGGTGCATAAAGAAGACACAGATCTGATTCTGAGTTTATTCCTGACCGGTTTTGCTCTAAGGTCCTTCAGAGGAATGTTCCTTTGAGGTGAAACTGACAGTATAGATTTACAAACCGACTCCCCGTTCCCACCACGGAGGAAGGCTTTGCGGGTGGCCGGGCAAAAAGCTTACAATAGATTATTGCAATAAAATTTAACTTAAAATTTTACCAAGTTGGAATGCAAGTGCTGTCAGAAATGTTGTGATTATAATGTAAAATGTAATTATTAACCCTAAATGGTGTAAATAGAATTGTAGAAAACCCAAAAATGTTGCTATGAAGTACAGATAAATATAATGAAAATGTATTAAATTATAAATACGACGGACAACAAATCATTCAGTAAATCAACCCGTGGTCAGGTAGAAGATTATGATAGATGCTTCAGTGTGGTATGTAAAAGCTGGAAAGCATGAAAAGGTGGTTGTGTGGAATGTTGTAAAACAACGAAATTGTGCGCTCGTCGGACACCAAAGTCACCGGACAAAATCCCACCAAGTTATGTCGCCATCGTCCTGGGAGAGCTCCTTATAGCTGCGTATTTGGCTGTGGTACTAGTCCACTTGATATCTCCTATTTTTTGACTGATATTATCTTCATTGTAGAGTCTCAACTTATTTTCTTTGTCTCCTAGCAAGACATTTTCTCATCACAGGTAACAGGCAGAAGTGACAAAAAAAGAGCTATAGCCTATATATGTATGTCTATATGTGTATGAGTTTATTCGGGTATACATTTGTACATGTATTTGTGTGCACGTGTATATTTGTGAGCGCGCGTATGTCTGTGCACTTGTGTGTATATGTATGTACGTATTTGTGTATGTTTGTATGTGTGTATGTATTTTTTGTATGGGCGTTTTGTGCGTGTGCATGTATGTGTATATGTGTACACGTGCTTGTGTGTGTATTTCTATGTATGTGTGTATGTGTGATCGAGTGTAAGTGTGAGCGCGTGTGCACGCGTGTGTGGATGTGCGCATATGTGCATGTATGTGTGAGTGTACGTTTGTGTGTTTATATATGCGCCTGTTTGTGTGTTTTTATATGCGCCTGTTTGTGTGTTTATGTAATGTGTCTGTGTGTTCATATGTGTGCATTTGTGGAGGTGTATGCGTGTTGGTGAGCGTGTACGTCCATGTGTTTCCTTTCATGTGAGTACGTACATGTGTGTGTGTGTGTGTACACGTATGTATACTGGATTACTCTTACATATGTATAAGGGGAGAGTGCTGAGAGACGAAGTATATACTCGAACATACGGCACTTATTTCATTTCCTAATGTAATGATATTTTTCTCAACCAATTAAATCATCGATATGTTGAAACTGGAAATTCTCTTCTTTATATGCTAGGAATCAATACTATGTGCTTTTGTTCTATCGAAGCATTCATTGTTTTGTAAAATTGTACGGGAAATAATGCTTTGAATATAATTCCATTTGCTTGTCAGGGAAACAAATAATATATCGTTTCAAAATTAAAAGAAGTAAAATGCAATCAACACATTTTCTTCTCAAAGGTATTACGAAAATATGTAAGTTAGCATAATAGAAAATGGAATTGAGGATGCATGGTTAATTCTTTTGAGTCTTTTTCTCAGTTTTCTTAAAGATCGCCAGCCAATGATACAGAAACCGGCAACAATCGTCAAAGAAACAACATCTTTGGGAAGCCTTTCTGAATAAAATCGTTTGACGTCAAGGGTGGTGGCACACTAAGCATTTTTCGCTAGCATGCTACTTGCTTTTACTATTTCCTTTGAGAAGCTGAATGACGAACTAAGAAAAGTTAAACCTAGAATGCGAATGTCAGACACATTGTTGAGATGTTCTTACGGAAGCCTAGAATACTTTTTTTTTTTTCGAAATTCGGGAGTGAAGAATCACTCCCACGGGCTTTGAGGGAACATAGAATACTGTAACCGAAGTTGTTTCTATCCAAACGAAGTAACAAAAGTAAGTAGCATGCTAGCCTAGTGTGCCACCAACTTAACCACAACACATGGCTGAAAGTAGCTATAGACATTTTTTTTTATCTGTTAGAAGACAAGAGGTCTATCGAAGCCAAACGAAATAGCTGGCTTTGGCACAGAAGTAGCTTAAGTGGGCTCAGTTCATAAACCAGGTCTAACTCGGTAAGCAATCAGTTATACACGTCAGATTGAGTTACAACCACACAGTATGCCGGCAGGAAATAAGGAAGTAAAAAAACACACAAACGGGCAAATATAACAAGCAAAACAAAACAAATCAGTAAAAGAGATTACGGGATTTTGGTCAAGGGCCGAATTTATAAAAGATCCTAACCCCAAAGTCTAGACATAAATCTTCAAAATGGCGGAAATTTTACCTAAATTAGCTGTCCATAATGTCGAGGTTACGGCTAGACATAAGCATTTAGGTCGCTGACATATGGAATTAGGTCAATATCCGCCATTAGGGTTAGAATCTTTTATAAATTAGGGTTAGGATCTTTTATAAATTAGGGTTGGGATCTTTTATAAATTAGGGTTAGGATCTTTTATAAATTAGGATCAGTATCTTTGATAAATTAGGGTCATGATCTTTTATAAATTAGGGTTAGGATCTTTTATGAATTAGGGCTAGGATCTTTTATAAATTAGGATCAGGATATTTGATAAATTAGGGCTACGATATTATGGTCAGGATATTTTTTAAATTAGGGTTAGGATCTTTTATCAAATTCGGCCTCAGGAGCTAATCAAACTGAATCTTAAAAACTTCGAAATGAACTACATTCCATCGCATCTGAAGAACGATTTCTCTGATATGATTCCTTTGTTCTTTTTAATCATTATCTTCTGAGAACCACGGTGTCTTTTCTTATACATTTAAGGATTACTTCCAGGCTAACGCCAGACGTTCTTATTCATCTTAGGAGAACCTTTTGGACCTCTAGAAAGAATACCAAATAGGTGAGGAGATATAAGGTAGAGTTCGAGGATCGATACACTCCTCTCGGTTTACCGTTTCTCAGTCAGGAAGACCTGAAGCATTGTCGTTTCATTATAGAGTTGTTTGATCTGTCGTATAATTTAATCCACTTCAGACAACATATACATACGAAAATAATACAAATCACCCCACAAACATCACAAGATAAATTGATTGTCACAGATGAAGATATCGAATACTCTTCTGCCAATTATACTATGGTCGTTATCATTACTAGATTAGCGGAAGGGAGAGGGGTGAGTGGAAGGGGAGTATGTGGGGATGAAATGGGTGGGAGTGGATTTTATGCCATTGTGTTTTGGCTACCTCCCTTGTAAGGGGGAAATGCCTTTGGTATATGTATGTAATGTTATAACACATTTGTAAATGCACACTTTAAACCCACTATCGGAGAAATAAGATCAGTACAGGAAAACTGTATATTTCGACTACTATCTGTAGTCCTCTTCAGTAGTTTTCCTGTACTTCTGATATTATTTCTGCGATAGTGGGTTTAATGTGTACATGTATGTATGTATGTATGTATGTATGTATATATGTATGTATATATGTATGCTTGTACATTGTGACAAGTTGATGAGGGTGGAAAAAGAAGTCACGGGTCTAGTTCCAAGTTTCTGAGTTTATTCCTGACCGGTTTCACTCTATGCTTCTTCATTCCTCTGAAGAAACATAGAGCGAAACCGGTCAGGAATAAACTCAGAAACTTGGAACTAGACCCGTGACTTCTTTTTCCACGTATACTGTATATGTATGTATGTATATATGTATGTGTGTATGTATATATGTATGTATGTATGTATGTACGTATGTATGTGTGTATGTAGGTAGATAGATCTAAGAAGCCCCAAGCGCTTTTATTCAGCCCAGAGGAACACGACCAAAAGTTGAAACTTAAAAGCCTCCGCTGTCATTGCCACTGTTCCTATTGACTGAGTTCCTGTTAGAGCAATTGTGTGTTTGAATATTTTTCCCCTATACCCACTTCCTTTGCAAGCGCAACAATTGCTGCCAAAAAAAAAAAAAAAAAAAAAAAAATAAGATTGCAGGAAATAAATTGCACACGCTACACGCAAATCCCTTTCTATTCACTTGTCATGCACAATGTCTTGGTTGTCCCAGCTCGGAACACTCGCGACAAGCCGGACAAACGTTCTCCATCAAAACGTTGCCTATCATATTGCGAATGTGAAAACCATGTTGAAGCCAACACTCCTGCTCACACGCCCCTCCTTTTCAAATACGAGCCTAGACTTTTTGATACTGATTTTTGTTGCTTATATACATACACGCACACACACACGGACACAGACACAGACACACACACAGATACAGACACATACACATACACACAAACACACACGCACACACACCATATATATATATATATCCATATATATACATATATATATACATATATATCCATATATATATATATATATATATATACATATATACATATATATATACATATATATCCATATATATACATATACATATATATATATATATATATATATATACATATATACATATATATATACATATATATCCATATATATATATATATATATATATATATATATATATATATATATATATATATATATGTACTAAGAACCCACTATTATTTGGATTTAAGAAAAGAAGAAAATAACGGATTTCCGTATATTTCGATCACTTGCTGTGATCCTCTTCACGCGGAATACATAGACAAGAGAACATACACATATATACAGTTGAGAGAGGTAAAGTTAGGGAACATGAACAAGTCAACTCATGTGGCATCTATATTGTTGTGCGGGTTATGTGGTAAATCGTCCGCTTTTACAATATGGGGAAATAATTTATCAACTGCCAAGGTGGTTATGTAATCTGGTGACCATTGGCCTTTTGAGATGTTAAAATTCGGGAATTGTTTTATTAAGGAAGATTCAATTATTTTCCTTTTGTAACTACATTTGGATTTGAAAATGGTTTTTGCCTCGTCCCAATTTATTCTGTGATTGTTGTTGGCTACGTGTTGAAATACCGCGGAGTTATGTTGAGCATATTTAACTGAGCTTTTATGTTCTTTAATTCTCGTTTTTAATTCTCTGCCCGTTTGTCCCCAGTACACTTCATCACAATCTGAGCAAGGTAATTTGTAAACTCCGGGATTTATGTCTTGTGTTGGTCTGTGAGTTTACAAATTACCTTGCTCAGATTGTGATGAAGTGTACTGGGGACAAACGGGCAGAGAATTAAAAACGAGAATTAAAGAACATAAAAACTCAGTTAAATATGCTCAACATAACTCCGCGGTATTTCAACACGTAGCCAACAACAATCACAGAATAAATTGGGACGAGGCAAAAACCATTTTCAAATCCAAATGTAGTTACAAAAGGAAAATAATTGAATCTTCCTTAATAAAACAATTCCCGAATTTTAACATCTCAAAAGGCCAATGGTCACCAGATTACATAACCACCTTGGCAGTTGATAAATTATTTCCCCATATTGTAAAAGCGGACGATTTACCACATAACCCGCACAACAATATAGATGCCACATGAGTTGACTTGTCCATGTTCCCTAACTTTACCTCTCTCATCTGTATATAATATGTGTATGTTCTCTTGTCTATGTATTCCGCGTGAAGAGGATCACAGCAAGTGATCGAAATATACGGAAATCCGTTATTTTCTTCTTTTCTTAAATCCAAATAATAGTGGTTTCTTAGTGCAATTACTAATGTGTAACGACATTACTGGACAGTGATATATATATGTATATATGGTTAGGAGATTTTCTCTTATGCATACCTCATTGAAAGTGATGACAAATTCTTATGTTCCTTAATTCTTGTAGTCAGTTCTCTTCCTGTTTGGCCCCAGTACACTTCTTCACAGTCCTTATAAGGTAGTTTGTAAACCAGCCCCGGGTTTACAAACTACTTTATAAGGACTGAGAAGAAGTGTACTGGGCCAAACAGGAAGAGAACTGACTACAAGAATCAAGGAACATAAGAACTTCATCAAATATGGTCAAGAAAATTCCGCAGTGTTCCTACATACCAGCAAAGAGGATCATTGCATGGACTTGGATAATGCTACCGTCGTCTATAAATCCCACTGCAGCTTTCGAAGAAAAATGATAGAATCCTCCCTTGATAAAAATGAACCTATTTTTAACACCTCCAAAGGTCAGTGGTCCCCAGACTGCATAACTTGGATGGCTGATAACAAATCCATCTCAAAAGCAGCCGGGCTTGACCTCACTATCAGTCAACCTTCGCCCCAACCTCATCAGGGACATATAACCTGAATCCCCCATTTTCCCCGTCCCCAAATGTACCCTTCTTAGCTATATATACTCTTATACTCCACACTATGTCTCATTCTGCTGAAGAGGATCACAGA
>NC_134809.1:9470881-9478381 GCF_046742065.1 Oratosquilla oratoria
ACTATATATATATATATATATATATATATATATATATATATATATATATATATATATATATATATATATATATATATATATATATATATATATTATATACTATATATATATATATATATATATATATACTAGATATATATATATATATATATATAGATATATATATTATATATATACATATATACATGTATATATATATATATATTATATATATATACGTACATATATATATTATATATATACATATATATATTATATATATACATACATATATATATTATATATATACATATTATATATATACGTACATATGTATACAATATATATATTATATATATACATATATATATATTATATATATACATATATATATATATACATATATATCATATGTATATACATATATTATATATATATACATATATATATATATACTACATATATATACATATACACATATATTATATCGATATATATATACATATATATACATATATATATATATATTATATATATATATATATATATACGTGCGCGTGCGTGTGTGTGTATGAAAGTGGCAGTTGCCGACAAGTCTATCGAAATAAACACTAAAAATGAGGACGGAGTCCTTATTAGTTTTTTCAAGTACATAGTCGCGATACACATGCCTGATATTAAATAAGAACTGAGGAGACGGGGCGACGGAAGGAGGGACAGAAGAAGGGAGGTACGAAGAAGGTCATTGAATACTACATACATACATACATATACCAAAGGCTTTTTCCTCCTACACGGGGGTAGCCAAAAAGAAAACGGCATAGAAACCACTCCCACCCATTCCATTTCCTATATATTCCACTCCCCTCCGCCCTCCTCCCTTCCTCCCATCTTGGCACCTCCATTGAATATTAGGAAATATTAAGTAGAAGGTGGACCAAATGTCTGGGAACAGGAAATGTTAAGGATACGATGGAACAATTGGCTGGGTGAAGGACATTAGCTCACAACAGAGGAACAAAAAGAAAAAAATAGAGGTTAGCAATTGTCTACTGAGGGTGAACATGGACTTTCAGATGAAAAAAAGGGATTTTAAGGCAACTAGGGTGGGCTTAAATTTTGGCTGGCAAAGGAAATTAAAGGAATTAGCATACAAGCACTCCACAAGAAGATCATCCATTCAGGCTACATTGTTTCCTCATCTATTTACAAAAACTATCCACCCACTCTTATCTTTTGCGCTCTCTCATCTTTGCTCGACAGACGTTCATCTTACACTTAATGCCACTTCACCTCGTCTGTTTATCCATTCTTGGTCTTTCCATCAAGCATTCTCCACCAACTTCTCCTTTCTACATCTTTTCCCTAGTCTTTCTTTAATTATTCTTCCCTTGCGACTAAACCATTATTCTTTGCGCAACCCTTCATCCTGTCCTGTTTTATATATTTTCCCTCATATTTTCTATACGTCCAAACCACTATGTACTACTGTTTGTATTCTGAATGTTGGGGGAATGAGTTTTGCATAGTGTACGGTTCTTGGACATGCGATGTCTTAAGCAATCCCAACAGTTCGTTGGCATTGCTTAGTACGGAACTGATTCGAATGTGAACTAGTGTGAATCCTCTTAGGATTTATTTATTCATTTATTTATTTGTTTATTTATTTTTTATTTATTTATCTAATTGTTTATTTATTTATTTATTCTATTTTTCATTTATATATTTTATTCACTCATTTATCTATTTTATTTTTATTTATCTATTTATTCATTTATTTGTTTGTTTTTGTTTAATTATTTTTCATTTTATTTTTATTTACTTATTTATTTTATCTATTTATCTATTTTTATTTTATCTATTTGTTTATTTATTTAATTCTATTACTCTATTTATTTATTTATTCATTTATCTTTTTGTGGGAAGGAGACGGACCTGTCACTTGCCTAGACCTCAATATTGCGGCAGTTCGAAACAGTTCCCACATGAAACAGGAGGTGTCCGTGTAATGCCACTGTTAGGAGTTGCGGTGCTCAAAGGAGATCAGGAAGGGAAGTGGAGCCAGAGAGAGGGTGTGACCCCAAGAAGCTGATCTTGTGACTCTCTCTCTCTCTATCTCTCTCTCTCCGTCTCTCTTTTTAATCTGGTGACTGACTTCATAAAGACTAGCAACGGCAAGCCGCCAGTGTTGCTCCTGTGAGACGAACGCCAAAGAGAATCATTCACCCTTCACCTGTCATCCAAGCCCATCAACACCCTCACCTCTATGTGGAGGTGCGGCCCAGAGGGGATGACATTCAATCCCCTAACCGGACCAAAATCTCTCCATTAGCTTCAATTATATTTTCTCCGTCATTTCATGTGAAGAGGTCTGAGATCTCTCTGCTTCCTACAGTAAGTCGTGGACATAAAAACACTCCCAGACATAGGGCAATGTTACATACATACATATACCAAGGCTTTTTCCCCCTTACAAGGGAGGTAGCCAAAAAGGAAAAGGCATAAAATCATTCCCACCCATTCCATCCCTGAATACACTCCACACCCCTCCACCCTCCCTCTCATCTTAGCACCTCCTGGATGACGGGTCATCCCTGCACCTTGTCCACTGCCCTGGGTCAGTTAGCCAGAAAAAAATCACTAAATGCCTCTCGGCCTGTTAGACAGATCCCCCCAACCTCTTTCCTATCGAGTAAGACCTAGTTCTATTGAACAGAATCCCGTGGGATTACCCACAACGAAAACAATGACCTCGTTTTGATATGAACAAGGTCAAGTCTTTACATACGTCATATCATTTATCTCGTCATTCCGGATATTCCTCAAATACTCACTCCTCACCCAACCCCACCGTTGCCATTTTGTGGGAATTTCCCACAAAATTATGCCTGAGAAATTGGCTCACATGGGATGTTTTGTGAGAAAATTGTTTGTTGCAATGAACTTATTTGTGTACATAATAATTCCTTTTTTCTGTGGGAAAAAAAAAACACGTGGAAATCCAGATTTCCTCGTGGGAATTTTGTGGAGAAAAAATCTCACTCGTTTGTGGGAACTGGCATAGATCACAGTGGCAACAACGATCCCACACATGCACTCGTTTCCATGGTAGGCAAGACATTCTCCCCCCCTTCCCTCTCTCGCTCCTTGATGTGTGTGTGTGTGTGTGTGTGTGTGTGTGTGTGTGTGTGTGTGTGTGTGTGTGTGTGCGTGCGTGCGTGCGTGTGTGTGCGTGTGTGTGTGTGTGGTGGGAGGGGGGGTACACCGCCTCCTACGGCCCCATTGCGTCTTACACAAACAAGTCCCCTTCATCACATACGAGGCAATTACAGCACAACAATGTACGTCCTTGGTATCGTCTCTCTACCATCTTCCTCAATCCTTATCTGCACCTCCCCTCCTCCCCCCCCCCGCCATTCCCGTCTCTCTCTCTCTCTTCCATTGTGTTTCCCTCTTTTCCTCTTTAACATTCCTCTTCTTCAATCCGCGGAGAGATCTAGTTCGTATCTCTGGTGTCAGAAATGTCGTACATAAATAAGTAAGAACAAAATGTAGAAATTGAATGAATAAATAGACGAATAAGCAAGTAGATAAGTAAATAAAAATGAATAGATAGATAGATATACAAATGAAAATGCATAGATAAATGATAAATGAATAAATAAAGGAATAGATAAACAAATAAACAAGTAAATGAACGATAATATGATATATAAATAGCTGAATAAATCAATAGCTTAATAAATGAATAAAACAAATGAATTAGTAAATGTACGAATAGATGAATAAGTGAATAAACTAATACTAAATTGATAAATAAATTGACATATAGACAAGTGTAATGATAACCTAATATGACAAAAATGGATGAATGGAGTACATAAAGGAAAAGGTAAATAAGTATGCGGAAATAAATATATAGATATATTGATCATCTGCCAGTGATGTTTCTGTTCATTTTCAAAACCCATAACCTTTTCACCTCTGCCTGACGCCTCCGGAGTCGGCATTAAATCTTCAGAGTGGACCCAATATTTCTCTCTTTATCTACTTCGACTGTGTTTCCTCCATCTTCTTCGATAGGGACTTCTGACCCAAGCAGTGGGCAGGGACAGGACACCAGCTTTGGCTGTCAGGCCTTGCTCTGGAGGTGCCCTGTTTTGCTTCTGACCTGAATAATGGGCTGGGGACAAGGATGACCCTTCATCTGCATGAAGGTAAGATAGAAGGGCTACAAATGGGTGTTAGATGAGTAGAGGATGTGTGAATGCTTTGACTAGGCCACACTTCTTATTAGGGTGACAACTGGTAACAGTTCTCCTTCTATCACTTTCAGCTGGTGATAAGATTAGGTCCACATTAATAAAACACAGACAACATTCTGAAGATTCTTGGCAGAGAGGTCAACGCGGACCGTTGCCTGTCACTGTGGGGTTGTGGGTCTGCATGTATTCAAATTCGCAGCAATTGAAAGAGACAGAAATGAATATCCTAAACGAAGTATGATGGGTTCCCCGTTCCTCGTTAGTCGTTGCCACTGGTTTTGGTCCATCATCTTCTCCTCCAGCTGTTTCTCCTCCTCTCTCAGTCTGTCCCGTGCCGGTCCCAAGCCCGGATAAATGGGGAGAGTTGGCGTCAGGAAGGGCGTCCGGCCGTAAAAACCTCCTGCCAAGACCAATGGGAAGATATCTCATTCAGCTGTTTCTCCTTAAGGTCCTCTTTCAGTCTGTCCCGTGCCGGTCCCAAGCCCGGATAAATGGGGAAGGCTGGCGTCAGGAAGGGCATCCGGCCGTAAAACCCCCCTGCCAAGACCAATGGGAAGATGTCTCACTCACTCACCATCCAATTTCTACGAAGTGGGCAGTGAGAAACCTCTGGAAGGACAAAGCCCTGTCAATTGCCTCAAGCCGCTGATTTTTTTAGGCCGATGTTTGGGTCGTCTCCGCACCTGGCCAGGGCTGTCGGTAACCAACAGAAGAGACACGCAGCGGATCCAGGAAAACGGTATTCAATGGAATCAACCAATTGTTTTGTTGCATCTAACTAAATGGATGGCAGACATGGCGGCTAATATAATACGTGCCGGTATTAAAACTCCTTCACTTGATGTTTAAAAGGGTTGGAGCTTAAAATGGATAATGTTTTGATGTAGAGGAAGCCATTACCTTTGTCACTCCCAGCTACCTACAAGGAGTATTGATTACACAAGTTTTATGAAGTCATAACTCCTGTGACATTAGTTACACCCCTACAGAGTAGAGTCAGGAAGTAATTTTTCATAATTGGAGACTACATTCCACTCAAAGAAGAAAGCCGATCATTTCGACCTTCCATTAGCCCATATTTGGGCTACCGTTCTTAAATCTCTCTTCTTCAACCTCGAGGAATCCAATTCTTTGGCGCGATATTCCTCCCTACCCCAGAAAGCAAATGTTATAAGAACGGTTGAGGGATTGTCACACGCCATGCAAACATGATGAAAGTGTTTTTTTTTTTTTTTTTTTTTTTTTTTTAAGATTTCCTCCAATACCCCCCCAACCCCTCGAGGTGATTCTGTAACTATTTCATTCGTTTATGTTTTACAGCTGCACTGGATTAGTTTCAGTGAATGTTGGATCAAGTTTCATTGACTGGAAACCCGGAGCCCCACAGAGGATGGCAACGGTCTCGAAACTCTCTTACAACACCCCCACACACCAGAAAGCAAATGTTATACGAACAGTTGTTGAAAGGTTGTCACATTTCATGCATACTCTCATGTATGTGATGAAACTATTTTTCTTTAGGATATTTCAAATATACATTCACGTAGCTCATACATAAAGAACGCTGTATATATAGTTCTAGGCTTTTTATTTATACTTAAGGTAAAATAGTGCTTTTTCTTTCAAAGTTTGTCAAAAGTTTGTTTAAGTTTGAATTAGATACTTAGCATCGTACAGCAAGAAAAAGATTTAATAAAGATTAATTTATTTTGTTACTGTATTCGATTTTATATTGATAAATTTCCAGTACTACAGTTATCAAACAAACATACTTTTCACACACCTTCAACAAACGCTTGCTAAAAGTGCACAACCATTGATTTCTGGTGGTGTTGTGTCCAACGACAAAAGTGTTGGTTATTGGCGATGTTATACGATCACCCTTTGCTACTTGGGCCTCGGACAGCCAGAGTAATTGATAGTCACCTTGTCACCATCAACATTTTTTCATTCACTGAACAATTCTCTTCAGCTGAGGGTTCTCTCTTGGAACGAAAGGAATGTGTGCACCTCCGTGAGTGTGTGTGTATGTACATACATACATATATATATATATATATATATATATATATATATATATATATATATATATATATATATATATATATATTGCTGGTAACCACTAAGGAAATCGGAAGAAAATAGAAATTCCCAAGAGCTTTCGTGTAATTCACATCTTGAGGGTATTCCCCTGAAGATGTGAATTACACGAAAGCACTTGGGAATTTCTGTTTTCTTCCAATTTCTTTAGTGGTTACCACCAAAATTTGTGGGTCACGTGTTGTTTTTAGTGATCTTTCTGCATATATATATGTATATATATATATATATATATATATATATATATATATATATATATATACATATATATATACATATATATACACGTGTGTGTGTGTGTGTGTGTGTGTGTGTGTGTGTGTGTGTGTGTGTATGTGTGTGTATTTACCTAGTTGTATTTTACGGGAAAGGGAGCTGCGCTCGTGGTGTCCCGCCTTTCTATCTCGCAGTGTCTAGCTTGCTCTTAAATTCGTGAATGGTGTGTGTATGTGTGTGTGCTTGCGCGTATACTTCTATTTGTATGTGTTCACACTTGCGCAGTACTTCCTTGTTTGATCAAGTGAAATGCTCGAGTTAGAAAGAGAAAAAAGTGGAAAATCCATATCGCTCTCACAGGTGATGGATAACAAAGTTGTCTGGGGACATTTCCACGTAAAAAATGACCCTTTTATATTTCATAGCAACGTTTGTCAAATTGTGTTTGTTATCGGTGTATATATTTGCTTTAAGCTCTAAAGGACCCATTTACACGCTCGCAATGGAGTTTTACGCGGGTTATCCTTCCCGTTTGTTATTAATTTGGGGCAATTGGCGATTCGTCCTTGTGTTCTGTGGTCGGATCAACGTGCGCGCACAATTTGTAGATCAAAGTTGGGCTAAACTATGAAAGTTGGGTGATATATGACGTGTGATATATGAATGTCAGTCGACATTTAGAGGTCGGGTGAAATTGAGAAGTCAGGTGAAATTCAGAAGTCGGGTGAAATATAAAAATTAGGTGAAATGTGAGGCCCGAGTGAACTATGAGTTTTGAAAAAAAAAAAAAAAAGGCTTAAAAGATAATCTGCTCCTTCAGATTCTTTGCCTCAGATGAAATGGAATCGCGAGGTCTTCACCAAAACCAAAGTGAACAACGAAAATTTTCTTATTCCGTTTTCTTTTGGTGATGACGGTGTCACCACGAAATATCTAGATT
>NC_134809.1:9483381-9493381 GCF_046742065.1 Oratosquilla oratoria
GAGAGGGGAGAGAGAGGGGAGAGAAAGGGAAGAGAGAGCCGGGAGAGAGGGGGGAGGGAGAGAGGGGAGAGAGAGAGAGAGAGAGAGAGAGAGAGAGAGAGAGAGAGAGAGAGAGAGAGAGAGAGAGAGAGAGAGGGGAGAGAGAGAGAGAGAGAGACGGGAGAGAGAGAGAGAGAGAGACGGGAGAGAGAGAGAGAGAGAGACGGGAGAGAGGGGAGAGAGAGAGAGAGAGGAGAGAGGAGAGAGGGGAGAGAGAGAGAGAGAGAGAGAGAGAGAGAGAGAGAGAGAGAGAGAGAGAGAGAGGGGAGAGAGAGAGAGAGAGAGAGAGAGAGAGAGAGAGGGAGAGAGAGAGAGAGAGAGAGAGAGAGAGAGAGAGAGAGAGAGAGAGAGAGAGAGAGAGAGAGAGAGAGAGAGAGAGAGAGAGAGAGAGAGAGAGAATGAGAGTCAGGAGAGAGGGTAGGGAGCGGAAAAAGGGATGTAGAGGAAAGGGGAGTAGAGGGGAAGGAAGGGGAAGGGAGCAGAAAAATGGGGGACTTGGAGGGGAAAGGGTGCAGAGGGGAAGGGAGGAGAGGGGTGAAGTAAGAGGAGGGGAGGAAAAGAGGGGGGAGGGGGAGGGGGAGGGGGAGGGGGAGGGGGTGGGGAGGGGGTGGGGAGGGGGAGTAGGGGGCGGAAGAATTATATGTAATCGCCCTTTGTGCATTTGTATTATATATATATATATATATATATATATATATAGGCGGTGAGTGTGTGCGTGCGTGTGACATATGTAACACGTATATATATATATATATATATATATATATATATATATATATATATATATATATATATTATGAAGAGGAATGAGGGAGAAGAAGGGTTGAGGATGAGGGAGGAGGGAGAGGAAGGGATGAGGAAGAGAGGAAGAGGGGAAGAGGGTAAGAGGGAGAAGAAGGGGCGAGGAAGAAGGGGCGAGGAAGAGGGGAAGAGGAGTGAAGGAAGAATGGAGGAATGTGCCAAATCACGTCACTCTACACTTTTGTGAGGGCGTGTACGATGCGAGGTACTTACGTAAGGCTTCTTGACTCCTCCCGTAACATGATACCTTAACAATGACACAATGCGTTCGACGTAGTGTGCGCTCTGTTAACGCATGTTAGGTCACTGAACCCAAAGTGTCCCCGAATTATCAGGCTTCCCATAGTGACGTCACAGAGTTCAGGAATGACCTGACCTAGACTGACCTAGGCAGGGAGTTGTCAGTACGGCCACGGGAATGTGGGAATGGGAGTAGAAATGCGGCGATACTAAAATTATTTCAGACCTAGGTGGGATTCGAACCCGGACTGTCATAGTGGTGGCCGGGAACTCTATTATTGCGCCATCGTGTATGTGTGTGTGTGTGTGTGTGTGTGTGTGTGTGTGTGTGTGTGTGTGTGTGTGTGTGTGTGTGTTGTGTTGTGTGTGTGTGTTGTACTTGTGTGTTTGTGTTGTGTTGTGTTGTGTTATGTTGTGTGTGTTTGTGTTGTACGTGTGTGTTTGTGTTGTGTGTGTGTGTGTGTGTGTTTGTTTGTGTTGTACGTGTGTGTTTGTGTTGTGTGTGTGTGTGTGTGTGTGTGTGTGTGTGTGTGTGTGTGTGTGTGTGTGTGTGTGTGTGTGTGTGTGTGTGTGTGTGTGTGTGTGTGTGTGTGTGTGTGTGTGTGTGTGTGTGTGTGTGTGTGTTGTAGTCCTTTCCTAGTTGCATCATTTACCTAGTTGTACTTCACGGGGTCGGCGATGTGTTCAAGGTGCCCGTCGCTTTGCCTACAGTCATCAAACTTTATCTTAAACACGTTCTAGTACCACAGGGCTTTGGAGCAACGTTGTACCACTACGGGGGACTCACCCATGTCCCGTCCCCCGCTTGCTCCCTCCCCCAACCCCGGGGGGATTGAGCTCGCTCCCCCTGTGGTGGGAAAAGGTAAGGTGCGCCCATGCAAAGTCTAATTGCTAAGTCCCCTGGGCGTGGAGCAACATGTGTCACCCCTCAGGCCGACTGTACCTACCCTCTCCCCTCCTATTCCCCTCGTTTCCCCCTCCTCTCCCCTCCCTCCTCTTCGCCCTCTTCCCCCTAACTTTCCACGGGCTTCCCCACACCCCCAAGAACTTAACTTTTGTTCTCTCTTCCCTCTCAGTTTATTTGTCTTTTTCTTATCTTTCTTTCTCTTCCTATTGCTTCTCTGAGAGTTACTCTTTATAGATTCTTCTCTATCTCTGTTCTGTCTTCTCTTTCTTTGCTCTCTCTCTCTTGCTTCCTACACTCTTTTTATCATTCTGTAATTCCTTGTCCTCTCCAGCTCTCTTTCTCACTGCCTCATCCACTCGGCCAATTCTCTACAACCACGGCTTCTGTACTTGAATTTACCTTTGTCTATTTTTCTTGTGTTTTTAAATTTTCCTTAGATTCCCTTTCTGATTATATCGGGTTATACCTGTTATTCTATCACCTTTCTTACTTTCGTTCTCAAAGGTACACGTTCCCATTTTTTGTTTTATTTTTCTAAACCCTTTTATTGCCTTTCTTTTGTTTCCCACTCTTCTCTTTACTAAGACACGTTAATTTTTTTTCTTTTCTTTTTTTTTTCTTTCTCCTGCCTTTCAAGGTTCGCCTGTTCAACTTAAAATGTCAAAAGAAATATATTTTCTTTGTCATCTCTCGGCCTTTCTTTTCCCCTCTTTGTCTCACGCCCTTCTCTTGTGCCTTTGTCTTTCGCCCTGACGCCAATGTTGTTGTTTATTTTGCATAATTTATTTTGATATCGTTGTGTTTATTAGAATGATTAATTGTCATCGATAATTTCACTATTATGGGAATTATCATCATTATCATAATTATTATTATCCTTATTAATATTACTATGGCTGTTACTATTGTCACTGTTACTATTATCATCATTATTTATAGCATCAATATCATTATTACAATTATCATTATTCTTATTAATATTACTATGGTTGTTACTATTATTATGACTGTTACTATTATCATTATTATTATCATTATTTATAGCATCATTATCATCAGTCATTATTATAGTTATTTTTATTATTATCATCATTGTTATCATTATCATCGTTATTATTACTACTAATACCGCTACTATTATTACTAATCCTATTATCATTACTATTCCCGTACTAAGATACCAACCACATGGTAACAGTAGTCAGTGCTTCAAAGACGTTTTTTTAGGGCACCATTTATTGTTTACGAAAGACACTGCGCTTGTATCGGAGTCAGAGAAAAAATTGAATATTTTTGTTGAATTTTGAGAGAATACATGAGGGGAGGAAGACAAAAGTAAATATGAATCAAATTAAAATGATGAGATGTGCAGTGAAAGAGGGTGGCAGTGAGGTTGAGTTAAGTTTAAAAGGAGAGAGATTGGACTAATCAAAATCGTCTTTAAAATGACTTGTAATGAGCTTGAAATTTATACAAGACTGTATGAAAAAATATGGCACTGAGGTATAGTTAAAAAGAAAATTAGAAATCTCTAGAATTATAAATTCTCCAATATTCTGAAGAAAAAGTTTCAAAATCAAAAAACTCCAGGTATATTTTCAAACGTGTCTTTTGTTTGGAATATTGCAAATTTCCGATTTATAGTTCCTAATGGCGAGAATCAAGGTTGCTTGAAGTTCCTTGACACTAAGCAGCCTCACAGACGCCAGTATTGGTTTTTCGAATCTTTTAGATTCGTTCAGTTCGAAGCTTTAAGAATCGTTTAGATAAACACCTGAACGAGATCCTGACGTTTATTTTATATAATTTGTTTATTTGTGTGCTATTGTCTGTTTATCTTATTATTTTTTATTATTTTCATTATCATTTATCCGTCCATTTATTATTTATTATTTACTCGTTTGTTGATTATTCAACTTTACCTATTTACTTTACTATTATTTATACTATTATTTATTTATCAGTTTTAGAATTTTTTAGCATCCGACCTAGTTATGGACCAAAAGGTCTCCCGTCAGCATGCTCCTCCTTAGTAATCCTTTGTCTTCCCACAGACATCTCTAGAAATAACCTCTAAATTACTGTCTTTGTTGTACTAGCATGTTTAATGAAGCGGCCTTGCTGTGGATGTGCTGTGTCTTGCGACACTGCTTCTGACCCAGGGCAGTGGACAAGGTGCAGGGATGACCCGTCATCCAGGAGGTGCTAAGATAAGAGGGAGGGTGGAGGGGTGTGGAGTGTATTCAGGGATGGAATGGGTGGGAATGATTTTATGCCTTTTCCTTTTTGGCTACCTCCCTTGTAAGGGGGAAAAAGCCTTAGTATATGTATGTATGTACTAGCGTGGACCCTTTTCTAGCAGTAGGAGAAAGAGGAGAAACAGTCGAAGTTTGAAAACTTTCCTTATGTGATGAATTGGCGAGAAACAATCATATATGACAGAGAGCGATGTTGTCTCCAGATCAGAAACTAAGAGTAAGCCTTTCGTTGGATGTTACTTCTGATCAAGACGATGATGTTGTCAGATTTAGAAAACGGACGACTGGGAGATATATCACACCAATCTCCTCCTTGCAGCCATCCCAGACCTGTCGTTGGTCTAACGGACACGGAAATAGTTAATAAATTGTGGAAGGATATCATGATTGATAAATTTTACTAGCACTATTGATGATATTGGAAAACTTAAAAATTTTCCCAGTAGTTTTCGATAACTACCCGATTTCCTTTTTTTTTTTATTGATATTATTAATTATCAATTATTAATTACTATTAATTATTAGTTATAAATTATTAATTATTAATTACTAATTATTAGTAATTATCAATAACTAATCATTAATTATTATTGATTAATGACTAATGATTAAAGATGAATTAATTGATTATTAATTATTATATTATTATTATTGTTATTATTATTGTTTGTTTATTTATATCTTCTTTCGACTCTGCATCTCCAGCGAGTGTGTCACGATCACAGACCTATGGTTGCTCTAACGGACACGGAAATTGTCAATAAATTGTGGAAGGATATCATGATTAATAAAGTTTACTAATATTATTGATGATATTGGAAAACTTAAAAATTTCCCAATAGTTTTCGATAACTACCCAATTTCGCTTTATCATTATTATTATTGTTTATTTATTAATTTTTTATTTATTTAGAAATTACCTCCCCAGCGAGTGTGACGTTGGCTCGCCGAGCTACCTAACAATATGGGCCCGAGTTTGATTGACAACAGATACCAGTAACTACCAATTGCCCTAGCTATCCAAGTTTATGGGGATCGTTCATCATTAAGCGCCTTTTGGTGTATGCTTTTCATACTTTCACTTCAAAACTGAGGTTGAGGAGGACCAATGAACCCATGGAGGTAAGAAATAAGAAGTTGGTGGTTCGAGTCCGCTAGAGTCAACGCTTGACGGCAGTGAGGGTTTATGATATTAAATCCCTGAGCTCCGATAAAGATCTCCGAATCAAATGAAACGTTAGAACCACGAGAATGAATATTTTAATTCAAAGACAAGTTGTACTTATTTTCTGCCCGTCGCCGGCCTATTCTATTCGTCTCTGCGAGATTCCTTTGGTAATGACATAGAGCTGGTTTTCATACCGTGGTGCACATTTCCTTATTTGTGACCAATTCTATTTTTCCTTTTCCTTTATTTTATTTGGTTTTGTTTTGTTTTATTTATTCTATTTTATTTTCTTTTGTTTTGTTGTTTTATTTTTTCTTATTTTATTTTATTTTATTTTATTCTAGTTTATATTTTATTTATGTATCTATTCATTCATTTTTATTTATTTATTTATTTATGTATTTATTTATTCATTCACCTCCGAAACATCTCTTCAGTATTGAAGAATACCAGCCTGTCTCGACTAACCCTGAATATCAATTATGTCCTCTTTGCCTACCGCTTAAAATATTTCACTCAATTTCTTGGTAACCATGGACACGAAGGCGGTTACATTTTTTGTTCCAACACCTACAACTGGTGATGATTTTGCATTTTATTATGGTTGCCAATGGTCTATTTTGTTCATCCGTGGCAATTCTCGGCAGTGAAGGAGTAGCGTTTTAACTGCTAGATTTGAAACATGTTTGTTGTCTAACCATTTTTTTTTTTTTACTTATCAGTCAACTCGTTTTCTTCCACTTAACCATCACGGACAACTTTGATTATCTAATTCTGGCTAGCGCATTGTTACTCTTCTCAGCTGTAATAACTTTAATAAGTCCTACGTTTAAGGAAGTCTTGAAAGAGTCTTGAGTTGCCAGTTTAGCCAGAACGTAAGTTTTCAATTAATTATATTCTGGCGATTTCATTCAGCACATGGGATAATGAGAAATGTACTTTGGACACCTATATGTGTAGAGCCTATGTCATTTTGTATATATTCATCTTCATTTCCTTCCTTTTTTCAATATCCGATTCATGAATTGGACAGCCATCCCGTGTAGAAATGTCAAAAAGAAAAGAAAGAAAGAAAGGAAGAAAGAAAATGAAAGAAAAAAAAAATCACGAACCATTTGTAAGAGACTATTTTGCATATGACTAGAGTACACGTCATGTCAAACAAAACCCATTTCCTGTTATATTGTTCCAGGAAATTTTCCCTTTCATTCGAATTTCATGGGTAATTAAGCCTTTCGCTTCGCAAAGGGTGCGTGGGTACATTTTAGGTGAATAAAATCCCATGGTGGAGCCAGACTAGGACTAATCAAGATCAATTTATCTATTTGTTTGTTTGTAATTATTTGTCTGTTTATTATTTGCTTGATTTTCATTTATCATTATCTGTCAATCTATCATTATTTACTATTTATCTGTGTTTATTATTTAACTAAACCTATGCATTTATTTATCTTATTTATTATTACTTATATTATTATAATTTTTCTTTTCTTTTCTTTTCTTTTATTTTATTTATCATTATATTTTTTTTCGCTTCGGACCTAGTTATAGACCAAAAGGTCTCTTGTCGGCATGCTCCGCCTTTGTAATACCTTTGTAACACCCTTTACAAAAGAGGAAGCTCTCAATAGCTGAATGAAATCTCTTTGCAGCTGGATTAAGGTCAACAAAGAACTTGAAAAGGCGATTCCTTTCTAGGACTACCACAGAACAAACTGTCATTGACATCTAAACCATCCCTATGAAATGCAGTATCTAGTTTACTGATTTGATGAATACCTTTTGATGGCTCATATTTACTAACAAAAGCGGTTTTCAGTTTCATAACCAATTGATACATAACTTCTGATGGATCGTGTTTGCAAACGAAAAATAGCATTTGGAACACTGTATTGATAAATAGTTTCGGGCGATCCATATTTCAAGTGGCGTTCGTTTGTGCTAAACGCTTTAATTGGGAAATGTAGTGCGTACATCGTCAGATCCCTGAGAGACCATTAAGGAAAACGTTAATTTCCACCTTAGCATAGTCGCCTTGAAAGATTCTTTGTCGATAAGTTTTATATATATTTTTTTATATAAGATGATAGCTCATCCTCTAGAACAAGTTTATATAGGGAAATTAGATATATCATCGCAGCAATCACTACATTTTGTGTATATTTTTTCGATATAAGATGATAGTTTATACTCTAGAACAAGTATTTTATAGGAAACTTATATATATATATCATTGTAGCAACCAACACATTTTGTATATATTTTTTCGATACAATATGATAGCTTACCCTCTAGAACAAGGTTTATATAGGAAATTTATATATGTCATTGCAGCAACCACTACATTTTGTATATATTCTTCGATATAAGATGATAACTTATCCTCTAGATTTTTTTTATACAGGAAACTTAGATATATCATCGCAGCAACTACTACATTTTGAAAATGAAAACTATTAAAAGAAAAGAAAAAAAAAGACAAGCCTGTACAAAACGCTTAACTCTAGAAGCATCATGTCCATCATGTATTTCTCTTCCCTTTACCTTCTTGAATATTCCACATATAATAACACAATTTGCATTTCATAGCAGTTCACATTCATCACCCCTTTGCAACAGCACTTCATAAATTGCTCCCATTTGCAGTGTCGCGTTTTCCGAGTACGCATTCCATCGGACTTTGTAGATGATAACTACAGTTCTTGATTAAGGGGAAATTGAAAGATAATTCGAATGTTGCTCATAAGTTCTTATACATTTCATTCA
Source organism: Oratosquilla oratoria (assembly GCF_046742065.1). Taxonomy (NCBI): domain Eukaryota; kingdom Metazoa; phylum Arthropoda; class Malacostraca; order Stomatopoda; family Squillidae; genus Oratosquilla; species Oratosquilla oratoria. The sequence continues at coordinate 9,491,561 of NC_134809.1, forward strand.
TGGTTTTATTGAATATTAATATCAACGGAATTCGACGTCGATCTTTTGATAAAATTATTTATCGATTATCACTCCTTTAATAGGAAGGAATATCTAGTAATAACTGATAAGAACATAGTATTCCTTATAACTTATCACTGATCCATAAGTCTTACAACATTTGTAGAAAAGCAACGAGTAATATGAATCTTAAATGGAAACATACATCGATATTGGTGTTTGTATTTCCAACACTCTCCATATATATATACATACATACATATACATATATATATATTATATATATATATATATATATATATATATATATATGCATTATATGTACATATATATATGCATTATATGTATATTATATATATATATATATGCATTATATGTATATATATATATATATGCATTATATGTGTATATATATATATATATATATATATATATATATATATATAAAATAAAATAAAAAGAACAAAAACCATGTGGCCGAAAGTGTATTTGGCCTACTGATATTAATTTGGACAATTTTCTGATTAATTTAAATGACTTAGTGCCTTCTATTAAATTTAAAATTGAGGTTGAACAAGGTAATAAATTGCCATTTTTAGATGTTTCTATTATTAGAAAAGATAGATGTTTTAGGTTTGACATTTTTAGGAAACCAACCAATGTTTTGTCATATGTTCATTTCTATTCTACACATCATATTAATACTAAGGTTTCTGTTTTTTCATCCATGTTTTTAAGAGCTTATAGAATTTGTAGTCCAGAATTTTTAGACCAAGAAATAGGAAAAATATATGACATTGCATCGGGTTTGAAATATCCAAAATATGTTATAGATAAAGCACAACATAGGGCCAGGAAGTCTTATTTCAATACAACCCAAAAAGATACTTTTTGTAAGAAAAATCTTTTAGTTATTCCATTTCATGATAATCTTGTAAGACTTCCTCGCATCCTTAAGGAGTTTAATATTAATGTTATTTTCAAAAACAGTACCATCAAAGAACTCCTTATTAAAAATTCCCCTTGTAATAATGTAGGATGTGTTTATAGTATTCCCTGTAAAAACTGTAGCTCCTGTTATATTGGCCAAACAGGTAAAGAATTGAATATTAGGATGAAACAACATAAGTACAGTATAAGGACGGGCCAAATGTCCAGTGGGGTTTTTGTCCATGTTAGAGACACAAACCACAACATTGACTGGGACAACGTTAAGAAAATTGTTGATTGTAATTCAGCTTTAGATAGGAACATCATTGAATCCTGTTTCATAAAGAACAATTTTGATAATAATATTAACTTGAGTTTAGGTTTATTTAAACTAGACAATTTTATAATTAATAGGATAGTAAAACAGTACCAAATTTCCTAATGGTACCAAATGTCCTGTGGACCTTTCAGCCACAAGGTTTTGTTCTTTTGTATTTTTTGTTTGTTTTACTATTACCATTATTATTTCCATGTGTATATGATTGTGTATGTTTTTCTTTTATTTTATTTTATTTTTTTTTCATTTACTGTTACCATTAATATTTCTGTGTATATGAGTGTGTATGTATGTATAACGTCCGAAAGTTTTATGTGGCATAACCTTTCCAGTTTTTGTATTTCTGTTAAATATTGTTTTTTCTTTTTCTTTTTGTACAATTTGATGATAATATTACTTGTGTTTTGGTTTAACAAAACAATATCATAGGATAGTAAAGCAGTATCTAGTTTCCTAATTGTACCAATTGTCCTATGGACCTTTCGGCCACATGGTTTTTGTTCTTTTTTTTTATTTTATTTTATTTATTATTATTATTTTTTCTTGTTAATATA
>NC_134809.1:9503381-9505881 GCF_046742065.1 Oratosquilla oratoria
CGCACGCTCCGCTTGGCGTCGTCATTGAGTATTTTACGTAGTCGCCCTTTACCGAGCATTTTACGTAGTCGCCCCTTACCGAGCATTTTACGTAGTCGCCCTTTACCGAGCGTATTACTTTTACTCTGTATCTCACAACGCGAGCCTATCGCCATAAGGGGGTTGTCATTAGAGGTGGAGGAGGGTTGGCTGTTTGTAGTTATGCTTTGGTGGTGTGTGTGTGTGTGTGTGTGTGTGTGTGTGTGTGTGTGTGTGTGTGTGTGTGTGTGTGTGTGTGTGTGTGTGTGTGTGTGTGATTCACCATGGTCTTTAGATCACGTGTTGGACTTGTGATCGACAGCTATTTTCCCTCCCGGAAGAGAGCTCAGAGCTCGTATATGACTGATCTGTGGTTAATGCTGAGAGATTACACGCACACACACACCCAACTCCCCGCCACGAGAGTTGGAGTAACAACCCGCAGCGCAGCGATACTGAAATTATTTAATCCCTGGGCGGGATTCGAACCCGGATCTCCGTAGTGGTAGCAGAGAACTCTACCAACTGCGCCACGAGTTGTGTGTGTGTGTGTGTGTGTGTGTGTGTGTGTGTGTGTGTGTGTGTGTGTGTGTGTGTGTGTGTGTGTGTGTGTGTGTGCGCGCGCGTTTGTGTTAGTGTGTGTGAGTGTGTGTGTTTGTGTAGAAATACGAGAGACTGGCTCGTTGAATTAGATTCATTTTAAGGGACATTTTTTAGGTCGTCCGGAATTTCCCGAACTCCAAAATTTCCTCAACACTTTCTGACCGTTTCTGATGCACCGTTTGTCCTTCTCATTTTTCTTCACACTCAGATTTTAATTTTTTCGATTCTTTCTTTACATTCTTTTATGCGTGTTAACGCCGGAGAACTAATCTCAAAAAAAAAAAAAAAACGAAGAGAGAAAATCTTTCTATTCCAGCCGAGTTCTGTCTCTGTTTTGTTTTCATTTCCAAACTGTTCCTGATCGTAATTCTTCGCACATTTTTCATTTCGCTTTCCCATTTCTTTTCGATCGCTTTGAGTGGTGGGCCCTGGACATTTCCATAAATGCATCAGCCAGGGTCCAGCAACCATTACCATTAGTGAGAGCGCTCTATCCGCACTATATTTCATGTTGCCTTTTCCTTGAGTATCCAGCAGTCACCCTCAGCATTAACATTAACAATGATATTAACCTTAACCTTAACAATGATATTAACATTAACATTAATATCAACATTAGCATTAACAATGATATTGACCTTGACATTAACAATAATATTAACCTTAACATTAGCAATGATATCAACATTAACATTAATATCAACATTAGCATTAACAATGATATTAACCTTAACATTAACAATAATATTAACCTTAATATTAACAATAATATTAACATTAACGATAATATAAAGATTAGCACTAACAATGATATTAACCTTAACATTAACAATAATATTAACATTAACATTAACACTAATATATATATCTGTGTGTGTGTGTGTGTGTGTGTGTGTGTGTGTGTGTGTGTGTGTGTGTGTGTGTGTGTGTGTGTGTGTATGTGTATGTGTGTGTGTATCATTAAAATAACATTTGAAAAGAGATTCATGTACTTACTCGAATGTATACTTTTCCTTCTTTTCTTCAATGTCCTCGTCTTTCTTTTCTGTATTCCACATCCTCCTCCTCTTACTCTTTGCTTTATTCTTTCTCTTCCTCTTTCTCTTTCTTTTCTTTGTTCTACATTTTTTCTTTTTTCTCTTCATCTTCCTTATCCTTCCTTTTCCGCTTCATTCCGTCCTCCTTCCCATTTTCTCCTCTTTTTCCTTTCTGTTCATTTTCCTCCTCCTCTTACTCGTTTTCTTCCTCCACCTTCTCCTTCTCGTCTTCGCACCCTTCTACTGCTCCTTATCTCATCCCTTTGATTCCTCTTCTCTCTCTCTCTCTTACTCTCTCTCTCTCTCTCTCCCTCTCTCTCTTTACATCTTACCTCCTTTATCACAAACCTTCTTCGTTGTCTGTTCCTCCTCTTCCTCCTCCCCCTCTTCTCCTTCCTTCCTCTACTTCTTTTATTCTTATTTCCCTCTTTTCTTTTTCTTCCTTTCTTCCTTTCTCTACTTCTCTTCATCCGTTTTGTTCTATTCCTTTTCCCCTTTTATCTTACCTTTTCCTTCCTTTCCTCTTCCTTCTTCTCCTCCTCCTCTTCCTCCTCCTCCTCTTTCTCAAGTCCCCAAGGCTAGATTCAGGAAGTAATCGCAGATGTGCTATGTGGTCATCTGTTTCATAAATGTTCGCTGGAAAGAATTTCACTTTAGGCCTGGTGACCGAAACGTTTCGGGTACAGTGGCAGTATTTTCTTGAATGACTGTATATCACCTTGTGCTTTGGTTCCTGGATCGTCCCTAACTTCACAGTAAAATTTCAAAGGATTACAGAGGATTTCAAAGGAGGAGCATGCTGACAGGAGACCTTTTGGTCCATAACTAGGTCGGATGCGAAA
>NC_134809.1:9508381-9525881 GCF_046742065.1 Oratosquilla oratoria
TCGTAGTGCCCTGAGAAAAAATCCTATTACTATACCACTCTTTGTCCTATCATCATGTGCGGAGAAGTAATGTACTAAATCCTCTTTGTTAGTTTCCTTTCTGTATACTGAGAAAGTTACAGTTTTTTCCACTCGTCGTATTAACGTATCTAGGAAGGGCAATTGTCCGTTTTGTTCCTCTTCTACTGTGAACTGAATATCGCTGTTGACCGCGTTAAGCATTCTCACTTTATTATTTACATTGGTGTTTTCGGGAATGATTGCGAGGACGTCGTCTACATATCTAAACCAGTGTGATCCCCTACCATTGATTCTGATAAAGTTTTCTTTTTCTAATAACTCCATATATAGACATGCCATCACTGCACTTAAAGGACTACCCATAGCGAGAACTCTATGTTGTTCATATTCGTCACCATTAAAAGTAAACGCACCGAAATTTACGCATAAATCTATCAATTCTATATAATCTTGTTTTCTTATTTCTCTGAAGAAGTTCTACGCGAACGAAACGTTAGAGTGTTTAGGGTTCCGAGCCTTCCCCTGTGTTTACGTTCTCCATCATCCAAATATATATATATATATATATTCAAGAATACTGCCGAAAGTCTTTTTCCAGTTCCCTTTTAGATAATGATATCAAATGATGTCAGCCTAAGAGAAATATGTAAAGTGATCGTAGGGTATCATAAACGTGATGGCACACTAGGTATTTCTCGCTAGCATGCTACTTGCTTTTGCTACTTCGTTTGAGTATCAACGACTTCGGTTACGATTTTGTGTTTTTCAAATTTCCAAATGTCGAATTAATCTTGCGTGAGAAGCTGAATGACAAACTAAGAGGAGTTAAACGTAGAATACGAAGGTTAGAAACAGTGTTGAGATGTTCTTACGGAAGTCTAGAATATTGTGACCCAAGTCAAAAGCAAAAGCAAGTAGCATGCTAGCCCAGTGTGCCACCACGTCTTTCACTTCAAATTATTTGACAATGTGTTTTTTCCTGTCTTCATACTTGTTATGCTTGTTTTCAGACGCTTTCATTTGGCGGATGAAATGTTTGTATATTCAGTTAAAAAATTGGGTTATATAAATTGGCTAACATTGACATATAGGATTGGCTGAGGAAGATGAGGTCAAGCATAAACGTAGGAGTCTGTTGCCAAAATTCTTACCTCCCTAATCACTCTGACTCCCTAACCTCTAACCTCAAACCTCTAATCCTCAGCTTCCAATCCTCAATCCTCAACTCCTTACTCACAACCCGAAACCTAACGCACTGTCCATAACCTCAACCTGTTACACCTAACTCAACCCCTAACCCAGCTCGTAAGCCCTGACCGCCATACCTCAACCCCACGCCTCCCCAACCTCTAATCCTCAACCCTCATCCTCTTACTCCAAACTCAACCCCAAACTCAAATTACAATCTAGCCCACCATACCTCAACCCCCAACCCTCAATCCTCAACCTCTTACTCCAAACTCAACTCATAATCCATGCCCACCATACCTCAACCCCAAGCCTCCCAACCTCTAACCTCAAACCTTTAATCCTCAACTTCTAAGCCTCAATCCTCAACCTATTACTCCTAACTCACAACCCCAAACCCAACTCATAGCCCCTGACCCCCATACCTCAACCCCACGCCTCCCCAACCTCTAACCTCAAACCTCTAATCCTCAATCCTCATCCTCTTACTCCAAACTCAACCCCAAACTCAAATCACAATCTAGCCCACCATACCTCAACCCCCAACCCTCAATCCTCAACCTCTTACTCCAAACTCAACTCATAATCCATGCCCACCATACCTCAACCCCAAGCCTCCCAACCTCTAACCTCAAACCTTTAATCCTCAACTTCTAAGCTTCAATCCGCAACCTATTACTCCTAACTCACAACCCCAAACCCAACTCATAGCCCCTGACCCCCATAACTCAACCCCACGCCACCCCAACCTCTAACCTCAAACCTCTAATCCTTAATTTCCAAGCCTCAAACCTCAACCTGTTACTCCTAACTCAGCCCCAAACCCAACTCATAATCCCTGACCACCATATCTCAACCCCAAGACTTCTCAACTTCTAACCTCCCTAATCCCCCCCACTCCCTAACCTCTAACCTCAAACCTTTAATCCTCAACTTCTAAGCCTGAGCCTACAACCTCTTAGTCCTAACCCACAACCCCAAACCCAACTCACAGTCCCTGACCATCATACCTCAACCCCACGCCACCCCAACCTCTAACCTCAAACCTTTAATCCTCAGCTTACGAGCATGAACCCACAACCTCTTAGTCCTACCTCACAACCCCAAACCCAACTCACAATCCATGACCACCATATCTCAACCCCACGCCACCCCATCCATCCATCCTAAGAGAAGCCTTGTTGCAAGGCATTTCTACTTTTATTCTATTTTTTCAACACATTTTTGGGATAGCTGTATTTTTCAGCTATGTCAAGGTTAGTCCTTCTTCGTCATTCCGGATCCGAAAAAAACCACTTGCTTGTTTATTTTGTTTTATCCTATAGTGTCTTGTTTTATTTTGTTTATTTTTTGCTCCTTCCGTTTGGGATGGCACACACACACACACACACACACACACACACACACACACACACACACACACACACACACACACAGAAGGATGAAATAATTTCAGTACAGCTGCGCTGCGAGTCGTCACTCCAACTCTCGTAGGAGGGGAGTTGGGTGTGTGTGTGCGTGCAAGGTCACAGCATTACCTATAGATCGGTCATATATGAGCTCTGAGCTCCCATCCGGGAGGGTAACAGCTGTCGATCACGAGTCCAACACGTGACCCAAGACCATGGTGAATCACAGACACACACACACAGATACACACACATATAGACACACATGCGCGCGCACACACACACACACACACACACACACACACACACACGCACGCACACCACACACACACTAACATACTCCTGGTTTCCTATTACATCTCCACGACATCTCGGTACTGAAGATGGTACTTCTTTCACACATTCATCTTCTTGGTATCTATCTGGACTAGAGGAAGCCCAAACATCATGTCTACTTTCCACATTTACAGAAGCAGTTAGTTTATTTGATCTTATTTTAATTTATTTTTTTATTTTATTTTATTTATTTCATTCATTTGTTATTTAATTATTTTTCATTTAGTTTCATTTAATTTTATCTTATTCTATTTTATTAATTTGCTTTTATTTTGGCAGGATTTGGCCAGCCAATCACAGGGGAGGAAAGCTGGTCGAGCAGATACTTTTGTGTCACATTAATCCAGTGAAACATTTTTTTCCCAACACAGTCTCATGTTAGCACAACAAAATCGTTAAACCAGGCAATATACCTTGCATCTATAAAGAATATCAAAATTCGTTCTTGGAACACAAATATTCATGTATGTTTATTCTAGAATATATTCTAATTTCTGTAAACTAGGTAAACATTCACTTAAATGTTGTACACGCCCTGAAGTACTGTATTTGTACTTCTGAAGCTGATGCACGAACTATGATGTTTCGTATGTAGGGAAACTTTATCCTGTTACAGTAACTAAACTTTGTTGTCAGAAACAACAACAACAGTACGATTGAACCATATCTCCATTGCTATACAAATTAATTTTGTCCCTTTGGTTCTCTGGGTTTTATATATTATTCTATTACAAAATAATGTCGTAACACATTCGTAAAATTCAACAAGAAACCGCTGAAGAGGATCACAGTCCGTGATCGAAATATATGGATATAATCTATTTCATTTCTTCTTATCCAACACAGTAGGTTCTTGTTGAATATTATTCTATATCATAGTCTTTGTCAATGGGAATGGTTTAACGTAGGATCAACAAGTATATGACGTCACTGTTTTGTACTGAAAACATGGACACATACAACACACACATACACATACACACACACATACACACACACATACACACACATACACACACGGTCGGATCATTGAAACGTTTCAAATCGTCAAGTGAGGTTTCTCACAGCTGAAGAAAATCATCTCATGTCAACGCGCACACACACACACACACACACACACACACACACACACACACACACACATATATATATATATATATTGTATACATAAATATACACACATGTATGTGGATCTGAACGTGGTGTTTAGGGTACAGGTGCGTTCTCTCTCTCTTTTTTTTTAACATTTCGCATACTTGGTTGCACTTTTGTTTTCGCTTGACTTTTGCTACGCTGTTTCATCCATTCTTCTTGGGATCCCCCAGATGGCGAAAGAATGATAAGTTATATTTATTTATTGCCTTTCTCTCTTTCTCTTTCTTTCTTTCTCGCTCGCTTGCTCTCTCTCTCTCTCTCTCTCTCTCTCTCTCTCTCCTTCAGTCTCGTTGACTATCTTACTCTCCATTTGCTTTTGCTAACTCTTTTTTTTTCTTTCCCTCTCTTTTTTCTTCACATTCTCACTCTTCTATCGTCCTTTTCAATTTCTTTCTTTCTTCCAACTCCACCGTTTTTTCCCACCTTTTTATCTTCTGCCACTTTTCTTCCTTTTCCTTTTTATTCTTCATTTGTTCAATTATCGTTTCTTGTTCCTTATCTCCTTATTCTTATCCAGTCTTCCTTTTCATCATCTACTTCTCCCTATTCCTACATCTCTCCTCTTCCTTATCCTCCTTTTCCTCTTCATTTCCCTCATTCCCTCCGCTTCCCCATTCTCCTCTTCATCTTCCTCCTCTCACTTTTCGTCTTCCTCATCCTCTTTTGTTTTTTACTTCCTCCTCTTCCTTTTCCTCACGATTCTCTTCCCGTTCTTCTCCTTCTACTCCTCTTCCTCTTCCTCCTCTTACTTTTCGTCTTCCTCATCCTCGTTTCTTCTTTACTTCCTCCTCTTCCTTTTCCTCACGATTCTTTTCCCGTTCTTCTTCTTCTTCGTATTCCACTTCCTCTTCCTCCTCTTACTTTCCTTCCTTTCCCTCCTAATCCTCATTGTCTCCTTATCCTCTTCCTCCTTCACATTCTCTTCCTCATCCTCTCGACTCCCCAGCTATCATTTCTCTTCCTCCTGATTTTATTCCTACTTTTATCTCCTCCTGGTTTTCTTTCTCTTCCTTGTCTTCTTCCTTGTCCTCTTCCTTGTTCTCTTCCTTGTTCTCTTCCTTGTCCTCTTCCTTGTTCTCTTCCTTGTCCTCTTCCTTGTCCTCTTCTTTGTCCTCTTCCTTGTCCTCTTCCTCTTTCGAATTATTCCCTTCCTTCTTGTTTACCTCCTTCAGCTCACCTCTTTCCATCTCTCATTCGTCTCTATTCCCCTTCCTCTCTCCTTCTCCCCTCCTCTCCCTTCCTCTCCTCTCCCTTCCCCTCCTCTCCCTTCCCCTCCTCTCCCTTCCTCTCCTCTCCCTTCCCCTCCTCTCCCTTCCCCTCCTCTCCCTTCCCCTCCTCTCCCTTCCCCTCCTCTCCCTTCCCCTCCTCTCCCTTCCTCTCCTCTCCCTTCCTCTCCTCTCCCTTCCTCTCCTCTCCCTTCCTCTCCTCTCCCTTCCCCTCCTCTCCCTTCCTCTCCTCTCCCTTCCCCTCCTCTCCCTTCCTCTTCTCTTCCTTCCTCTCCTCTTCCTTCCTCTCCCATCCCTTACTCTCCTCTTCCTTCCTCTCGTCTTCCTTCCTCTCCTATCCCTTCCTCTCCTCTCCCTTCCTCTCCTCTCCCTTCCCCTCCTCTCCCTTCCCATCCTCTCCCTTCCCCTCCTCTCCTCTCCCTTCCTCTCCTCTCCCTTCCTCTCCTCTCCCTTCCTCTCCTCTCCTCTCCCTTCCTCTCCTTTCCTCTCCTCTCCCTTCCTCTCCTCTCCCTTCCCCTCCTCTCCTTTCCTCTCCTCTCCCTTCCCCTCCTCTTCCTTCCTCTCCTCTCCCTTCCTCTCCTTTCCCTTCCTCTCCTCTCCCTTCCCCTCCTCTCCCTTCCCCTCCTCTCCCTTCCCCTCCTCGCCCTTCCCCTCCTCTCCCTTCCTCTCCTCTCCCTTCCTCTCCTCTCCCTTCCTCTCCCTTCCTCTCCTCTCCCTTTCCCTCCCTTCCCAATGGTGCCGACTGTATATAGCGTCCACCCTTCCCTTTCCCCTGCCCCCCACCCTCACCCTCCACCCGACTCCAAAGCCTCCAAAGCGATCAGCACGCCAAAATCCGACTTCAAAGACTATTGGAATTATCAATACGGTCCCCCTGTGGGCCGCTCCTCGCCCCCCCCCTCCCCCAAGCTCCCGGACCCCCTACACGTGGGGCCGACTGTGCCCTCAGGCTTTACTGCCCTCGACAGTCCGCCAACAGTGGGAGTTTCTTGGTTCACTGTCGTGTGGGTCTTGCGTGAACCGCACCGAGTCGCATCACTGAACCGTTTCAGATCGTCGAGTGAGGTTCATCACAACTGAACAAAATCGTCTGATTTCGACGCGAATAGGATTCTCAAGTGAAACAACATTTACATAAACGTAGCCACGATGTCGAATGGCGTTGGGGATGGCGTTGGGGATAAATCATCTTCACCTATTGAACCTTACGGTAAACAGTAAGCGCTGTGCCTCGCTGCATTGTTATTGATCCGAGCGGGGTGGCGGGATTTGCTGCTAAGATGGAAGAGACAACGAAAGGTTTTTAGATGGTTGTGTGGTCGATGTAGCGTGAATTATGATTTGACTCAGCCTTGCTGTATTACAATTTTTTTTCATTTACTTACGTTTTATTTTTTTTTATTCGAACGATGAGAATATTCTTCCTTCCTTTTCCTTCTGTACTTGAACGATAGGATGTGAATTTTAAATCTGATTGATCTAACGTATTCAGAGGTTCCTAGAATCAAGCCGGCAGCTATTCCTCTTTTCCGCTACCTTCTTTAAATCTCTTCTTTACTTCCTCTATGACCCCAGATCTTCATTGCAACATCGTCCCCAAGGACAGAAGTACTGGTTATTGAATATGAAATACTTTGGGTCATCAAAGACAGTGGAACATCTCCAAAGGATCAAACTCGATCGTGGTTCTACGCAGGCCATGCAATTTGCCAAAGGCTTTACTTATTTTTATATATTTCTTGGTATTTCTCTATCTATCTCTATCTCTCTCTCTCTCTCTCTCTCTCCCTCTCTCTCTCTCTCTCTCTCTCTCTCTCTCTCTCTCTCTATATATATATATATATATATATATATATATATATATATTCAAGGTAACTTAGGAGAGGAGCAACCGAAGCAGAACGCTTTCGTGTATTACATTGTTATTGCAGAACATAGAGGGTACAAAACAAGTATAATGTAATAGTAGAGAAAAAGGAACGTGAGCACGAGGAGAAATTCTTGTGTTAACGGTGGCGTAAAAAATAAAAATGTAAATAAAATAAATAGGTAAACAAATAAAAAACAAATAAATAAATAAATGAATTAAAATAAATAAATAGACAAATAAATAAATAGGTACAGATAAATAAATAAACGAATAAATGAACAAAAATAAAAAATAAATCAATAAGCAAATAAATAAATAATGACAAATGAATAAATTGATAGATAAATGAATAAATAAATAAACGAATAAATGAACAAAAATGAATAGATAAATAAGTAAATAAAAAAGATAAATAAATAATGACAAATCAATAAATTAATAGATAAATGAATAAATAAGTAAATCTATCAATCAATTAATAAGATAAGAGGAACGTGGACATCTCCGTGTGGACGAGGTGGTGATTAAATGTCAACAGTAGGAGTAAAGGAATGTGGGACACAATGGGTGCAAGGTGAGGATCAAATGTCTAATTAAAATTAGTCATTTGCACCAACTGTAAGACCATTTTAACTTTGATTATGATTAGACATTTAATCCTTACACGGTATGTGCAGACGGACACGCATACACATACACAAACACAAACACACACACACACACACACACACATATATATATATATATATATATATATATGTAGATAATTTTCAATCTACTGTACCTACCTACATATATACAGATGAATATACATGCATATATGTATATATACATAAATGCGTACGTACATACATATATATGTACATAAATACATGTGCTTATATATATATATACAAACGCACGCACACACGTACATACATATTCACGTAAATCCATACATACATGCATACATATACATACATATAGATAGCACTGCGGCCACAAGGGGATGCTTGGACACAAAAGTTCTTTGGATGAAAAAGAGGCGAGGTTAGGGCTGTTCCGCCCGTAGTTTGCAACTTGTGGTCGTCAACTGGACCGAATAGCATCCGGGGACCCAGATGACCAGCGAACTACATCGGTCTCTTCTTGTTCAGCGACCGCTAAGCCACCCTGTCATTTCTTCCGGCCGCTTAGTGACGAGTTCCTCTCTTTTCTCGTAACTTCGTCTCGTGCACGAGAGAAAATTTGGCAACGCTGAGATAAGTGTCTGACCCGTAAACGTATGCAAAGAAGATTAAAAACGCTTTAAATGTATCTGGCCAGCAAGGAGATTTAACAATGCTGTAAAAATATCTGAACTGTGAACATATAAACTTGACATCATTGTATATGTGTAACGCAATGATTATTGCGTCGTTATTTTGCATGTTTTTTCTCATGTATATCTTTTATTGTATTTGTATGTTTGTAAGTGCAAACTGCACCAGTGAATTATAATGTAAAACACTTTATTGTCTAGTACACCCAACTTTGTATGTGAGCATTTAACTGCGACTTATATATGGGCCGATTAGAAGTGTTGTTATCACACGGATATGCCAAACAACACAGTCGGGAGATGCATAGCCACCTCATGTCTGTTAGGGCATTCGCCTCGAAGAAGGTAGTTCAAGAGCAAACTAGGCATATTCCCGGCACCTGTCTCGAAGTGCGTAGCTCGAAAGAGCTAGTTTTCTGCCTCCTCTTCCTCTCATTGTCACGTATGTCAGATCCGGGTCGGCGACTATAAACATTCCGCACTCGCTTCGAACAAAGTAGTTCAAGCGCAGACTAGGCAAGTTTCCGGCATCTGTCTCAAAGTGCGTAGCTCGAAAGAAGTAGTTTTTAGCCTCCTCTTCCTCTCATTGTCACGTATGTCAGATAAATATTCCGCATTTTCCATCTTTATTAGCAATTTCCCTATTCAGTCTCTCATAGACTTTTATTGTCTTAGTCTCATGGGAAGACTCCTTAAAATTACCATTTACCCCTGTCATTGGTAACATATTCACACAGTTTTATCCGGGTACAGACGGGATAACTAAGTCTAAATTTGACTACTAGAAGTGAGCTTGGGCTCTCTCATCGTAACATGCGTGATACATGAATGTGTGCTAGGAAACTTGGCACGATTGTGAGTGTATTAGACGTTCACATGCATAGGAAGAAACTTGACATCACCATAGAAATATATGACACGTCAATATACATAAGTAAGCTAAACATTATTATTCCTATCACCATGGGACTTAAATAAGTACAATTTTTTTCTTTATCAACAATCGAAGCATGGCTCGGCAGGCCACGGGTCAATATGTGGTTTCAAAACCACGTGATAGACTAGTACATATATATGCATATTCATACATTCGTCACACAAATATAGACACACAAAAGGGATAATTGAGATGTCCTTAATTACTTTCGTACCCAGTGCCACTTTTCTTATTATTGTGACTGGCGTCGTTATTGATTTATCTATTCGCTTATTATTGATTTTTTTTTTCATTTTCGTGGCAACACCTCAATAGGCAAGGGGTTATAACTAACTCAATTCATCTATTATGTGATGAATGTCACTTTTTCTTTTATTTAGGCTGCCATACGACCTTTGTAATCATCATGGTAACTGTTTCACCAACCGTCCTGGAACAACATACAGGTTGATAATTATTTTCAATAGACCCCTTCCATAGCAAGTACCACATTTTTTTTTTACATTTGAAATACACCAGGTTTCAAGAATCTACTTAGCACCTCTTCGAGTAACAACAAACCACATTTGATATACATTACCATTAATCTTCCATACCTTGTGTCACTTTTTCACATCCCCCAGTTTCCTCCAGGTTATTTTATTCATCCCTATAACACGCCTTCGTTGGTCAAGGGAAGTTGGCACCGAGAGAGACTACAGTGGAAGCTCACGTGTCCCCAACTTGACCACCACCCCTTCCTCTCTTGTCAATAAATACACAACATCTTTGCTCGATGTCACGCAACCCCTCCTCCCTTTATATTCACCTTGTCATTGGGGCGTACGCGAGCTACGTCTACACATTCAACCCTAAATCTGATGATACAGGGCTTATTTCTTTTATATACCGGGTATACACATACATACATACACACACACACACACACACACACATATATATATATATATATATATATATATATATGTATATATATGTGTGTGTGTGTGTGTGTGTGTGTGTGTGTGTGTGTGTGTGTGTGTGTGTGTGTGTGTGTGTGTGATTAACCATGGTCTTGGATCACGTGTTAGATTCGTGATCGACATTTGTTAACCTCCCGGATGAGAGCTCAGAGCTCGTATGACCAATCTATGGGTAATACTGTGACCTTACACGCACACACACACACAATTCCCCGCCCAGGAGAGTTGGAGTAACAACCCGTAGCGCAGCAATACTGAAATTATTTCAGTCCTGGGCGGAATTCGAACCCGGACCGTTGTAGTGTGTGAGTGTGTGTGTGTGTGTGTGTGTGTGTGTGTGTGTGTGTGTGTGTGTGTGTGTGTGTGTGTGTGTGTGTGTGTGTGTATCTATATATATATGTGTTTGTGTGTGTGTGTGTTAAAATATACTTCAGAAAAGTCCTCCACGTGACGTCATTATCGACAAGACGGGCGAGCCACGTGGTCCTGGTTGGGGGTATTACATGTTGTAGACACCCCCGTCTGTAGCCGAGTTTAATTACGGTCCGGCGACACATATGATGTACGAGCCCTCTCGTGACGTGATATTCCTCAACTATGACGTCACCAAGTAATGTTAAGTTTGAGGTAACTCATCCGTCTTCATCACAGTTTGTCGCCAAAAAGGAGGGAAGGGAGGGTCTGTCCCTGAAGGAGGGAGGGAAGGGGAAGGAGGAGGAGGAGGAGGAGGAGGAGGAGGAAAGGAGGGGGTTATTGAAAGAAGGAGGGAAGGGAAGGGTTCCTGAAGGATGGAGGAGGAAGGAAAGGGAAGAGGGAAGAAGGAGGAATGAGGAATGAGGAAAGGGAAAAGGGGAAGGAGAAGGAGGAGGAGGAGGAAATGAGGGGAGCATTGAGAAAAGGAGGGAAAGGAGGGGTGCTGAAGGAAGGAGGAATGGAGGAAGAAAAGGAGAAGGAGGAAATGAGATCATAGAGAAAAGGAAGGAAGGGTCTCTCTCTGAAGGAAGGAGGAACGAAGGGAAGGGGAAGGCGAAGGAGGAGGAGGAAATGAGGGGAGCATTGAGAGAAGGAGGGTAGGGAGGGTTCCTGAAGGAAGGAGGACCGGAGGGAAGGGGAAAGGAAGGAGGAAAGGAGGGGGTCATTAAGATAAGGAGGGAAGGGAAGGTCCCTGGAGGAAGGAGGAACGAAAGGAGAAAAGGGTAAGGAGAAGGAGGAGGAGGAGGAAATGAGGGGATCATTGAGAAAAGGAGGGATGGAAGGGGTAATTTCACGATTAGATGGAAAGAGTGGAGAGGAGAGGATGAGAGAAGAAGAGGAAAGGAGGGAATAGAAGGGGAGAGAAGGACGAGGACGCTTGAAAAAGCAAAGAAGTGGAGTGGAAGGGAGGGAAGGGAGGGAGGAGGATGAGAAGTGAGAGGAAAGTGGGAGGGAAGTGGAATAAATGAAGGAAGTGGAAGCAGAAAGGGTGAAATGTATGAAGGAGAGGAAGGAAGGAAGAAAGAAAGAAAGAAAGAAAGGAAAAGAAAAGAAAAGAGAAGAAAAGAAAAGAAAAGAAAAGAAAAGAAAAGAAAAGAAAAGAAAAGAAAAGAAAAGAAAAGAAGAAGAAGAAGAAGAAGAAGAAGAAGAAGAAGAAGAAGAAGAAGAAGAAGAAGAAGAAGAAGAAGAAGAAGAAGAAGAAGAAGAAGAAGAAGAAGAAGAAGAAGAAGAAGAAGAAGAAGAAGAAGAAGAAGAAGAAGAAGAAGAAGAAGAAGAAGAAGAAGAAGAAGAAGAAGAAGAAGAAGAAGAAGAAGAAGAAGAAGAAGAAGAAGAAGAAGAAGAAGAAGAAGAAGAAGAAGAAAGTGCAGTAGTAGGAATGTGGGAAACGAGGAAGGAAAAATAAGGAGGAAAAGGAAGGGAAGGAGAATGAGGAGGCACAAAAGAGGTAGATGAAAGAAGGAGAGAATGACATAGAGGAGAAGAAAGGGAGGGTATGCAATGGAGAACAGGGTAAGTGGGAAAGAAGAAGAGAGGGGAGAAGAAAGGAAGATAGATGGATGATAGATGGGAAGGAAGGAGTAAAAGAAGAGGAGGTAAGAGAAGAAAATAAGAGAAAGTAAGTTAAAGGAAGGAAAGGAGAGGATAATAGATGCAAAAATGAAAACGAAGAGGAAAGGAAGAGAAAGGAGAAAACTAAAATGAGTAAAAAGGAGAGGAACGACAAGGAAAAAAAAGACTAACAACAACAAAATGAAAGTAAAAAAGAGAAAATGAAATTGTCGAGGAAGATTTTGTAGACGAAAAGAGAGGAACAGCGAGAAGTGAAAAAACACACGAAAGGGCGAGAAAGAACAGCGGGAATGACACAGAAGAAAAAGAAAACGGGAAAAAGAAAACGGGAAGAATGGGGGTGGAAAACGAAAGTGGAAAGAGGAAAATGGGAAGGAGGAGAAAGGGAAAGTAGCTGAGATAAAAGGGGAAGAGAAGAGGAATAGGAGAAGATGGGACCAAAATGACTGAAGGAGGTGGGGACGGAGAGGAGAGGAAGAGGAAAAGGACTTTGGAAAGTCAAGCGCAAGGGAAGAGAGTAATAAATAAATAAATAAATAAATAAAATAAATAAAAAATAGGTTGAAATGAAAATAATGAGAAATGGAAAGTGGAGGGAACATCAGGCGGAAGAAAAGAGATGAAGATGAAGAGGAGGAAGAGAGATGCAAAACAGAACAGGAAAGAAAAAGGAAATGAAGAAGAGAATAAAAAGAAAAGAGGGAAAATGGAATAGAAAGAGAAAAAATGCAAATGGCGAAAGGAGGGAGGAGGAAAAGGAAGAGAAGAAAAAAGAGAGAAAGAAGGATAGAGAAAGGTAAGGAAGTGTTGGAATAATAGGGAGGTAGGAAGGAAAGGAACAGAAGGAGAGGAAGATAGAGAAGTGAGAGATGACTCTATTAGGAATAAAGAAAAAAAAACAAGAAATGAAAAATAGTTTGGATAAACAAGGGTAAGAAAAAAGACTAAAAAGAAAAATATAAAAAAAAAGAGGAAAAGGAGGACCAGGAGAAAAGAGAGGAGGCTATGAAGTTTCTTTGGAGGTAAGGGAGGAAATAGTGGTTAGGAAAAGAGAGGAAGAGAAAGAAATGAGTACAGAAGAAGCAAATAAATATCTAAGAGAGCAGTAAAAAATAAGATTACGACAGAGAAAATGAGAAAAGAAAGTTTGGATAAAACAGAATAAAAAAGACAAAGGGAGGGAAAAGATAAATAAAAAGAAAAGGAAAAAAAGAAAATCAACGAATGGAACAATGGCAAAGGGAGGGAAAAGAGAAATAAAAAGAAAAGGAAAAAAAGAAAATCAACGAATGGAACAATGGGAATAGGAAAGAACGTGAAAATCGAATAGATAGAGAAAGAGATGAATAGAAAAAATTGGAAGAGATGGATAAAAGGAAATAATGAAAAAGAGAAAAAATAAGGAAAATTTTGAATTAGATGGAGAGAGAAAAGAATGAAAAAAAGAGAAAAAGAAAATAAGAGAATTTTTTTAAACAGATGGAGAGAGGAAAGAATGAGAAAGAGAAAAAATAAAATAAAATTTTGAAATAGATGGAGAGAGGAAAGAATGAAAAAGAGAAAAAAATAGAAAAAAGGGAAAATATGAGAAGGAAAGGTGACTCATAGAAGAATGTGGGAAGGATAGAATCGCTGGGAGTTAGGACATAACGAACAATGGAGAAAAAGTACATTTGAAGACAATGGAAGAGCAAACACGTACAAGACCTTTAGGTCCTTGGGGAGGCTGACCCCGAAAGAACTAGAAAGAAAATTAGAATTGAAGAATTGAAGTTAAACCTGTCTTGGAGAGAGAGAGAGAGAGAGAGAGAAAAAAAGGAGGGGGGGAGGTATTCAATATAGAGAAATATGGCCAAGGTAGAAATTAAATGATACATAGATATATAAACACACACACACACACACACACACACACACACACACACACACACACACACAGACACACACACGCACACACACACACACACACACACACACGGGAGACAGGAAAGAGAGAGAGAGAGAGAGAGAGAGAGAGAGAGAGAGAGAGAGAGACAGAGAGAGAGAGAGAGACAGACACTCAGACAGACAGACAGACAGACAGATAGACAGACAAACAAAGAGAAAGAGAGAGACAGAGAGAGAGAGAGAGAGAGAGAGAGAGAGAGAGAGAGAGAGAGAGAGAGAGAGAGAGAGAGAGAGAGAGAGAGAGAGAGAGGGAGAGAAAGGGCAGGAGGAACGAAGCTAAAAAGATAAATAAATAAAGTAAAAAAAAATAAAATAAAAAATCTGGTCTTCCTCTGTCGATTCGGAGGAAAAGATAGCATATTTCTCTTTGGGATTTTCGGTTTTGATTTTTTACTTTGTAGTAATTTTGGCAGGAAAGTCTGTTTTTGACAGACGTGTCAGTCAAGGAAGAAAGTGCCGAATTATTGGTAGTTTAGCTCTTTCGATCAAATATCAATTTAGGCGATTAAAGATTTTTTCAAAACCGACGGGGGCCAGTACCAAGGGACCTCACCCTCCGCCCCCCCCCTCTCTTTCGTCCACCACCATTTCTCTCTCTCTCTCACACACACACACACACACACACACAATCTCTCTCTCTCTTTCTCACTCTCTGTCTCTCACAATCTCTCTCATTCTCTCTCTCTTCCTCACTCTCTTTTTCACTCTCATTCTCTCTCTTTTTCATCCTCTTTCTCAGTCTCTCTCTCTCTCGCTATCTCTCTTTCTCACTGTCTCTTTCTCACTGTCTCTCTCTTTCTCACTGTCTCTTTCTCACTCTCATTCTCTCTCTTTCCCAGTCTCTCTCTCTCAGTCTCTCTCTTTCTCACTGACTCTCTCTTTCTCACTCACTTTCTCTCTTTTTCACTCTCTTCCTCACTCAGTCTCTCCTTCTCACTCTCCTTTTCACTCTCTCACACTCTTTCGTTCCCTTTCTGTCTCGCCCACTCATACTCAGTTTAGGTCTGCTCGCATTCCCCGTCTCTCTCTCTCTCTCTCTCTCTCTCTCTCTCTCTCTCTCTCTTTTCATCTTTAGGGTTGTCATCTGGGTTTCCCCTCTTTTCTTCTTCCCTCTTCTCCTCAGGGCCTTCAAGTAATCACACCTTCCCTCGGAACTTCCCCTCAACAACCTGGACACCCTCCCCTCCTACTCCCCTCTTTCTCTTTCCCCTTTCTTCAACTCTCTTCCCTTCCCCTCGTCTTGTCCTCTGTCGTGTCCTCTTCTTGTTCGGTTCCCCAAGTGTATCTTCATTTGCTTCACGTTCCTTATTTACTTCCATTTTCTCTCTTTTCTTCTTGATCTCCTCTTTTCTTTCCTTCCTCCTCTTTTTCTCTCCCCTTTCTTCAACTCTCTTCCCTTCCCCTCGTCTTGTCCTCTGTCGTGTCCTCTTCTTGTTCGGTTCCCCAAGTTCACCTTCATTTTCTTCACGTTTCTTTTTTACATCCATTTTCTCTCTTTTCTTCTTAATCTCCTCTTTTTCTTTCCTTCCTCCTCTTTTTCTTTCCCGTCCTTTACTCTTCCCTCAAATTTTCAACCTTTCTATCCTCCATTCCCTTTCTTCTATTCTTTATTCTACTCCTTTGATTCCCTTACGTTCATTCTCCCTTCCTCTCTTTCCTCCCTTCCATCTCTCTTCCTATCCTCTCCTCCCATTTTCACCCCATAACCTCCCCTTTTCCTCTCCTTTCTTTCCCTCCCCTCCTCCTCCCCCTCCTCCTCCTCCTTTCCATTACCCCCAATCCCTCTCCGGTACACATCCTTCTCCCCTCTCCCTCTCCCTCTCCCTCTCTCCCACCGCTCCCCTCTTTTCTACTCCCCTCAGTTCCCTCTCCACCTTTTTGGGCTCACCTCTTCCATCTATTTCGAGTCATTCAATCCACCCCGTTATCAACTCACGCGGCCCCAATATCTCCCCCTTTCCATCTCCCCCCCCCTCCGTCCACCCTCCATCTTCTAACAGGTTTCTGTTACTATCTATAACCTGGTTAGATTAAATCTATCTCCATCGACTGCTTCTGCACTGGTGCGGTACTTGTCTATTCATTCCGAATCCTGCCCGGATGTATTAATCATCACTGTGGTATTGCTTTACTCTGGTAAACGAAAAGTAACTTTACTCGTATTAGGCATTCCCTTACTAAGGTATAGGCTCATCTTTATTCCGGACACTAAGAAGAAGAAGAAGAAGAAAAAAAAAAAAATAATAATAATAATAATAATAATAATAAAAATGTAGATAAATGAATACAAAAAATAATACAAGTAAAAATAAAAATAAAATAGATAAATAAATTGATAAATAAACAAAAATAAATAAATAAATGAATAAATAAATAAATACATATATACATATAGCTTTAAACTGGGCAAATTTAGATTTAAGAAGGAAATAGACAAGAATTGGTTTACTAATAGGGTGGTCAACGAATGGGACAGACTTAGTAACCATGTAGTCATGGGCGCTGAAACTATCAGTTGTTTCAAGAAACGGGTAGGCAACTTTATGGATGGGGATGACTGGTGGTAATAGATATGGAACTGCCTAGTGTAGGCCTCATGGTCTCTTGCAGTCTCCTTCATTCTTATGTTCTTACATTACCAACGGCTTTTCCCCCCTTTCAACTGAGGTACCCAAAAAACCAAGGCATAAAATCCACTCCCTCCCAATCCATCTCCACATACTCCACTCCCTTTCGTACTCCCTCTTCCTTCCTCTTATTTTGGCTCCTCCTGGATGACGGGTCATCCCTGCATCTCGCCCACTGCCTTGGATCAGCGGCAATGTAGCAAGACACACCACATTCACAGCAAGGCCGCTTCATTTAATCGGCGATCCCCCCTCTCCGTCCCCTCATGCAGAAAAAAAGAGAAGACGGGGAGAAATTCCCTCGGGCTGCATTTTAAATATCATTAAAACACACTCCCTCCCATCCCCCACCCAGTCCATTCCATGCATCACATCATCATCCATACACAAATATTCTCTACTCACCCCTATCTTCTGTCTTCTCCCTTCCTTCCTCAACAGACATTCCCCTCTTTCCCAATGCCCATTCTGTCCCATCT
>NC_134809.1:9530881-9553381 GCF_046742065.1 Oratosquilla oratoria
AATACACATAAGGAGGAAAAGCCAGTGAGAAAATGAAGGCAAAGGCAGAGATAATGAGCGGCCATGGATTAAAGAGTAAAGAGAGAGAAAAATCCCAAAGCCTCTGGACTCTCTTCCATGGCTTCTGGAGGACCAAAATTTTGTGCGACACATTTTCGGGAATTAAATGAAGGAGGAGGAGGAGGAGGAGGAGGAGGAGGAGGAGGACAGGTAAATGTCTGTAGAGAAATAGAAGACTAACAACGTTGTTTCCGTACACAGGGAGACATGTATACAAGCTTTCACGTTTTCTTATGAACACATACACACACACACACACAGACACACACACACACACAGACACACAGACACAGACACACACACACACACACACACACACACACACACACACACACACACACAGCGTAACGGCCAGTGCAGTTTATTTCATTGTAATCAGAATATCAATATATATATATATATATATATATATATATATATATATATATTATATATATATGAGTGTGTGTGCATGTGCATATGTGTCTGTGTCCATGTGCCTGTTTGTGAATTCATATTCTCTCCTTTATGTATGCGTGTATGCATGTACGTATTCACAAAAATGTGCGGACAACTGAAACAACGGGTGAACAGTCCCGACCCCCTTGAGAAAAAAGGAGAAAAAGTCCGTAAAATGGCCGGCGCGGCCCAACAAAGGGGATAGCAAAGGGAACCTAAGTCATTCTATTGTCATTATAATTTTTCTTTAATTAGGTTTTTGTCTCAAACATATTCATCATCATTTCATTGTGGCGGGCCCCACATCTGTGAGGGCAATTATGAACTTTGCGGCGCGACTGTATAATTGTGGTTTCAGAGAAAAGACGTTTTCCCTGTCGTTGCTGTCGGCGGCCTTGTGTCGCGTCGTACGACATCGTCGACTTCACCTCCGTCTCCTCCGGTTCGTCTTCAGACTTGTCCTAATTCCAGCGTCCGTTGTCTCGTTTCTACAGCTATCTTCTTCCTTTGATATTTTCTCGAATTCACAAAACGATCCTGGGGACTGAGGACAACGCAGTCTCAGAGTCACTAAACAAGAATTTTGATTCACTTTGGAGTTTTTGTGTCACTAAACAAGAATTTCGATTCCGATTCCATTTGGAGTAATCGCTGTCGTCTTTACTGTCTACTCTGCCATCTACGATACTATTTTTACCACAGTTTTTTGTCTTCTATTTTTTTTCTGAGTTAATACATGTGAGACATAGAATGGTATCATATGTCTTACCCTTTTTCCCCCCAAATTGTCTCCATTGTGTTGACAGCAATTTCATTAACCTAATTCTATGAATAAACACGTCTGTGGCTCAATGCAATAAACAATCCTACAAAAGAATATTATTGTAAAGGAATTTTTTTGAAAAATATATTAAGAGAAAATCAAGTAATGTAATAATCAGATGCTGCATAATGATACAAATTTCAAGCCAGCATAATGTTGTGATTTTCTAACCTAATTTTCTTGTTTGCTCCTTCCTACCGTTTCATAATGAAATACCTATTGTCATACCTTCTAGTACACATATGTATCCTTATAGTTAAGTTAAAAAATTGCTTAGCTGGACGAAGTGTTGATTGTTAAGCATTTCGGGTAATATGTAGCAAAGAACGGAAAACTGGATATGGAGGTGAATTACAAAGTATTGGATGTAAGTGAGTTTCTTGTTGAATATATTTTTTTTATGAGAAATTGGTATCCGGGAATAAACGAATGCATTGTATGTAGGGGTGATTTTGCATACAGAATTGTGTAATGTCAGAATTTGAAAGAGATGAAGTCTTTAAGAATGTTATTAATATTACGAGGATAGATGAGAAATCTGGAGATGAGGCGGAGAACGAGGTTGGACAGAGACTTAATTGATCCATGGATACTGAGTAAATATGGGTATATGAAAAAAAAATAAGTGAGAAATTACTAGTGGCAAGAATGTGAAAAATAGAAGTATATGGAGAGTACTAGAGTTGATGACCATGATTGAGGTGGATGGACAAGACAGAGCGGGCACTGGATGTGAGAGAAATGTCGTTACTAAATAAGGGAAAAAGAGTGCAAAAATAGGAGCTAAGAGACAAAGGTTGTAGATAACTAAAGAAGTGACAGAAAAAATGGCTGTTCATATCTGAGCTTTAGATTTCTCGAATGGAGATTGGAGAGAGTTGGGAGTCAGCATAAAATGAAGTGGTAGGGTTAACCATCTGCGGCTGTCAAGCTTTCTCGTGGAAATGTTATGTCTCAGTGCATTGGTGGCTGCGAGAACCATGTTGGTCGCAACGTTAGAGTAAATAAATCCCTACACCATCTTTGCCTTTTTTTTTTCCCACATCCTCTCTCCATTGGCCTTGCTACTAAACATATTTTTATATAAAGATGAATATATGCCTATATACATGTTATGTGTGTGTATATATATATATATATGTATATATATATAAAAATATGTATATGTATATACATAAAAATATGTATATATATGTATATATATATATGTATATATATGTATATGTATATATATATATATATATATGTATATGTAGTCTCAGTAGGTGAATTACTATGCATTTACAAAATGGGGCTATAAAACATCACTTAAAGAAATACCATAACCTAACAGCCACCCGTGAATACCTAGTTTCAAACACTAGGATTATAGCAAGCAATAGGGATGTACATAAACTTAAGCTTCTAGAAGCTATGTTTATCAGAGAATGTAGTCCTATCATTAATATCCAATGCAACATGACTTCTGTCATCGCTTTGTTTAGCAGCACTAAGCTACTACCGAGCATGATCTCTCTCCGAAACCCCCCCTCCACCTCCTCCTACCCACTCCTTCCATCCTCCCCCAACCGACCCCGCAACCCCCTAACCCCCCAACCCCTCCCCCAACCCTCTTCTTCTCGTATTAATGAGATACCACCCCCGCCCCCTCTCCCGCCCTCCACCACCACCCAAGCCGGCTAGGTGCGTATATATGTCACCGAGCGAAGGGTTTTCTTCGTCATTTCATCGGACCTTTTAACTATTGTAAGTAACGGTCCCCATCAGCCCATGTATAGTGTTTATTTTGTGTGAATTTTGCGCATTTATTGATATTTGCTTCTATATTTGTATAATTGGTTAGATTTACATGTTGTTTTCTATATTTCTGTACGTCATTATTATCTATGTTACAGAATTTCCTGAAGATGTCTCTTTGCTAGACGAAACGTTGAAATAAATGAATCATTTTGGCAACTTGGTATATGCCCACCCTCTAAATGGCAGAATATTGGTTAGAAAACTGGAGAATACTCACAAGAAGATCAACAACCTCACTAACGCTGTCGATTTTAACAATGCATGCATACAAGAGAATCTGCTCCCCAGATATTCAAATGTACGTCTCCACGACCGAGCAGTGCAGCATACGGAATCCTTACAGGATTTCCGTAGGACCATGGTTAATGAAGAAACGGATAGTAAGCTCATTCTCCTGTCTTCCCTGAAAGAGGAACTCCAGGCTTCAGAGCAGGAATACGCCGCTTCCAACTTTAACCAGGATTTGAAACAGAAGACTTTAGAGGCTCTGAACTTGAAGGTAGCCAATCACTATCAGGTAGGCAGAACACGCATCTCTAAAAAGTTATTCAAACTTTATGGAGGTCACTTAGCCCTACCTAAACCAACAGATAGCTTCATCAATATATGTATATATATATATATATATGTATATATATATAATATATGTAT
This sequence comes from Oratosquilla oratoria, assembly GCF_046742065.1. NCBI lineage: Eukaryota > Metazoa > Arthropoda > Malacostraca > Stomatopoda > Squillidae > Oratosquilla > Oratosquilla oratoria. Next base: position 9,534,654 of record NC_134809.1, read on the forward strand.
ATATATATGTATATATATATTATATATGTATATATATATATAATATATATATATATATATATATATATGAATACTGCACATATTGTGTTCCATATTGTAGTATAGTTAATTCCGAAACAGAAATATTATCCCTTCCGAATGCTTGTACTCGTAACATCCCGCTCAGCTATTGTTTCGAAACACGTCAGACACAGAGAGAGATGGGTCTTTTTTCTCAGGGATTTGGATATTTATTTTGAGGTATAAAAGATTCGTTTTAAAAGAATATGCAATAAAAAATATCAATCCTGCCAAGTTAACGTGGTTTCTTTATTGGAGGGTTCAAACGCAGATACAAATAATAAACAAATTAATATGAATATATGCATATATATATATATATATATATATATATATATATATATATATATATATATATATATTGTGACATCATGACAGGTGTATGAGTGGCAAGAATGGAACAAGAGACTTTATTCCTGACCGGTTTCGCCTTTGAGGCTTCTTCAGAGTTAATTACCCCGAAGGCGAAACCGGTCAGGAATAAAGTCTCTTGTTCTCAATCGTGTCTTTCCATTCTCACCATTCATATATATTATATATTATATATATATATATTATATATATATATATATATATATATATATATATATATATATATATATATATATATTAGGAAAAAATACTGGGAAACACAAAACCATCGTCTGAACATTTACGTCTATTTTAAGACATCATCAAGGAATACAAAGTGACAGACACAACGATACATATACTAATAGATCGAGACATGAAAAGGAGGAAGGGCAGGTTACACAAGATAATTCATCACCCAAGGCGGGACAAAACCCCACCTGTGAGGAAATCTCAATATATTGACATTAAATCACACAAGAATTATCACAGCACAAGCTGGTAAGCCTTTTGAAGTGTTGTACATTCAACAGTTTTCTTAATAATCAAGTTGTCGAGTTTGTACACACCCAAGCTTAAATTAATATCGTAATCAATAGTTTGTTTAATATGACTGGGCTCAATTATATTTCTTTCTTACACAGAATTACATGAAATATTTTTCTTGAAGTTATTCTAGTCAATGCTCCAATACATTGGTAAAAATACCACTTGACACTTGGTCAGTTCTTACACTATATTTGTGATTAAAAAGTTTCATCTGATGACATTGAGGGTTGAGTCTACTGAACTCCTTGACTTCAATATAATAAATCTTATGTTGGGTCAAACTGGCAAAGACCTTAAATGTAATAACTGGCCAAGTATCCAGTGGCGTTGTTGTTCGTGTAAGGGATCATAGTCATTCCATTGACCAGAATATTTATATCTATATATCTATGTTATATATATCTATATATCTATGTTATATATATCTATATATCTATGTTATATATATATATATATGGAAATAGACTCATCCGCTGGGATTCGAACCCTTGCCTAGGCGGCTTACGTCTTACAAGACAAAGGCTTTACCGACCACGATATCTCGACCCTACAAAACGAAACGACTTAGTTCACGGCCCAGTTTCGTTTTGTAGGGTCGAGATAGCGTGGTCGGTAAGGCCTTTGTCTTGTAAGACGTAAGCCGCCTAGGCAAGGGTTCGAATCCCAGCGGATGAGTCTATTTCCAAAAATGTCAAATGATACAAACATATATATATATATATATATATATATATGTACATGTATATATATATATACGACCAAGGGATAGTACATGACCCTCTGGGTAGCAGTTTGTTACTGACATTTCTGTCGCCACTCCGGAATCGACGAATTCATCTAACCGTGCTGACATAAAATACCTCGGCTCCGTAAGCGTTCACCAAGCTGGATATTTATGTCTAACTCCCCGTTTGTGTTCTTCTGTATATTGAATCTTTGATCAGTGTACCCAATCACACCACTGAGGAGAGTCCTAGAACTAGGACCGAAACGCCGGGCAATAAAACTTCCACTTTGAGTCTGGTGTTTACGCTTCTCCTTTCAACATGGATCACAGACTCCGGATCTTCACTCATATATATATATATATATATATATATATATATATATATATATATATACATATATATATATGACGTAAGTGGAGTAGGAACCACATGAGTCTTAGTCTTGAGTTTATTCCTGACTAGTTTCGCAGGTATGCTTTTTTTCTGCGAAACTAGCCAGGAATAATCTCAAGACTAAGACTCCTGTGTTTCCTACTCAACTTACGTCAACCTGTCAGAATGTCTCAACATATATATATACATATACATATACATATACATATATATATACATATATATATATATATATATATATATATGCTGGGGAATGCGTTGTTGAGCAAGATTTGGCGTTGAAGTTCTTGATGGAAAAGTGGTCATGTGGGAGCGTGTGTAAATGCTCTATTTGTATTTTTGAGTGCTTCCTTCCGTAATAAAGAGAAAATTCTCCAATATAGATGGAAATCTTTAGCGAACCACGTCATTATCCTGGACTCCATAAAACCCGGCACAGGAACCACAAAAGAACGTATGTACAAGATGTTAGCAGCAGTAAAAGTTGTTATATGTAAATGCGAACTGCAAGAAGAGGCTACAGGACTTAAGGTAACAAATACACTAGTATGCACAGATATGGACATAGTGACCATTTCGAATTTTATGGAAACGATGGGCAAGCAGATACTTTTAGGGCGAATGTTTTGGGGTAAAAGCACTTTCGTTGAGAATAGAATAGTTGACAATTTCTTCAGAAGCTGTTGTCCCCAGATGTGCGGCCGAGTATAAGCGACTGTTGTGTGCCTCAGACCGTAAGCCGTCATAGGCTCAGCCACATCCAATGGGACGTTAGCGTGTTTGGAACTTAGGTCCAGCTGGTCGGTCGCACGCACACGTTTATGCACACACAAACGCACGCACGCACACGCACGCACGCACACACACACACACGCACACACACACACAAATTAGATAAGACAGCAGTGTGTGTAATACTATTAAAGGATTTAATAACAAACTTCATGATGAAAAATACAAAGACGGGTCACTACGAGCATAGCTCCCTTCCCGTATGATACTACTAGGTAAATACACACATAAACAAACTCACACACACACACGCACACACACACACATACACACACACACACACACACACACACACACACACACACACACACACACACACACACACACACACACACACACACACACACACACACACAGTTAAAATAAGTTCTGTACACAGCATGTAAACGTTTATAGGAAGAAGTACATTTTCCTGGGAAACGTAGGCCTTGCGCTGGGAAGAATAAAAAAAAAAAAAAAAAAAAAATCTGGAATAGCTTGAAAATGTAAATTATGTCCCCAATATCCAAAGACTTAGGCATATACTGCATAGGCATATAGACACAGAGGCATATAGACACAGACGCACACACACACAGACGCACACACACACACACACACACACACACACACACACACACGCGCGCGCGCGCGACTCGTGGTGCAGTGGTAGACTTCCCGGCTGCTGCTACGGTAGTCCGGGTTCGCATCTCGCCCAAGGGTGTAATAATTTCAGTACCGCTGCACCACGGGTCGTTACTGCAACTCTCCTGGGCGGGGAGTTTGGGTGTCTTTGTGCGTGTAAGGTCACATCATTACCCATAGATCGGTCTATATGAGCTCTGAGTTCTCTTCCGGGAGGAAAATAGTAGTCTGTCGATCACGAGTCCAATACGTGATCCAAGACCATGGTGAATCACACATAACTCCTTGCCCACCAGGGTTGGGGTAGCGGCTCGAAGTTGTATGAAATTTATTTTTCTTTCACCCCTGGGAGGGACTAGAATTCGGGTTGCTGAATTAGCAGTCGACAAAGGTACCACTGTGCCGCTGAGGCGGTGTGTATATACCTTTTTTCTTCGTGTGTATTTTCCATATAAGTAAAGAATTCTACATTTAAGTTCTCTCATTAGCAATTTTTTATGTGAAAGAGTTTAGTTGACCATCTGCAATCTGCATCATTCAGATATCTTTTTCTTATTCATTCTTCTCCAAATTAGTTTACTTTGTTTATTTTCCATTAATGTTTCCTCCTTTGCATATACAGACAATTAAATTCATTAATCTTCCTATAAAAAGACATAATAACAACCATTCCATATTTGGTTTGCATCCTCTGCATACAGAAACAATTATACCAATTATCATTTCTATAAAAACGCATCCTGTAAGACATTGGACGGGACGTGGAACGATTTTCGTGAAGGTAAATTCTTTTATAATCTCTTCTTTTCATGTTTTATCTCATTCCAGCCGTGTGACGACGCCTCTTCTTACGATCGGCAAGTTCGGATGTAATTACTCTCTGATTCTCTTATTGCTTCATCGCGTGCCGCTTCCGAACCCTTTCTTGTCAGGTTATTTACCTTCGTCCCAGACCAGTAAGACTTAACCTCATCAATGCGGTGGATGCTTTCGTTCCTTCTGTACCCCATTCTCCTGAATGAAATCGTCGGATAAAAACTAATATGTTATTTACGAAGTAGCTTTGTGAACTCAGGGAGGTAGTGTGGAAGTGAATACATATATAAATTGTAGATGTTGACGTAAACACAAACACACATACACAAACACACAAGCACATACACATACACACGCAAATTTATACATGTACACAAAAGACACACACACACACACACACATGGTGGTATGGAATTAAAATGGTTAATGTGGTTGATAAGATGATATCTATATATATATATATATATATATATATATATATATATATATATATATATATATATATATACATATACAGACACACTGTGTTGGAAGTGAAAAAGAAGAGAGCGAGTGGTTTAAGGTAAATGTGGTACAGCGGCAAGGGTGTATCATTTCGCTATGGCGGATCAATATGTACATGGATGGGGTGGTGCTAAGGTAAAGGTTAGGGTAATGGGCAGAAAACTGGATGCGATTAAAGAAAATGGAGAAAAGTGAGAGGCGAGCCAGTTGTTGTTTGCTGACGACAGTGTTAGAGTAGAGATTAAGGGAGTTCCTGACGGAGTTTGGGATGGTATGCGATAGGAGAAAGTTGAAGGTAAATGTGGGCAAAGGCAAGGTGATGAGATGGACAAAGAGAGAGGATGGCACCGAGTTAGAAGTAAGATATAAAGTAGAGAGTTTGGAGGAAGTGGGGTCGCATGAGGCACTGTCGTTTTCGTCTTTATTTTCTTAAGTAATAATTGAATGCTGACATTTTCAGAGCATATTTATGCTTTTTCTTCTCTTCCAGGTCTGTAAATCATCTCTGCGAAATTACTCGGGAGATCACTGGTCTGTCTTCGTGGTGTATAGGCAAACACAACTATGTCTCGGATGAGGAATGAAAAAAAATAGTTGTTTCATATTTATCAAGGAGATTACTTTATCTCGTTGGAAGCAATTTCTTTAAGGTCTTTTATGGTTATTGTAATATGTATGAATGTATCTATTCTAATATGCAAACATTGGAGATCATTTATATATGTTTTTCTGACAATTGGAAAGTTTTGTTGATTAGTGAATGGGGCCTTGCTACTTTAAGGTATTCACTATAGGACTCACACACACACACACACACTATATATATATATATATATATATATATATATATATATATATATATTATATATATAATATATGATAAATAAAAGTAAATAAAATTAACTAAATAAATAGATCAACAAATAAACAAACATATATACATATACCAAAGGTTTTTTCCCTCTTACACGGAGGTAGTCAAAAATAAACAAACAAATAAACAAATAAAGAGAATAACATACATTTAAACAAATACACAAATAAAGGAGTAAATAGATAAATAAGTAAAGTAAATAAACATATGGATAGATAAAACGATAAACAAATGAATATTTAGATAAATGAAAGTATTAATGTTTTTCTTCGAAAGATTAGTTCATGGATATAAATTTCATTATGCTGAAAATAATGCAATAAAGGAAGATATCCCCTCTCTCTGATGTCTTGTAGCGACAGAGTAAACGATCACAAAGGACTTTCCACTACCGAGGAATTAATATTTTGAAACAATGTTTTATTTTGCGAGTGACGCGAACGAGCTTCTCAAAGGTACTTCTCAGAGGTAGTTATCAAACTCTATTTGGCGATAATTAGAACCATCATTGATTATGTGGTACAGTTTTGGTCTCCGTCCTATAGAATGGATATTAATTCACTCAAATCAGTGCAGAGGAGAATGACCAAAATGATACATGGGCTCAGAAGTTTACTTTATGATGACAAGCTTAGACACCTTAACTTACACTCTCTGGAAAGACGCAGAACGCGGGGTGATCTAATAGAGGTGTTCAAGTGGATCAAAGGCTTTATCAAGGGTGACGCAAATAAGGTCATCATATTAAGACAACAGGGCAGGACTCGCAGGAATGGGTTTCAATTGGTCAACTTTAGAATTAAGGAGGAAATAGACAAAAATTGGTTTAAAAAATAAAGTGGTCAACAAATGGAATAGACTTAGTAAGCGCTGAAACTATCGGTTGTTTTAAGACTTAAAGTTAAACAACTTTATGGATGGGGATGACAGGTGGTAAAGGACATGGAACTGCCTAGTGTTGTCCTTATGGTATCTTACAGTCTATTTAATTTGTATGTTCTTTTTTAAATGCGAGTTTTTATTTAGATCTATAGAATTGTTCAATGCGGCCATCATAAGGCGAGTTATTTTCAAAAAGGTAAGTTGAGGGCTTTGAGAGTTTATCTCACCCACTTGTCAAAACCTCGCTGGCTGAGCGGGTTAGGGCGTAGTTACTTGCGGCGAAGGTCGAAGGGATGGTGGTTCGAATCCTGCCACCGGCGAAGTTGAACCAAGGGCATAGTTCATTAAATTCCCTGCTACAAAGCCCTCTGTGAGGGGCACCGTCCTAGCCTCCCGATAGGGGGGAATTTGTGACGTTAAACCATAACATCATCACTTGCCAAAATCGCCGGTTGGCGACCATGATAAACATACAATTCGTCGCCGCTCCCTAAAGGGATTCGAACCGTATCTCCATTTCTATTACTTTTCTCTCCTTTTTTCACCTTTTTCGTCTTTTTTTTTTTTCCTTTTCCTATTCCTCTCTTCGTCTTTGATCCCATTTTTGCCCTCAGCCCTCTGGACAACCTCTACTCATTTCATTTCTCCCCATTTCCAATTCCTTCATTTCTTTTTCTCTATCTTTTGTCCTTTTTCCCTTTATTCTCTTCGTCCCATTTCCCCCTATCCTCCTGATTCCATTCGTGCCCTCACGGGCAACCCTCATCCCATCTTCCCCCCGTTTTCTTTCCGTATCTCCGAAAGTCCAATTCCATTCACGGTTTGCGTTTTCCAGTCCCCCACTCCGACGTAGCTCGGTGTTCCATTAAAAGGCCGCCCAGAATACGGTGTTCAGTCGTAAGCCAGAATTGCACCACGCCTTCCCATTCCTCCTTACCCTTATAATGCCCTGTATATTTCCCCTCCTCCGCGCTTGACTTTGTACACCATTCAACCACTACGTTTCATTCGTTACGTAGTAACCTATGGGTTAGCTTTGTTCTCATCTCAACCTACTGGATGAATATATCATTAATTCCCTTTTAGTGTTCTTTATATTAGATCATAATACCTTACATATTTTCTTCTTGCTTGACTTTGTACACCATTCAGCCACTATGCTACACTCCTAGTTAACTTATGGGTTAGCTTTGTTCTCATCTTAGCCTACTAAATGAAGATATCATCATTAATTCCCTTTTAGTGTTCTTTATATTAGATCATAATACCTTACATATTTTCTTCTTGCTTGACTTTGTACACCATTCAACCACTATGTTACACTCCTAGTTAACTTATGGGTTAGCTTTGTTCTCATCTTAGCCTACTAAATGAATATATCATCAATTCTCTTTTAGTGTTCTTTATATTAGATTATAATGCCTTACATATTTCCACCCCGAGCTTGACTTTGCACACCATTCAACCCCTACGTTTTATCCGTAGTTAACTTATGGGTTAACTTTGTTCTCATCTTAGCCTACTAAATGAAGATATCATCCTCAATTTCCTTTTGGTGTTTTTTATATTAGATTATAATACATTGTATACTTTTCCCTGCGCTTGACTTTGTATACCATTCAACCTGTATGTTACACTCGTAGTAAACAACTTCGCCAACTGTGTAGTTAATGAATGGAATAAACTTCCTGCAGAGGCAGTGCAATGTAGTTCAGTTCGAAGCTTTAAAAATCATTTAGGTAAACATCTAAGCAAGATGCTGTAATGATTATTATTTATATTATTTGTTTTTGTGTTGTTATCATTTGTCTGTTTGTCATTTATTATTAGTTATAAGTCAATTTATTATAATTTACTATTTACGTGTTTGTTGACTATGCCTATGCGTTTATTTATGTATTTTATTTGATACATTATAGTTTTTATTTATTTATTATTATTATTATGATTTTTTTTTCGCATTCGACCTAGATATGGACCAAAAGGTCTCCTATCGGCATGCTCCGCCTTTGTAATCCTTTGTAAACTTATGGGTTAGCTTTGTACTCATTTCCTCTTTAGTGTTCTTTAGATTAGATCTTTTTATAATGTCCAGGATATGCTCATTCGACCATTAAACTTGCGTAAGAATGTAAATGTCGTGGGGCGTTTACTACTCCTGGCGATAGTGGCGTACGAATGAGTTTAGGCAGGGTTCAAGTCTTTCTGGAGCTTGTAAAGTTTTTTAAGTAAACCCAGCTGGAACAGCATGGGTTTATAGACAGATGAAAATGTACAATCCCTGTAGGAGTAGAGTCAAGTAGGTTTAATCCCCCTTTAGCGGAACAACCGTCTGACTTAAATATATAAGAAATGCATTATCAGCAGTTCTGCCTAAGATTGCTAATTAGGAGCAACATTTAACAATTCTTCTGTAATATTCACAGACTTGGCTTTGTACAGGTAATCTAGGTGTTCTTAGTAAATTTGTCTTGATGTGGTGTGTGGTCTTTTCGATGTAATGGTTTGTTATATTGAGCGTGTAATGTACAGAAGGCAGAGTCAAAGGTGGACATCCAATGGCTTTGATTCTCCATCATGCGATCGTCACGTGACCGTGACGTAATGCTCAGTAAGGGGCGGGCGTTTGCGACTTGTTCGGTCCAAGTTACTCAGTCGTAGATGGTCACGTATACAGATTGTTACAGGGTGTATGATTATATGTATTGTGTTGGATACATATGGTTAAGTGTTGGTTACTTATGTTTATATATCTATGTGGAATATATATCTTATTGTTACGTACATTAAGAATTGCGGGTCCCGAAGATAAGGGAATTGTAAAGAACATGTGCTATCGAGGATTGGTGTGAGATTAAGGTTATCTGTCAAGACAGAATGACAAAAGAATTGGAGGGAGTAAACAAGATTAGAATTCTAAAATCAGAAGTTAGAATAGAATTAGATTAAAGTATAAAGATGTTAGATGAGTTAATCATAAGTAAATTGTCATAAAGAGAGTAGCTACAATTCAAAAAGTACAAAGTCAGTTAGGGTAGCTCAAGGAGAATAGTTAGAAGACAGAGGAGAGGTAGTTAAGGGCTATTGGAGCACAAACGTGTCTTAAATGTCTGTACTTATTCCCCCTAGTGTTTGTATTTGAAAATTCAAAATTTTGGAAAAACTAATATATTGGAACTATAAATCAATAAAACTTATATAGAATACAAACTGTATCTATCTACCCAACACAATGGTGGCCGAATCGGTGGGTTTGAAATAACCTACAGTAGTGATTCTCTCGTTCCTTCTACTATATTTAAGGTACATAGTGTATGAAACCCACGGGACAGTATTGCTCGCCTAGGCACCCACCCGTGTATGAGAGACGCTTCTATTGTAGTTATTCACTGCCAGCATCCTATTAAGCATATTTTTCAAGACAAGTACAACTCCAAACAGCTGTCCCCAATGATAGAAACGTATGCAAATCGCTGTTGGTAGACACAAGACCGTTCCAAAACGTTACAGCCTGCGCACGTCAGAAACGTTAAGTACTACTTTACCAACTACGAGTACTCTGCCAGCTGAAAGTTATCTGCCTCAAATCTGTGTCAAGTCGCAGATATGCGTTCCATATACGTCATACAGCTGGGGGTGGGGTGTCTCTACAGATACAACTAGCCTGCTAGACTTGGCTACAGGTAGAACCTCATATGCGCGTATAAGAAAGACACCCTAGCTACTGAAGAGAAGTTAACCAACAATCTATAGTTATCTTGATTACGAGGGATTTGAAGAATCGGTTACAAGAATCCCTCAGCCATATACATATACCAAAGGATTTTTCCCCCTTACACGGGGGGTAGCCAAAAAGAAAAAGGCATAGAAATCACTCCCACCCATTTCATTTCCCATATATTCCACTCCCCTCCACCCTTAGCCAGTTCACCCATAATACCCCCTCTGCCAGATCGATCAAAACTTTACTGTTCGTTGATGTCCATTGTCTTTGTGGTGGTGTATCAAAACTTCGAGGTTCTTCGTGTCCATGGGTTCTTCACCCTCTCCTTGTACTCAAGTCCCTCCGGCAGGGTCTGCCTCGTTCGACATGCATGGAGTGCAATTCATTCACCCTTTGAGTCATAACACCGCCTCTGTTATGGAGCCCAGCCCGTATGTTAACATTCCTCGCGGGCAATAGCCTAGCGTCCCTTGTTTCTCTTTTCCCTTTCCTCAGCGCCCTCCTACAAGAAGAGATGGATGAATTTCAGCCCTCTGATGACCATTCATCTCCACGCGTTTCTTTTGAGCAATTAATTTTCTAGGGTAATAGCGCCCTTTACGCGCCATCCTTCATCTTAATCACTCACTTCTTACCTCGCATTTCTCGCCTTTCCTTTATTGCCCTCTGGCGCTTATTATTCCTCCTCCTCCTCCTCCTCCTCTCCTTTCCCCCCTCCCTCATATTCTGCTCTTCTGAAATACTGGAATGATTAAAAAATATTCCCCCACACCTTTCCCTTTGTTTATATTTTGTCCTTATCCCCATATTCTCCCCTTCTGAAATACTGGAATAATGATAATGATAATAAAAAAAATCCTTTTGTTTATTTTTTTCCTTGTTCCCCACATTCTGTTCTTCTGAAATACTGGAATGATTAAAAAAAAAACCTCACCCCCCTTTCCTTTGGTTTATTTTTTTCATTATTCTCCATATTCTGCTCTTCTGAAATACTGGAATAATTAAAAAATCCCTTCCCCATTTCCTTTTGTTTATTTTTTCCTTATTCTCCATACTCTGTTCTTCTGAAATACTGGAATAATTAAAAAATCTCCCCCCCCCCTTGCTTTTGTTTTTATTTTTTTCTTATCCCTCATATTCTGCTCTTCTGAAATACTGAAATGATTAAAAAATCCCCCCCCTTCCTTTTGCTTATATTTTCCTTATTCTCCACACTCTGTTCTTCTGAAATACTGGAATAATTGAAAAATCCCTCCCTCACTTCCTTTTGCTTATATTTTCCTTATCCCCATATTCTGTTCTTCTGTCATACTGGAATGGTTAAAAAATCCCTCCCCCCTTTCCTTTTGTTTATTTTTTTTTCCTTATTCTCCACACACTACTCTTCTGAAATCCTAGAATAATTAAAAAATCCCTCCCTCCCTTGCTTTTATTTTTTTCTTTATTCCTCACACTCTGCTCTTCTGAAATACTGGAATAGTTTAAAAAATTCCTCCTTCATTTTTTTCCCTATCCCCACACTCTCCTCTTCTGAAATACTGGAATGGTTAAAAAATCCCCCTTTTCCTTTTTCCCCCCTATCCCCATACTCTGCTCTTCTGAAATACTGGAATGATTAAAAAATCCGTTCATCTTTTATTTTCTTGACTTTTTCATTATGTCCACTCTGCTCTTCTGACATATTAGAAAGATTAAAAAAATATCCACTTTTTCTTTTCTTTTTTCTCCTTATCTCTATACTCTGCTCTTCTAGAATACTGGAATTGGTTATAAAAGACAATCCCCCTTTTATTTCCTTTTATCTTATCCATACTCTCTGCTCCTCTGCAATACTGAAATGGTTTAAAATTTAGAGCGTGGGTACTTTTGTTTTTGTTTCCGATAATCTACTCTCCTGAAATACAATTTGTTTTTGTTTCCGATAATCTACTCTCCTGAAATACAATTTGTTTTTGTTTCCGATAATCTACTCTCCTGAAATACAAGTTGTTTTTGTTTCCGATAATCTACTCTCCTGAAATACAATTTGTTTTTGTTTCCGATAATCTACTCTCCTGAAATACAATTTTTTTCCCGATAATCTACTCTCCTGAAATACAACAATGATCAACCGGTTACGGTACAGGTGGATCACATCGGCCATATTTCGGTATGTATGGGAAGTTGTTGTTACAGTACACATTACCCTGTTATATTTTAGATGAATCGAAGGTACTAATTATTTTGATAAAATTATTTTAATTCTTTAATCTCTGTCTAGGCATAGTATACTGATCACGTATGACAATTTACAATGAATTATAAAGGTGAAGTATCCCAACAGGAGACCTTTTTGCCCACAGCGAGGCTCAATAAAGAGAAAAAATGCTTAAGTGTTTATCCTCTGACGACGTGGTTGGCAAAGTTGTTTCTACTATTATTTTCTCGATCAGTTAGTAGTTGTTGTTTTTTTCAAAACTAAAGCTGTCAATTTCATTTGAGTTTCCAAACACTTGTATAAAGTTCTTTGTGGGTCTCTCTCTCTCTCTCTCTCTCTCTCTCTCTCTCTCTCTCTCTCTCTCTCTCTCTCTCTCTCTCTCTCTCCCTCCCTCTTTTAAATATAAAATAGGATGAAAAACTTTGATATTTTTTCACATGTTTTGTTTCATACATTTGATACCGGTTTTGTGGGACACTAATGTAACCTTTTTAATCTATCAGTATTTTTAATGAGATTTGGGACCATGCAGAAACTGCAAATTAAAATGTGAACGGGCCGGTGACCTATATAATTGGTTGATGACAGGAGTACATTTGAAGTCAAAAGATCGTGCTGCTAATCATAGCAATCCATTTACTTTCCCTGGGGGCAGAAATAAAATACTTATATACTCTAAGGTCATTACTAATAATTACACCGAGATCCTTTCCATTCTCTAATTTTTCCTAAATAATTTGTCGTCATATTTGATATTATTTGTTCCTATGTATATAATTCTACACTTGAGTTAAGTTATAGTGTCCGCCAGTTGGTTCAAATGATCCTCTGTTATTCCACATAGGTGAAGATCATCAGCAAATTTAGAAACATTAGATTTGCTGCAACAGTCAATGTCACTGGGAGAAGTATTTCCGTAACTTAACCCTAAGGAACGATAGATTGCAATTTATGAGTAATTTACACTGCACAATAACATGTACTCAATATCCCCAGGGAACGGAGAAGGGGGGTCGCCGATAAAGTGATGCAGCAAATTTAGAAACATCAGATTTGCTGCAATAGTCAATGTCACTGGCAGTATTTCTATAACTTAACCCTAAGGAACGATAGATTTCGATTTATGAGTAATTTATACTGCACAATAACATGTAGCCAATACCCCAAGGGAAGGAGAAGGGGTGGTCGTCGATAAAGTGAAACGGTCTTGCTGTGGACGTACTGTGTCATGCTACACTGCTTCTGACCCAAGGCTTTGGCGGGAGACAGGGGGTAACCCTTCATCCAGGAGGAGCTAAGATGAGAGCAAGGAAAGGGGGTGGAATGGGTGGGAATGGGTGGGAATGGGGGGAATGGGTGGGAATGGGTGGGAATGGGTGGGAATGGGTGCGTGCCTTTTGACTTGGCTACTTACCTTATAAGGGAGAAAAAGTCCTTGTTATGTGGATAGATGGATGGATGGATTGATTGATGGATGGATGGATGGATGGATGAATGGATGGATAGATGGATAGATGGAGAGTCAACGCAAAAGTCAACATCACTAGCAGAAGTGCTTCTATAACTTAACCTTAAAAAAACTCCGTTCGGAACATCCGTCAAGTTAAAATATTTACCAGTTAAAACAACTCGCTGTTTACGACTTTTTAACCAGTTTCCAATCCAGCGGACAAAGTTACCTCTTATTTTATGCAAAGCGAGTAGGAGAGTATAAAAAGCTTCTTTGAAATCAATAACGAAACCCTGAGGAACTCCACTCGTAACATCTTTCCAGCAAAAATATTTACCAGTTAGAACAACTCACTCTTTATGATTGCTCAATCAGTTTCAAATCCAGTTGGGAAAGTTATCTCTTATGTCATCTAATCGTATGGGGAAGTAACAAAAGGTTCTGGAGGTCATCTGTCGAAGAAATTTGATATATACATATATATATATATATATTATATATATAATATATATATATATATATATATATATATATATATATATATATATGCTAATAAGAACACGGATACATGTTCATTTATGCAAAGTAAACCACTTGGAAAAAATAAACCAACGAAGCAGAGCGCTTTCGTATATTACAGTGAAGATGTAATATACGAAAGCGCTCTGCTTCGTTAGTTTTTTCTAATTGGTCTATTTTACACACACACACACACACACACACACACATATATATATATATATATATATATATATATATATATATATGTATACATACATATATATATATATATATATAATATATATATATATATAATGCATTGTCAGTACTGCCTGTCGCGCTTGCTTGCATCGTACAATAGAGCGATATCACCTATAAAACTCAAAATCCAGAGAAATGACGAACATTTACCCTGGCAATTTCCCGTTCTTTATGGCCAGTAAGCTATTTTCATAATACATGCAAATATATAAAATTTCTGCAACTATATTAGATGTATATATATAAATATATGTGTGTATGTGTGTGTGTGTGTGTGTGTGTGTGTGTGTGTGTGTGTGTGTGTGTGTGTGTGTGTGTGTGTGTATTTGTGCGTGTGTGTGTTTGCAATTTACTTTTTTTTTTTTACAATTTGTGGTGTGGACAGAATATCTTGATATATTATCCGCTTAGAATTAAAAACAAAGCGTTTTAGTGAATTACATGTGATTTTTACCAAAGAAAATATTCAAGATCACACGGGTAAGCAAGTTCATTTCTTTTTATGTTGCCAAACAAGATTCAGTCATGTATTATACTTTTATAAACTAGGATAATATATCTATTTGATTACATATAAATGAAGTAGATATTATAAAGACCAGTTCATACCACTTTACTTCTCCAGTATTCTCAGAGAGTCCCAGTCATGAACTGCGATAGATAAAGGATTATATGTTATTTATGTGTTCAATTATGTATGTATATCATGAAGAATTATATATATATATATATATATATATATATATATATATATGTATATATTCCTGCATCAATAATTTTGATGCGCCTGGCTCGGGTAAACTATTGCTAACGGGTATTAACGGGTACTATGCTTTCAGCGGTCATCTTCAAGATTTCCCAATATACAATATATAATATAATTTATGATATTCTCTAATATACCTAATATACCGCTTGTGACAATACACACACACACACACACACACACACACACACACACACACACACACACACACACACACAAACACACACACACATATATATATATATATATATATATATATATATATATATACATTATATATATATATGTATGTATGCATGTATGTATGTATCAGCCCCATGATAGTTCACCGATCCAGACAACCGCAGTGATGAAGGGTCACCATTGCAGTTGCCTGTAATGACTGTAACTTGGTAATATATAGTTATATAATAAAAATATATCCCACTTTTGAAGCTGACATACAGGAAATCTTCCAGAAGTTCCTACTTCTCAACTAGGCCCAAATAGATCAGAGGACACACACTATAAGCGTTGGAACTGTTTTCAGGGTTTTCGGTAATAGGTAATTACAATAATATCCATGCCTAATTTGAATATAAATTTTTGTTTAAAAACTATTTTTGGCAATTTATGAGACGATTCAATTCCATAATATATGATCCCAAATATATAGGATTTGCACATGTGGTGGAGTAACCTTTTATATATATGAAAAAAATCTAAGTAATTTTAATTGATAAAAAATAAACGAATAAAAATAAATTGCTAAAATTCTCACCAATCCCCAGGCAGTGATGCTGAGGAACCATATTGTAAGTGTTGAAATTCTGACCAACTTGTTTTTAGTGTTTTAGGAAATAGGTGATTACTGTGTTATCCGTGCCAAATCTAAAGGTGATTGGACTGTTAATTTTTGCTATAAAAAGACAAAATTTGGCCATTTTTGAGAAACTTCAACTTCATAGCACATAATCGTAGACAGGATTTGTGTTATCCATGCCAAATTTAAAGGTGATTGGACTGTTAATTTTTGCAATAAAAAGACAAAATTTGGCCATTTTTGAGACACTTCAACTTCATAGCACATAATCGCAGACAGGATTTGTGTTATCCATGCCAAATTTAAAGGTGATTAGACTGTTAATTTTTGCTATAAAAAGACAAAATTTGGCCATTTTTGAGACACTTCAACTTCATAGCACATAACACACATATACAGGATTTGTTCGTTTGACTAATCAAACTTTTTTTCTATAGGATTGCAAAAAATTGAAAGGTTATTTTCTAGATATAGAAAAAATATATATCTACAGCTGCCTTTTTGGAACATAACCTTTAGTTATTCCAACCTTGTTTATTTGATGAATAATGAGCCTATTGTAATTTGATTAATAAATACAGGGATTAAAGGTGCCAAAAAAATCCCTCAGTAATTTTTTTCGAGAGAATTCATTTTTTATATTGTGGTATTTCCAATTTTTTAAATGGCTGTTTCTCAAAACGTATATATATAGTTTCAATGAATGAGCATATTTTTTCATTTCCTTTTATTACAAATTGGATAGTTTTAATGTAGATAGAATATGCACAATATAGTAAATCAACTTTTCTAAAACGTGTAATTTCTTTTTTCTATGATATCTCCCTCTCAAAAAACAAAAAAAAAACAAAAAAACATCCGTTAAATAATTTTGCTATAGCTCTTTTGAGCAAGTTCGGTCGACTATTAATACAATGATTAATCATGACCTGAATATATGACATTTTTCTTCACTTTCCTCTATAAAATAACAGTAGTCTGAGAATGCACTGGATTGAATTTATGGATGAAATAATAATCAGAATATTATTCAATCGGGCCAGTTTACAGAGGCTAATTTATAGCTATTACGATTTGAATAAAATGTACAGAGCTGATTTAGGGTGAAGAAAGATTTGATCATCTACTTTCTCTACAGGAATGCTCGCCACGATTTTTTTTTTTTTTTTTTTTACTTTATTTTATTTTAATTTTATTTTGATTTTTTTATTCTTATTTTATTCTTATTTTATTCTTTTTTTTTATTTTATTCTTATTTTATTATTATTTTCTAATTTCTATTTATTTTATTCTATTTCATTTATATTATTCTATTTTTCAAGTTGACGTCAATTGTGTAGAAAGAAGGTTCTATTCACATTTTCTTCCGACAAACGTCAAATGACCTTTGAATACGACAACGTCGCTAAGCTTGTCTGTTTCTTTTAACGCTAAAATAACATTATTATCATTTTTTTTTTAATTCAGGTTAAAACCAAATGACGTGATTCAGTCTGGAGACTGATACCGAAACAAAAATATTAACAAATCCCTCTTTACTACTTGAGATTTCCCTTAATTTAATAAAAATCACTTGGTCACAGAAAGAATGCAGCGCATAAAATATTTAAGGACCAATGGTGGTATTCTTTAAAAAATTATATTAATCTTATATAAATCCTTGGAAGGAAAAAATCAATATAAGGATTTTTTTCCCAAGAAAACCACCGTAAGAATCTTAAGGTGGTATTCTTAAAAAAATCTTTCCTTGTATAATTCTTTCCCTTCCAAGGATTTATATAAGATTTACAAAAGGAAAGATTATTTTTTAAGAATACCACGGTAAGCATCTTGCTACAGTGACATCTTACAAAGGATTACAAAGGCGGAGCATGCCGACAGGAGACCTTTTGGTCCATAACTAGTTGAATGGAATTGTCTGACGCCAAAATTAATCCATTAGGGAGTATCACGGTGCCAAAAATGATCGTCATCAAACATCGCCGTTTGCTACACTTTAAGTTACTTCATCTGGACGTCGCCAGGTGATTTTATTTGATCCTCAGGAAACCTATCTTGAGCCCCCAACTGATGCCATACTATTGCGGTTTCCAGATCTTAGTTATCTTTAATATTTATTTCACTATTTTCCTTCTTTGATATTCATGAATCACTTCCCTCATTTCCTATTTGTTTCCTCCTTCTCTCTCTCTCTCTCTCTCTCTCCACCTCTCTCTTTCTCTCTCTCCCTTCCATCTCTCTCCCTCCCATCTCTCTCCCTCCCATCTCTCTCCCTTCCTTCTCTCTCTCTTCCACCTCTCTCCCTTCCATATCTCTCTCTCTCTCTCTCTCTCTGCCCATCTCTCTCTCTCTCTCTGCCTCTCTCTCTCTCTGCCTCTCTCTCCCTGTCACTGTCCCTCTCCCTCTCTGCCTCTCTCCCCATCTCACTGTCTCCCTCCCTCGCCCTCTCTCTAT
>NC_134809.1:9558381-9563381 GCF_046742065.1 Oratosquilla oratoria
GGACAGTTTATCCCCCCGGGGTATATTCTGGCCTGGGTCAAGGTATACTCGGGTTTATACTGGGCAGGGGTCAGTTTGGGCTGAATCACTTTGTTGATTTTGTTCTGCCAGATGAGGTGTCAAGATAAGAGGGAGGGAAGAGGGTAGAGGGGAGTGGAGTATGTAGGGGATGGAATGGGTGGGAGTGGTTTCTATGCCTTTTTTTTTTTTTTTTTTGGCTACCTCCCGTGTAAGGGGGGGGAAAGCCTTTGGTATATGTATGTATATAGATGAGGGAAGGAATTTGGGTTGAAATGGTATGCAAGCCCCAACCAATGTACAATCGTCATTTATCGATTAATGAGGAACAAACGGTCCTATACTGAAGTGGGACTCAGCCTGGGATCCATCGACAGCAATGGAGCGACCACAAGGATTCTGAAGTGGAATAACGTTCTGAATACTAGCGTTTGTTAGCGGATAATTGACGATTTTGTTCACTGCTGGGGGCCGCGTGGTATATCAGTGAATACAGCGTCGAACTCATAAGCAGGTGGTCGTGAGTTCGATGCCCGGGACCCGGTGCAGGTTATGATGTGTTAGATCCTGACAGTCCTGGGCAGGTAGGGAGACAACCCAACATCGGCCTAAAGAACGCAGCGGCTTGCAGCAACTGACAGGGTTTTGCCTGACCACGGGTTATTTATTTCTCATTGCGCGGGCGTGGGATGGTGATTTATATTCATATTTATATCTATATTTATATTTATATCTATATTTACATTTATATTAATCACGAAGAACCCACAGTCGGAATAAAAGAAACTTAGAAGAAAGTATAACTTCTATATTTCGGCTAATAGCTATAGCCCTCTTCATCCGAAATATAGAAGTTATATTTTCTTCTAAGTTTCCTTTTATTCCGGCTGTGGGTCTTCGTGGTTATTATTTACAAATGTGCCACTACATTTTGTCTAAGTGATTATATCTATATTACTACAATTTTTATTTATCTATTTATCCTTATTATATATATATTTTTTTACATCCGACTTAGTTAAGGGCCAAAGGGTCTCCTGTCGTCATGCTCCTCCTTTGTAATCCTTTGTAATCCTTTGATCTGAGTTGTTCAATGCTGATGCAGATTCCAAAAGGCTATAGAACAAGAATACATATATATGGCTTGCATCCGGGAGGTGCTAAGATAAGAGGGAGGGTGGAGGGGAGTGGAGTGTATCTAGGGATGGAATGGGTGGGAATGATTTTATGCCTTTTTCTTTTTGGCTACCTCCCTTGTAAGGGGGAAAAAAGCCTTGGTATATGTATGCACATGTGAAGATAAGTTTGAAACCACTGATGTAATAACTTTTCAAAGATTTATTAGAGAGCAAAAACCTGCAACTGAATGAAACTAGTAAACTAAGAATAAACTCCAACAACTTTATTAAAGCAAAACATATTGAATTGAAGTGACTATAAGATCATAAAACGGCGTTCGGCCTTCTCTTTCATACTCCATGGTCATCCATGGTAAGGTGCTACGCCTTTGGAAATATACAAATAACAGAATCAAATCTTTGAGCGAGTGTTAATGAACAATGCAGGGAAATCCTTGCAAGGCCCAATCCGTTCCAGATGAAAAAACATCAAAACACAAAAGAAAAATCGGAGACTCGGAGAATAAAATAAAAAATCTAATCAATAAAACACGAAAGGAGAAACCAAGACTGAGAAGAGAAGAAAGGGAAGAAGAAGAAACGAAGAAATATTTGAGAACGACAAGACGGCCATTTTAAAAATTTCAACCACTTTTTCAATTTCAAATTTTCTTCTCTCCTATCTTTGCTATCAGTCTTCTTGGTTTCTTTAGTTGATAACATATCTATTGTCGTAGATAGATAACAATTAATTACCTACTTACGTTCCATTATTTCTTCACTTACTTGGTGAATTATCTACTTAATTATCAACCCGCTGGCCGAATGGATTAGAGCGTCGCTATTTGCGACATAGGTCAAGGCGATGGTGGTTTGAACCTGGCCACTAGCGAGTTGAACCAAGGTTATGGTTGATTAAATTCCACACTACAAAATCCTCTGTAAGGGGCACCGACCTTGGTCAAGGTGATGGTGGTTTGAACCTGGCCACTAGCGAGTTGAACCAAGGTTATGGTTGATTAAATTCCACACTACAAAATCCTCTGTAAGGGGCACCGACCTTGCCTTCTGATAGAAGGGAGTTTTACGACGTTAAAACGAATTATACACGCTAATCTGTTTCAAACGTTTATCTGTTTCCCCTCTTGTGTTTCAATATTTTCACATTTTTATTGTTTTCTTAGCTAGAGTTCAAAAGGATGAATGTAAATGAAAAATTAATTTGTTGACTCTTGACCTACAAGATTCGGCTAAGTAAGACCGTGGTTTTCATTTTCAAATATATCTTTTATAAATTGAAAATTAATAGGAAAAATTGTCACGATAAAAAAAGAAAGCGGAAGCTTGAAAACGTTACCTCCATTCTCTCCTCCTTTTTCCAGTTTTATATGGAAGAAAATAATAGATAAATAAAACACACACACACACACACACATTTCACATATACACGCACATACACACGCATACACACACACACACACACACACACACACACACACACACACACGCATATACACACACATACACACGCATGCACACACACACACACACACACACACACACAATACACATATACACTCACACACACACGCACACACACACAAATACACATACACACATATACACTTAAAATCAGCACAAAACATTTTTGTCTATAGTACCAAAGCAATACTGTATTACCTGGCACAAGGTAATACCAAGTACCATTTGCCAATTACGAGGTAATCCCTATAAATGTCAGATCAAGCCGGGGCACTGAACAGGACCCTTAAGCGACTCGTGACGTCATCTTGCCCATTGTGACGTAAGCAGCTTACTCAGAGCTCTCGTTCGATGGGAGGTGACAAGGCGCGTGGGGGAATGTTTAGGATTAAATGAGCAAAATAAAGATTTGAATTGATTTTGATTGGAGAGCGAGGGGAAGAGGCTTTGTCGCCAAAGAAGGAGGTGCCGCTGGAAACTGGCATCGGGAATTAGAGGGGGGGAAATGACACGAAAGTTTTCGTATATTTGTTTTTCGAAAATAACTGGTTTAAAAGTGAGTGTGGAGATCGACAACTACATTTGTCGCACATGTATTCGTATCTTCTTGTATATAGGGTATATGTACATATTACTGTTATTATTATTATCATTATTGCTGTTATCATCATCATAATCATTATTATTATTGTATTTGTAATTATTATTGTTGTTGATATTGTTATAATTATTATTAATATTACTTTTATCATTATCATTATCATTACTGTTACTTTCATTATCATCACTAGACGCTATGAAGCAACTTCACACGTGAATCTTAGAGAATAGCATCTGGAAGAAAAAGGTTGAACGAGATGAAATAGAAATATTAAAATGAAAAGAGTGAAATACAGTCTAAGATGTGAATTTTTTATGAAAATAGTAAAATGTTGACTTCTATGACATGAAACATTAAACAGTACATACTCGTAAATGACACGAAAGGCTACTCATGAATTCTTTCAGCAAGCTGTTAGCTACTGATTTAATCTCAGGGCTTCATTCCAAGTATCACTGTCCTAGCCATACCTCAGGTTAACAGGAGTCAAAAGGAAACGGTTCGGTAACCTGTTAATACGACTCCAAGGCTTAACTACGGAGCATTACATGTAAACCCGTAACACAACGGGTGGACGAGATTTGCCTGTATACTGTATTGTACACAAATCATCCTGACATTACGACAATACTGAAGGTCAAACGACATCCCGTCAGAACTTAAAAAAAAAAAAAAAAAAAAAAAAAAAAAAAAAAAAATAGATTAAACAGATAAAAATAAGAATAGAAAATACGAACTGGCTGAGACACAAGATCAATCTGGTGATGGCGCGACAAGAAAACGGGGCTCCAAAAAGTCCAAAATGAGACGGAAGTCCTTTTGGCTGAAATGAAAGCATCACGGAAAATCCCATAAGTACTTTTGAAATATACAACTTACGATCCCCAGGACCAGTCATGAACTGCATCTGTCATTCAAATGTCAGCTTAAAGTCTAAAGTGACGAATAAGATTGCATGGTCATTGGGTTCTGGCAGAATTGAGTCGTTCAGAAAGAGGTCGCCATGCAGTGGATTAACGCCGCAAAATCGCAAGTCAGACTCTTAGGCCCTTTTCACACTAGGCAACTTGTGACCGTCACCAGTGGCGGTCACTAGCTACCTAGTGTGAAAGTCTCGGGCAACTGCAAGCAACCAGTGACTGTCACCGAGTTGTGGAACCCTTTCTCATCACCTCATTAGCCGAAAGAATGGCATCAATGGAGGAGGTGCTTCCTCTGTTGGCTTTGCTGGTCAATTAAAAAGAGACGCTCTCGGTGACGGCAACTGCCCGTGACGGTCACTTGTTACCGGAGCGGGCAACAATCATAGCCTGTTGTGCAACCGGACAACCGCAGTGACGTAGTGTGAAAGGCTCAATTTAAAATAATGGTAGGCAACTAGTGACCGTCACTAGTGACGGTCACTAGTTGCCTAGTGTGAAAGGACCCTTAGATTTAGACGTGTTAAGTGTCATGATCTAGTCTGCGTACAGACAAGCAGTCACATCACCCGCGTAACCAGACAGAGCATTCTCAGTTATATAAAACATATCACTATTGTATACTGAAAAAAAAGGTTCATCAAGCATACTACCTTGAGGAACGCCAGCGTATCGTCATGAAAATCAGTGTATCTTTCATCTACATGAAATCGATGTGTGTGTGTGTGTGTGTGTGTGTGTGTGTGTGTGTGTGTGTGTGTGTGTGTGTGTGTATTTACACACTAGAGTGAAATGTAGTAACACATTTGTAAATCACACAGATAACCCACAGTCGGAATAAAAGAAAAATTGGAGGACATT
>NC_134809.1:9565881-9605881 GCF_046742065.1 Oratosquilla oratoria
ATATATATATATATATATACTTGCTGTGTTATTTCTATTTTTTATCATGTCTGTTAAAAGAATGCCGAATAAACATAGCTAGTACCATACAATTTTATTTTGTTAAGAAATGTCCTCAGATTAAAAGAGATAATACCAAAACATTGAAACCTTTTAACCCAGAGGAGTACTTTGATGCACATAGTTTAGTTCACGCCAGATGATTTCATTCAAGAAATTGTAGAACACCCAGAACGAAGGTATCTAAATGACCAACATTTTTTTCTTTCATAGTAAACGTATATTTATATCATCCTTTATCCATTTTCCGTTCTTTAACGCTCCAAATCTTTTCGTTCAGTCTTTGAAAGTTACCTTTTGTCCGTATCTTTATGGAAAAACCAATCTTTCTTCGGCGAAGACAATTTTTTTTTTGTATCATTTCGTTCATTCAGGCTTTATCATCCCGTAAGTTGTACGGCAGCGCGTAAAGGGGAAGGGCGGTACAATCCTCCAAACGCTAAATCTAGATCAGGGATTCTCAAACACGAGACTTCCCCTATTAGGGGGGAGAAAATTTAGGGCTTCAGGGGGACAGCAGATTTTCAGGCTTAAACTGTTGGAATATTGATCTTTTCTGTAAATTACAGCTCTACGGATTCTATGGTCTATATAATCTGCAGGACATTACAATTGTTTAAGTATAACAAATTAGATTAACGACAAAGAAGAGTATTTTATCAGTAGAGTTCGACAAATTTGTACATGGGGAGATGTTGTGAAATTTCGACAAATGGATTAAGAAACTCCGGCCGTTGGGAACAGAGCTCTTGTTTGTCTGACTATTGTACGGTCAAGTTTAGTACAGTGGTAACGCCCTTGCTTTGTGGTAAGCATTTGCTCATGCAAAAATTCGAATCCCAGTGGTGTAACTTCTTAATCCATAAGAAGAGAAGGCATTTTGACATGTCACAGAAAATGCAGATTTAAAGAAATATAGAAAATCACTTATCTAAATCAACCCCTTTACTACACGTTGTTTTTATACAAAGCTTTGTTCTACATGATGTAAATCAGTGGTTTTGCGATACAGGGTCCCGTTTTTGTGTCCTGCCCGCTCCCACAGAGAATGCAGATTTAAAGAAATATAGAAAATCACTTATCTAAACCAACCCTTTTGCTACACGTTGTTTTTATACAAAGCTTTGTTTTACATGATATAAATCAGTGGTTTTGCAATGCAGAATCCCGTTTTTTGTGCCTTACCCGCTTCCACCAGTCGTCCCGGCTGTGAATATGAACTAACATCCGCTGGTCAGTGAAAGTGATATGAGAAGTAACTAGGCCACACATTATCTCGAGGCTTTAAAATGTTTTTTGTTTTTTTTCAACAGGGCACAGGAGTACGTTGTACAAAATGACCGGCTTTGATTTTATTTTTTACTTTTTATTTTGATTAATATTAGACGGTTTTGTTCAACTGAGGGGCTGACTTGAGACAGAAGTCTTTGTAGATCACGATCACAGGTCTGAACCCTTTGGATTAATATAACTGTGGCCTAGGATTAAATGGAATACTAAAGAATTTCACTATAAATAGGAGATTTAAGCATTTGCCCACTGGTTACCTATATCACCTGGAATCAATCAGTAAAATATATATAAAGGCTCCTAGTCCAGAGAGATTTCCTTTAATTTCAGGAGAGGGGGGGGGGTCGCCGATTTAATGAAGCGGCCTTGCTGTGGATGTGCTGTGTCTGACGACACTGCTTCTGACCCAGGGCAGTGGACAAGGTGCAGGGATGACCCGTCATCCAGGAGGTGCTAAGATAAGAGGGAGGGTGGAGTGGTGTGGAGTGTATTCAGGGATGGAATGGGTGGGAATGATTTTATGCCTTTTACTTTTTGGCTACCTCCCTTGTAAGGGGGAAAAAGCCTTGGTATATGTATGTATGTATGTATGCGTAAATGCCTTTGCATTTTCTTAAGATGCCCAGGTGAAGGCCTTATGAATGAAGTGTTTCCTCTTTACACTAGACTCACCGCACGAGAGTGTCATTGGCAGACCGGGTACCAAAAAAAAAAAAAAAAAGATAAATAAATAAATAAATAATAAATAAATGAACAGATAAATAAATAAACAAGTCAATAAATTTCAACCTTGAGAGTTGTTGATTATTCTACTCAAAAATGGTAAAAATTGATTCTCAATATACAAAGGATAACTGAAGTTCATCGACAGACATTGAGAATCAGCATCAGAATGGACTGTTTTTACTATGTTTCTCTCTCTCTCTCTCTCTCTCTCTCTCTCTCTCTCTCTCTCTCTCTCTCTCTCTCTCTCTCTCTCTCTCTCTCTCCCTCTCTCTCTCCCTCTCCCCCTCTATCTCTCTCTCTCTTTCTCTCTCTCTCCCCCTCTATCTCTCTCCCTCCCCCTCTATCTCTCTCCCTCTCCCCCTCTATCTCTCTCCCTCTCCCCCCCTCTCTCTCTCTCCCCTCTCTCTCTCTCTCTCTCTCTCTCTCTTCTATTTTCCTCTCTTCCTCTTTGGATAAGTGTGTTTTTGTTCCTGTACCCTGTCGTATTACTGCCTCTCTCTTCATTTCCTTTCTACAGACCACAACCCCCGTCCACGTCATTCCTATTTCCCGTCGCTATTCTCCCCTGTTATTATTCCCCCCTACCCCATTTCCTCTCCTTCCCATTCCCCCCCCCTTGTTGGACACCCACTCCACAAATTCCCCTCTCCATGCGCCCCAGTCCCTCCCTCCCATTACCTCACACTACATGGAACACTATTCATTACCCTTGCTCCTACTAATTATTATCTACGTCCTATCTTTTGTGTCCCATTTATTACCCTTGTCTCTATCAATTACTCGGACCTTATCAGCGACAGCCTTGTAGCGCCCCCGACGCCTATAATCACCATATGAGCGGCCATAACTTGTCCTGACGCTTCCATATATGGCTGGCCATGCTACAACTTGAGTAATGAACTAGGAATATGACATCTATACAGCTAAAAAAAAAAGGATCTGTTGATATCTAGAAAAAAAAAATAGGTGATATCTGACTAGGAGGTGAAGTAATAGGTATTCTTTTTTCCTGTCAGTAGATGGGTAGAGTTTCTTATTTGCTCAATATATTCTTCCGAAGAGGGTTGAAAACAGAACAATGTATAATAATGTAATAGATTTCAAGTCGCCTTTTAAAATAATCAAAATAGTTAACGACTTCACAGAAGTAAAGTCTCACCCAAGAGGAGGAGCCACTATTCTCAAACAATCCATCGATGCGTTTATTTATCCTTTCATCCATTCATCTATCCATCTATCCATCCATCCATCCATCTGAAAACCTGATAACCGTTGTTTCATGAATTTGGTACTCGAGCAACGATAGAAAAAAATATAGTGATACCTGACAGTAGTGCAGACTCGTAGTAGTAGCAGTAGTAGTAGTAGTAGTAGTAAGTAGTAGTAAATGGTGGTAAGTAGTAGTAGTAAGTAGTAGTAAATGATAGTAAGTAGTAGTAAGTAGTAGTAAGTAGTAGTAGTAAGTAGTAGTAGTAAGTAGTAGTAGTAGCAAGTAGTAGTAGTAAGTAGTAGTAGTAGTAAGTAGTAGTAGTAGTAGTAAGTAGTAGTAGTATAAGTAGTAGTAAGTAGTAGTAGTAGTAAGTAGTAGTAGTAGTAGTAGTAGTAGTAGTAGTAGTAGTAGTCGTCATCGCCATCATCGTCATCACTCACACACCGGCCCCAGTCCTCACAGTCTCTCCGGGCAAGCTCTCATGGAGACACCCTTCCCATTCCAAACAACTATCGATAGGTTCGATCAATTTGTCCCAGCCATGAATTCTGTGGTCGTTCCCTTCTTCGCCTCCTCCATCGAGGGTCTTCTTGTGGAGATGATCCTGTGAGCGGGGTCAACATCAGGGACTCGTCCTAATGGCTTTGAATTGGACAAATTTTAGGTTGAAGGAAATAGACATGAACTGGTTTACCAAAGGTGGTTAACGAATGGAATAGGTTTGGTAACAATGTCGTGAGCGCTGAGACAATTGGTCGTGAGAAGATTAGATAACTCTGTGGATAAGGATGTAAGATGGTAAAGGACATGACAATGTTAAAAACAGCAGTAATCACAATGAAGAACAAGAAAGCAAAAACCCTTTTCATCGCATTAAAATGCATAAAAAGTGGAAATAAAGAACACTTCACACGGTCCTTAACATCTCTTGGAAAAAAAAAAAAAAAAAAAAAAAAAAATCCTCCTTGTTAATTCTCATTTCCATATATCGATCACTAATTTACAACGGTGCCACATTTATCACTGCAGCTCCTACGCATTCCATAAAGTCCATATCTCACGGGAAACTAATGCCTTCATACGATCCTTAGCATCTTTTGAAAAAAAAAAAAAAAAAAAAAAAAAAAAAAAAAAAATTTTTAAAAAAAAAAATCCCCCTAGTTAATTCTCATTTCCATATATCGATCACTAATTTACAACGTTGCCACATTTATCACTGCAGCTCCTCCGCATTCCATAAGGTCCATATCTCACGGGAAACTAATGCCACAACCATATATCATCGCAGGACCAAAAGCTGATCGTTTCTGCATCACAAGCTTCGCACATTGGTGCCACATCTATTCGTCTTCGTCCACTCGATCGTTTCAGCATCTTTTCGACATCAACTTTTCAATCATGGACAAAGTTTCCTCATTCAACATTTTCCCCCGTTTATTCCCTAACTACTGCCCCTAGACGGACGGTGATGGGATTTCCTGTCGACCTCCTTCACTCACTTTCATTTACGGTCTTCCTTAAGAGGGGATTTACACGTGTTTATAGTGATGTGTGAACGTGTGAACGGGGTATTTGGTTGTCGAACACGTCGGTTAAACCCCAAATACCCCGTTCACACATCACTTTAAACACGTGTCTGTCGAACCGCGTTCGACGAACCGTTAGCCCATGTGAACCCACTCTAAACGACCCAGTTTGCTTCGACTTGTCGGTGTCCGTTGATGTACAGCAAACGAACACAAGCTCTTCTGAAAGTATCCCAATGCTACCACATTTTCTATGTTTATATGTATACATACATACATATATACATACATACACTCATACAAATGTGTACATATATTTATATATTTACTTTGTGCAGGACAGTTACCGAAGTGCATAGATGTTGATGTGACCTTCCCCATTTTCAATCTTTTTCCTGTATTTATATTGCCTTCTTTATTTCTTCCTTGTACTCTGAAGATGTCTTAATAGACGACAACGTTTAGTATTCTGATCTTGATTTCCCTGTTATATTATATTATATATATATATATATATATATATATATATATATATATATATATATATATATATATATATCATACATGCATGTATATATTTACATGTAAATCCATACATGTATATGCATATAATGCAAGGAATTCATTCTTATTTGCTTTACGAACGATCAAAGCATTTTGCGTTAACTTCATCATCTCTTGTGCCGTTTTCTTTTTCCTCAATTGTCGCGTTGACGTCATCCGTCCCGCTTTTATCTTCACACGTATCGTTGACGTCACCTGCGCCATTGACGTCATTTGTCCTCCTGTCCTTATCGGAGCCCGTTCCATTTATGTTATTGTCACCCGTGTCGTTATCGTTACCTGTCCCGCTGTCGTTACTGTCGCCTGCGCTGGTGCCGTTTGTCCCGCTGTCGTTACTGTCGCCTGCGCTGTTGCCGTCTCTCCCGCTGTCGTTACTGTCGCCTGCGCTGTTGTCGTCGTAATCATTACTTCTAACTGACTCTAAATCATCACTCTCTTCGTGCGTGGAACGCGAGACAGAACCTTCTGTATGAGAGTTGGGTTGTTTTGCCTGCGAGGTCGCAGCACGAGCCACGGGGGCGAGGACCTTCCTCAGGAGCAAGTGGTAGTGGGCCCAGAGGGTCCGCCATGAGCCCCAGTCACACGAAGCTTATGACCTGGTCGGTCGGCGACACAAAACCTACGCAAGGAATTGAAATGGAAAAAAGTTCATGTGGTTGACAAGATGAAAATCTATGTACTTGGGACTATTCAGTGTGTGTTGTAATATATGTATCTATCGATCTATCTATTTATCTATCTTGTTACCGACTACCAGCGACTTCCAAAGACTACCTGCAACTGGTCGGGGACCACCTGCAGGTCGCCGGTGGTCGGAAACAGGTCGTAAGCTTAGTGTGACTGAGCCCAAATTGTGGCTGAAGTCAGACAGCTTTAGTCAGGTAGGGCGAGACCCTGAAATGGGATTATCTGATTTGTAAATCATCTGTTCTTCAAGACGTCTCTGATCAATCCTACTCCAATTCTTTGTTGAATAAAATCTAACATAGTCGCCTAATATAAAATCAGCAGAGGTGATCAGGCATTAGTAAATTAAGATAATGGGTATTCATACAGGAGTAACAGGGAATAATGAGGAGAACGGCCGTTAATCAAGGTAACGAGAAAGTAACGAGGGTAATGAATTATAATTACTTCGGCAGGCGGGTAATTGAGGCAGAGGGATTCCGTTCCGGTGCCAAAAAAGGAGCAAGAGGATGACGGAGGCAGAAGAAAGAGTAATGAAAAAATAAGGATTTTTCACTAAAACGTATTATTCCCATTTGAATGAAATCGCTTGCTGGAATCTAGATATGAAGGGCTAAAAGAGACTAGAAAGAGGGTCATTATGAACCAACAGATCAAAACTAAGATGATAAATGAAAATAGGAAACTACGCACGTGCACAGACACATATACGTACACACACGTACACACACATACACACACACACACACACACACACACACATACACGCACGCAAACACATACACTAAACAAATCCAATTGTAAGAGTTCAGAAACCTAGAAAGCAAGATTAGGTCAAGTACATTTACTTGTATTAGTACTTGGACTTAGGTACATATTTTCATATACTTGTACTTAGACCCAAAGTACTTGAAAAATACCAAGTACATTCAAATACAAACAAGTACACTATTTTTAATAAAAGTTATGTACTGCATATAGATTCTAGCGAACTTTGTGATGATACTATTGGGTAAATGTACTCACCATTCTTTTAAGTACATGGCCTTGGACTTAAGTATTTGGGCTTACAGTTTCCTGTACTTACACCCAAACCTGCAAGAAAGAAGAGAGACATTGACAATGTAAAAGAGAAACGGAAGGCGAGAGTAGAAGGAAGAAAATAAATAGTTAGAAGAGGATACAGAAAAGGGATGAAAGAGGAGGAGGAGGAGAAAGAGGAGAAAGATTATATGTAGGACGAGAACAAACAACAGAAATAAAAGGAATTACGATAAGAATTCTGAAAACGGAGAAGAGAAACGGAAGGAAAGAGGAAGAGAAGGAAGAAAATAACTAGTTAGAGGAGGACACAGAAAAAGGAGAAAAGAGGAGGAGGAGGAGGAGAAAGAGGAGAAATATTACATGTAGGACGAGAATAATCAAAAGAAATAAAAGGAATTATAACAAGATTTCTGAAGGAGAAATCAGAGAGCATAAAGAGGAGGAGAAGGAGAAAGAGGAGAAAGATTATATGTAGGACGAGAACAAACAAAAGAAATAAAAGGAGTTACAATAAGAATTCTGAAGAAGAAATCAGAGAGTAGCCTTGCAGACGCCCGCGCGGGGGAGGGAGCGCGCGCGTGGGCATGGGCGTGCGCGGAGGGTCGTGAGTGGGCGTGATGGGTGCCTAGCATGTCGACCAGCCGTATCTGCTTCTATCCTGGCCGCCCGCACATACATCATGATGGACCTAAGTCGAGGCTCTTGCCCCGCTACATCGCAGGTGATTTGTACTGAAGGCGATGAGGGAAGGCTGCGAAGAGAGGTAGGGAGGGAGGGAGGTGGTGGATGTCGAACTGGGGGGATCATTTCGCCTCCTTCTTCTCCTTATTCTTCCTCTCCTTCTCCTCCTCCTCCTCCTCCTCCTCACCGACTTCTTTCCCTCCTCTTCTTCCTCTATCACCTATTCCCATTTCTCTCCTTCCTTCATTCCTCCCCGTACTCCTATTTCTTCTATTCCACCTTCTCCTCCTCCTCCTCCTCCTCCTCCTCCTCCACACCGACTTCTTCCTCTCTTCTTCTTCCTCTATCACCTATTCCCATTTCTCTTCCTCCTCCATTTCTCCCCTCCTCCCACTTCTCCTACTCCTCCTCCTCCTCCTTCTTCCCACCGACTTCTTCCCCTCCTCTTCTGCCTCTTCCACCTATTCCCATTTCTCTTCCTCCTCCACTTACTCCTCTCCCGTTTCTTCTCTCTCTCTTCTTTTCTTCCTCTCCTCTTCTCCTCATTTTCCTCCTCTACCTCCCCTCTTTCCTTCCTCCTCTTATTCTCCTTATCCCCCTCCTCGTTTCCTCCTCCATTCCTCCTCCTCCTCCTCCTGCTTCATCTCTCCCTCCTCCTACTACTTCTCTTTGTCCTCCTCTTGCTCTTCTTCCTCCTCTTCCTCTCCCTCCTTTCTCTTCCTCTACTCCCTTTACTCTTTATCCTCCTAGTATCATTCCTTTTCTTCGTCTTGCGCTTCCTGATCCTCCTTCTACTCCTCCTCCTCCTCCTCCTGTCCCTTCTTTGAAGAAGAAGACTTAGGAGGAGGAGGGAGAGGAGACAGAGCCACCTAGGGTGAGGTAAAAAAATGAAGGGAAAAAGGAGGAAGGAGGGAGGTAAGAGAAGGGGAGGAGAAAGGAAAAGAAAGGTAAGGAAAGTGGGAACTAAAGGGAAGAAGGGAGAAGTGAACGATAAGGGGAGGAAGAGGGAACAGGAAGATAAACGAGAACGGGAGAAAGTACGTGAGACAAAAAGAAAAGGAAGGAAGAAGGAGAAAAGGAAGGAAGAAGGAGAAAAGGAAGGGGAATGGGATGGAGGAGACGAAAAGGAGGAGGAAGGGGAGGAGGAAGGGGAAGGGGAAGGGGAAGGGGAAGGAGAGGGGAAGAAGAAAGAGAAAAGGAGAGGCAGGGAAAGGGGAAATGGAAGAGAAAAGGGAATGGAAGGGGAAGAGAAAGGAAAAGGGAAAGAGAGGGAAGGGGAAATGGAGAAGAAGAAAAGAGAAGGGAAGGGAAAGAGGATGGCAAAGAGAGGGAAGGGGAAATGGAGGGGAAGAAAAGAGAAGGGAAGGGAAAGAGGAAGGGAAAGAGGAAGGAAACGGCAAAGAGAGGGAAGGGGCAATGGAGAAGAAAAGAGGAGGGAAGGGAAAGAGAAAGGAAAAGGCAAAGAGAAGGAAGGGGAAATGGAGAAGAAGAAAAGAGAAGGGAAGGGAAAGAGGAAGGGAAAGAGGAAGGGGAAGAGAAAGGAAAAGGCAAACAGAGGGAAGGGGAAATGGAGAAGAAAAGAGGAGGAAAGGTAAAGAGAAAGGAAAATGCAAAGGGAAGGAAGGGGAAATGGAGAAGAAAAGAGAATAGAAGGGAGAAAGGAAAAGGGGAAAATGGAAAAGAAGAAAAGAAAAGGGAAGGTAAAAGGAAAGGGAAAGAGAAAAGAGGAACCGGGAAAAGGGGGTTAGAAAGGAGAGAGGGAGAGGGGAAGAGGTAAAAGAAAGGAAAGAAATAAGAGAAGGAGTGTTTTAAGGAAAGAGGAAGGAGATGACTACAGGAAGGGAAGGATGAGAGGCAAGCGAAGGGGAAACGAAGGAGGAAGAAGAAGAGGAAGAAGAAAAAGAAGAAGGAGGAGGAGACGAAAAGAAGAGGAGAGAGTAAAGTTCATTAGAAAATAGGAAGTGAATACATAAGAACATAAGAATGAAGGAGACTGCAAGAGACCATAAGGCATACACTAGGCAGTTCCATGTCCATGACCACCTGTCATCTCCATCTATAAAGTTGTCTAAGAGTTTTTTAGAACAACTGTTAATGTTAGCGCTTACTACATGGTCACTAAGTCTATTTCATTCGTTGGCCACCTTATTAGTAAACAAATTCTTCCCTATAAATAAATAAACAAGTAAATATATAAATAATTGAATTAAATATAAAATACAATAAAGATAAACAAATAAAGAAAAAACAAATAATAAAATAAACGTAAATAGGTAAAGATAAATAAATAAATAAGAACGAATTAAGATAAAGGAATTGATAAGTAAATAAAATAGAATGAATACATACATAGATAAATATACAGGCCACAGGGATGAGAGATTCAAGTGCTGGGTCAGACGAGGTCAAAGGGTGGGTTGAAACCTCAGGTCAAGTTACGTTCACCTCTTCCCATTTCAGGTCGAGTTCCCCCCCCCGCTCCCCCTCCTCCCCTTCTCCTCGCCTCCCACCTCCCCCCCTTCCCCCCCCGGCCCTTTAACACTGTGACAGAACTGACAAGTAACTTTCTGCTCAGTCGCCAGACGATTTTATTCAGTAATGGGTCGTCACTCTAAATGAGCAGGTCTTTGTTGATTTGTTTATTACATTTATGCCTGAGTCGGATTCCAGCCTACGTGGGTCCCGGTCCATGGATACTCCGTTCAGGGGGAGGGAGGAGAGGTGGAGGGGAGAGGTGGCATAAGAGGGTTGGGCGGGAATGGGAGGGAGAGGGAGAGAGGGAGAGGGAGAGAGAGGGGGAGGGTTAGAGGGAAAGGAATGGAAAGGAGAGGGAGAGAGAGAGAGAGAGAGAGAGAGAGAGAGAGAGAGAGAGAGAGAGAGAGAGAGAGAGAGAATGAGAAGGTTGGAGGTGAATGGGAGGGAGAGATGGAGAAAGAGAGAGAGAGAGGGAGGGATGGGGAGAAAGACAGGGATGGAGAGAGAGAGAGAGAGAGAGAGAGAGAGAGAGAGAGAGAGAGAGAGAGAGAGAGAGAATGAGAAGGTTGGAGGTGAATGGGAGGGAGAGATGGAGAAAGAGAGAGAGAGAGGGAGGGATGGGGAGAAAGACAGGGATGGAGAGAGGGAGAGAGAGAGAGAGAGAGAGAGAGAGAGAGAGAGAGAGAGAGAGAGAGAGAGAGAGAGAGAGAGAGAGAGAGAGAGAGAGAAGGTTAGAGGGAAGGGAATGGAGAGGGAGAGAGAGAGTGGAGAGTGGAAGAAAGAGAAGGAGGTGGTTGGAAGGGAATAGGGAGGGAGAGAGAAGGAGTGAGATAGGGAAGGAGGGAGAGAGAAGGAGAGAGACAGGGAGGGAGAGAGTGACCCAGAGAGGGAAGGAGGATTATGTGGAACGAGGGAGAGGGTGGAGGAGGTGGAGTGAGGATCCTGCGTGAGAATATAGACAGGAAAGTTGATGAGGAGCTGTAGTATTTTTTCATCAGCAGTAACCAGCGTTTCTATGCTTGAGGGTTAGGTTAGGTTAAGTTAGGTAAGGTAGGGTTAGGTAAGGTTAGGTAAGGTTAGGTAAGGTAAGGTTAAGTTAGGTTAAGTTAGGTTTTGTTTTGTTTGGTTAGGTTAGGTAAGGTTAAGTTAGGTTTTGTTTGGTTTGGTTTGGTTAGGTTAGGTCAGGTTAGGTTACGTTAGGTTGGTTAGGTCAGGTTAGGTTAGGTTGGTTAGGTTTTGTTAAGTTAGGTTAGGTTAGGTAAGTTAAGGTAGGTTTTGTTTGGTTTGGTTTGGTTAGGTTAGGTCAGGTTAGGTTACGTTAGGTTGGTTAGGTCAGGTTAGGTTAGGTTGGTTAGGTTTTGTTAAGTTAGGTTAGGTTAGGTAAGTTAAGGTAGGTTAAGGCTGTTAGGTTTCGTTTTGTTTTGTTTTGTTTAGTTAGGTTAGGTTGGGTTAAATTGGTTAGGTTAGGTTAAATTGGTTAGGTTAGGTTAAATTGGTTAGGTTAGGTTAAATTAGGTTAGGTTAGCTTAGGCTAGGTTATGATAGATTAGGCTAAATTAGGTTCGGTTAGCTTAGGTTAGCTTAGGTTATGTTAGATAAGATAAAGCAAGCTCTAATTAAGTTAGAATTCATTTTGTTAAGTTATATTAGGTCAGGTTAGCTTTGGTTAGGTTAGGTTAGGTTAGGTTTGGCTAGGTTAGATTAGCTTAGGTTAGCTTAGGTTAGATTAGGTCAGGTTAGGTTAGGCTAGGTTAGGTTAAATTAGGTTTGGCTAGGTTAGGTTAGCTTAGGTTAGGTTAAATTAGGTTTGGCTAGGTTAGGTTAGGTAATATTGAACCAAATGGAGATATAGATGTAGTACAGGAAAGTTTCAAAGAGGCGGAACGGATGGAGAGTAGAGTTTAAAAGTAATCAGTCATTTTCTTTCTTTAAAGTTGTCCCTGATCATAAAGAATACTGCGTAGCTTCAGTGACATTCTTGTGGAGTAGAGTCCGCAGGAATGTCACTAGAGTTTCTAAAATATTGATTGAATAAAATTTAAGTAATCAATATTCCAGACGAGGGGAAGAGGGACAGGGAGGTGGAAGAAGAAGAAGAAGAAGAAGAAGATAAGAAGAGGGAGAATGAAAAAGAGGAGGAGGGGGGAAGAGAGCTAAATGAATTGAGAGAAAAAAAAAGAGAAGGGACGAAAGGAAGGTACCCTCACTACGAGAACGATAGAGGAAAGAAGGGAAAGGGGTGATTAAAAGATAGGAGGGAAGCAGGCAGCCCAAATGAAAGGAGGAGGGAAGAGGGAGAATAAAGGATGGTGATTGGATATAATAGATAATGGGAGGGTAGGGGGAAGGGATGGAAGGTGGGGGAGGGGAAGGGGAGGTGGGTAGGGGAAGGGGAGGGGAAGGGAGGTGAGGTGAGGGGAAGGGGAGGGGAAGGGAGGTGGGGAGGGGACAAAATGTAAAGTGAGGAGAGGGGAGTGAAACTGAGGGAAGGAGAATGGAGAAGGACGGGAGGGGAATAGAGTGAATGGAGAGAGGGAGGGGAAGAGAGTGAATAGAGAGAGGGAGGGCATCAAGTCTATTGGAAGGACGGAAGAAGGAGACAGTAGATAAATGGGGCAAAGGGTGGGGGGGGGAAGAATGGTGAAAATCAAAACCTAGAAGATATATGGCGAACGAAAAACGAAGGGACAGGGAATAGGGAGGGAACAAAGAAAAGAAAATGGAATAAAAGAAATTACAGATTTACGTGCGAAAGTGTGATGAAGAGAACATGGGGAGGAATAGGAAGAGGAAAGGCTTAATGAAAAAGAAAATGGAGAGTGTGTAATAACAGGGAGAGAGAAAATGGGAATGAAAACAGATGAAGAACTGACTGGGCGAAGGAGGAATTACAGAGAATTTGCGAGAAAAGGGAAAATTGAAGAAAACACGAGAAGGGACAAGGTCCCAAAAATAGAGATGAAATATGTCAATTGGAGAGAAAAGATGAAAAAAAAAAATTTATACAAAAGGAGGAAGAATATAAAAAGTACGAGGAAGAAAAGGAGAAAGAAGAGGAAGAGTGGGAAGAGGAGGGAAAGAAGGAGGAGATGAAGTAGAAGATGGAGGAGGAGAAGGAGGAGGAGGAGGAGGAGGAGGAGGAGGAGGAGGAGGAGGAGGAGGAGGAGGAGGAGGAGGAGGAGGAGGAGGAGGAGAAGGAGGCGGAGGAGGAGTTGGAGGAAAAGAGAAGAAAGAGGTAGGGAGGAGGAAGTGGAATAGGAGGAAAGAAGAAAGAAGAAGAGGAACAAGGTGCATTGTGAGGAGGAAAAGGAGAAGAAACAGGGGTGGAGAAGAAAGAGGAGAAGGAGGAGGAATGGAGAAGAAATAGATGGTGGGGAGTAGGAGGAGTAAGAGAAAGAGGAAGAAGAAAAGAGAAAGAAAAGGAGGAATAAAGGTGGAGTTTGAGGAGGAAAAGGAGGATAAACAGGGGAGGAGGAGAAGAAAGGAGGACGAAAAAGAGAAAGGAGTATCTAGAAAATAGAGGAGGAGGAGGAGGAGGAGGAAGAGGAGGAGGAGGAGGAAGAGGTGGAAGAGGAGAAAGACATAACTAGAAAATAGAGGAAGAGAAGGAGGAGGAGAAAGAGGAGAAAGACGTAACTAGAAAATAGAGGCTGAGGAGGAGGAGGAAGAGGAAGAAGAAGAGGAGAAAGACGTAACTAGAAAATAGAGGATGAGGAGGAGGAGGAAGAGGAAGAAGGAGAGGAGAAAGACGTAACTAGAAAATAGAGGAGGAGGAAGAGGAGGAGGAGGAGGAAAATATATAACTAGAAAAAAGAAGGAGGAGGAGGAGAAAGACGTAATTAGAAAAAAGAGGAGGATGAGGAGGAGGAGAAGAGGAGATAGACGTAACTAGAAAATAGAGGAAGAGGAGGAGGAGGAGGAATAGGAGGAGGAGGAGGAAGAGAAAGACGTAACTAGAAAATAGAGGTGGAGGAGGAGGAGGAGGAAGAGGAGAAGGACGTAACTAGAAAATAGAGGAGGGGGAAGAGGAGTAGGAGGAGGAGTAGGAGGAGGAGGAGAAGGAGGAAGAGGAGGAGAAAGAGGAGGAGGAGGAAGAGGAGGAGGAAAAAGAGGAGGAGGAAGAGGAGAAGGAGGAAGAGGAGGAGGAGGAGGAGGAGGAGGAGGAGGAGGAGGAGGAGGAGAACGAAAAAGAGATAGACGTAACTGGAAAATAGATTAAAAAAATAGAAAGAAAAAATCTGGTTAACGCCAAGTGGCTCCAAATAGCTCAGGAGCCTTCAACTTCTTCGTCGTCGACATTTTCACTCTGTTGACACAATCTATAGATTATATTTTAGCTTCCCCTCCGCTAGATTGAAAGGTCTTGAGGAAGAAGTAATTATCTTAGAGACTCTCTCTCTCTCTCTCTCTCTCTCTCTCTCTCCCTCTCTCTCCCTTTTTCCTCTATCTACACATCTGCCCATCTATCCACCTAATTTTCTATCAATGTATCCTCTTCCTCTCTCTATCTCTCTCTCTTTTTCCCTCTCTTTCACTATCTGTCTGTGTATCTCTCACTCACTCACTCTCACTCTCTCTCTCTCTCACTCTCTCTTTCTCTCACTCTCTCTCTCTTTCCCCTATTTAATTTCGTTACCACTCGTCTTCCCAATACCACTGACTCAGTTGCCTGGAGTTCATCCCTTGACTGAATAGAATTGTTTCCTTTAGGTCCTCAATACCTAGAAGAGCGTTTCTTAGCCTGGGGGTGCTGGGGAAGGTCACATACGCCTTTACTTTATCTCTATAGTAACCAGGTGTTAGCCAATGGTAGGGGGGGGGGTGCTGGACTGTTTAGGCCTGACCCAAAGGGGTGCTGAGTTCGAAAAAGGTTAAGAAAGGCTGACCTAGAAAGGTAAGAGAGGTGTCTCAACCTTGAAGGGGTTAGCTTCTCGACTACCATTTTCGAATTACAAGTTTTATTCTGGCTTCGACCAGGCAATTCCATCCAGGAAAAGGAAATTCCTGCTCTGGTAGTCACAGTAATGTTTTAAGTGTTAAGGATGTTTAATAGTTTAAAGGAATGTTTTAAACCACTCAGTTCGGGGTATTCTTTTCTTGAATAAATCGTCTATTCTTAACACGATTAAAATCTAAGGTTACAGCTCTTTGAAGGCTGGAGATATATCTTCACACACACACAGAGGTTAAGTTAATCTCGGTTATCTTTTGTAATTGAGACGTTCGACCGACACAAAGATTCTGCCTGTGATATTAGTTAACCCGGTACAAAGGATTACAAAGGCGGAGCATACCGACAGGAGACCTTCTGGTCCATATCTAGGTCGGGTGCAAAGAAAAAAAACAATGATAAATAGATAAATAAATAAATAAATGAATGAATAAAAACTATAATAATGTAAATAATAAATAAAATAGTAGTGTAGAAAGGGTTTCTATAAGCTGAATGAAATCCTCTGGCGCTGTTCAGAAAGAAAAATAAACAAAAAACAAAAGAAGATCAACGAGCTACAATGGGTTTTTCAGCTTGTAAACCACTCCCTCCTTTCAGTTTTGAATCATACCTTATTTGATACTTTTAGTGTGTGTTTTTTGTCAAGTTTAGCGGGTTAAGGGTTGTCTTTATATAACTCTTGAATCAGTTTGTTTATTTAGTGTCTTTGGTCTTGCTAGTATCAGACACTTGTACTTAATCTAGAAAAACATTTTGTTCTTAGTTATGGTGACGTCCGCCTTATTTGAAGAAAAATGCATAAAATGAACCAAAATTGAATATACAGAATGTACCTCACTAGCAGAAGGGTTAAGATCAATAGGGAAAAAAAAAATAATAAGAATGAAAAAAAAAAAAAAGGAATTATTTTGGATCCTGATATTTCTACATTGTCCTCCGTTTTCTTCCCCTTTTTCTTCATTTAGTTCCCTTCTCTCTCGCACCAACCTTTTCTTGTCTTTCGTAAGCGCTGAGTTTTGGTTAGTGAATATAAACACAGCGTATTTCCCCACCCGATTAGCGGGCAATGATTTAGGGCCTCATCGGCCAAAGCGACTAGGAACCCACTCCGTCATCAGCGGTACCCCATTTTCTCTTGGCCTCTTCGCCAGTTCCCGTTTTCTGTTTGCAGTGTTTCCGTCTTCCCTGTCAAGGATTTATGAAAGGTGTCTTTCTACCCTTGTGGTATTTTGCTTTCGCAAGGGATGTTTGTTTTGGAAGAAACTGACATGTTTGGTGCCAAAAGTGTTAAGAATGGAAGATTATCTGGAATCAAAGTTTCACTAAAAACACAATTTTCCACTTCAGTTTTGTTCCACAAATTGAATTTCTTAAGAGAAAACAAAAACAATCAAAGTTTCACTAAAATGGCAATTTTCAACTTTACTTTTGTTCCACAAATTTAATTTCTTAAGGAAAAATAGAAGGTTTTATCGTCTATAGACTAGCTACAGTATTAAAACACTGATATCTGACGTACTGTTCATTTAATGTTTGTCAACCTCTCTACTCACGAACCTATACTAATGTATCAGTCTTTATTAGTCTCCTGAAGATCATTTAACAATAAACAAAACCGTCTGACACTCATCAGTTACCAATGTTTTTCGTTCTTTTTAATCTTTTACTAAGTTTCGTGATCTTCGGAAGTCGAAGGAACCCAGATGAGCACTACTGTTGTATACACCGAAACGTGACAATTATTTTCCTTTCAAACATCGTAAAAAAAAAAAGAAAAAAAAAGGTCATTAATTTTTTTTTCTTAAATCAGATAAATACTAGTTGGGTACATATATATATATATATATAAATATATATATATATATATATATATATATATATATGTGTGTGTGTGTGTGTGTGTGTGTGTGTGCGTATACATATATACATATAAATATACGTGAATTTCCCCGGTAATTTTCTATTCAATAGAGCGTTTTTCTTTCATGATATCTTCCACTCCTTGTGTCAACAGGTTCCCTTCACGTGGTGACGGGGAACCTTTCATATTAGATAAACTTCACATATACATTTATCGGTGTGTTTAGGATTTCTTGACACTTGTGTATATGTAGACACATGCATACCTGCAGGGTCACACACGCGCACACACAGGCACACACACACACACACACACACACACACACACACACACACACACACACACACACAACCATGAAGCTCGAACTCTGACTCCTCAAATAAAAAGTCAAGATATTACCATTACACCAGCAAGTCTATAGTATGTGTGTGTGCGTGTGTGTGTGTGTGTGTGTGCGTGTGTGTATGTGTGTGCGCGTGCGTGCATAAGTGTGTGTGTGTGTTTGCCTACATATACATGTATATACTTGTACGTGTATGGGTAGGTATATGTATGTGAATGTGCGCACTTGTTTATATATGTTCGTGTGTAAGCTTCCATGTAAAAGTATGCTATTACGCCAGCGTGTGCATGTTTGTCAAAACTTCTTCTTCAGCTGCCCTGTCTCCCGTTAAACTAAAGTTATATTCTTTCCCATTTTGTCCAATTTTCCTTTAAATGAATTACTTGCCAGACATGTTATTAGTCTCGCTCGGAAAGCCATTTCCATTATTGATTATGAACTCTGGAAAGTTATGTTTCGTCACGTCCAGGCAAGCTCTTCATTCTCGAGGTTGACTTGGTGGCACACTAGGTCATTTCTCGCTAGCATGCTACTTGCTTTTGCTACTTAGTTTTTGAGTAGAAATGACTTTGGTTACAATATTGTAGACTTCCGTAAGAATAGCTTTATCTTCTCTTAGTTTGTCATTCAGCTTATCACTTTATGACACAAGAGTAATTTGACATTTGGAAAAAAAAAAATCGTGACCAAAGTCGTTTCTACTCAAACGAAATATCAAAAGCAAGTAGCATGCTAGCGAGAATTGCTTAGTGTGCCGCCATCTTTAGTTATCTTTATTCTCTGGTCGCACAGTAGGTCCCCGGATGATGCACTGTCGATCATAAAATCCTGTGATTCTTTTATTCTTTCGATGATAAATAAGTCTTGTTATTCTGATGTGGATCATGAAGTACTATGACGTTTCCGGCGGGCATCTTCGAATCCTACAAGTTTTCTGCTTAAGATTATTAGGTCTTATGATCATTCCTTCTTCGATTTTAAGTTACAATAGTTACTCTTTCTAAGATCATAAAATCCTGTGATAGTTTTGATTTCCATCTTTTGACTAATCTGTTTTAGTTTAATAAATATTTTAATCAATCTGACTTTGAACTTATTTTCGTATTGTCTTCAAACTCATTTTATCTTTCTTTCTTTGATAATAAATTTCTATAAATATTCTGATTTCGATTTAAAAATCCTGTGATTATCTTAACCTCAGTCATAAGATAGGATTACTCTGATATAGATGATGAAATCTTGTGATTAATATTACTTTGATCGTAAGATCTTGTAGTCTTTGATCATAAAATCTTGTGGTCGTTAATCACGAGATCCTATGCGTGTTTTGACCTCAAAAAATTCCCGCAATCACTGCTCTGGATTTGATAATAAAGTACTATAATTCTTCCGTGTTTAATCGTAAAATATTTTGATCATTCAGTTAACGATCATGAAATTCTATGAGCATTCTTGACTTTGATCATAATATGATTATTCTGTACTTGATCACAAAACCTTATAGTTACTATACCCTTAATCATATATTTTTTTACTATGACTTGGATCAAGAAATCCAGTGATTAGTGACTTTGATTATGAAAAACCATATTTATGACAACGAATAAAG
Source organism: Oratosquilla oratoria (assembly GCF_046742065.1). NCBI lineage: Eukaryota > Metazoa > Arthropoda > Malacostraca > Stomatopoda > Squillidae > Oratosquilla > Oratosquilla oratoria. The sequence continues at coordinate 9,584,912 of NC_134809.1, forward strand.
AATACAGTTTTTCAGACTTCGATTAAAATTCTGACATCACTCTAACTTTGAAAATGAAATCCTGTTATTCCTCAAATTATTTATAATTATTGTGATTTTGTCAATAATATTCTATGGTTATAATCATAGAATATTATTGACAAAATTATCAGTTGGTTGATCACGATAACCTACAACCATTCTTCTTTCGGGTCTTAAGATTATTACAAAGGATTGCAAAGGCGGAGCGTGCCGACAGGAGACCTTTTGGTCCATAACTAGGTCAGATGCGAAAAAATAATAATGATAAATAAACAAATAAATAAAACTTATAACAATATAAATAACAAATAAAATAGATAAACAAATAGGTAATGTTAAATGAGAAACAAACAGGTAAATATTAGATAATAATAAATTGACAGATGAATAATTATAAATGATAATCAAGCAAATTGGACATGAAGTATTTTGACTTCACTCATTCATAAAAGCTTACGATTCGTCTTACTTTGGTCATAAATTCCCGTACTTATTCAAGCTTAGCTAATAAAATCCTGTCATTTATCTGACTTCAGTCATAAACTCTCAAGATCATTTTGGATTCGATCATCAGATTCTGTCAGAATTTTGACCTCGAACCTCACCATTTCAGTCTCACGAAGTGGTAAGTGAGAAACCTCTGGTAAATCAAGCCCAGCCAGTTGAGCCAAACAACTTTTTTTTTTCTTTTTTTTGAGACGTACAGCCACCTTATCAGTTAACATTACGTTGAAAAATAAGAATGAAGGAGACTGCAAGAGACCATAAGGCCTACACTAGGAAGTTCTATGTCCATTACCACCTACCATTTATATCTAAAACGTTATCTAACATTCTCTTTAAACAACCGATAGTTTCGGCACTCACTAACTACATGGTTATTAATTCTCTTCCATTCGTTAACCACACTATTGGTAAACCAGAATGGTTAAGGGATAGAGTTAAACTATCATAGTGGAATGACCCACTTTACATATTTTCCAGTTAATGGGATTTCATCTAATTGAGTGGATTAACCTTATCAGTATGACGGCATAAAAGAATTTATTCTGCCTTGTTCCAACTGAGGGCAGAACCTGTTTTAAAAGCTACGGGTATTTCGACCCTTCCATTGCGATATTATTCTTGTAAGTTTTAAAGCGTTATCGCACTGGGCTATTTTATACCTCCGACACTTGGATCAGATTTGCAGACCGCAGCTTTCGGGAAAGAATCTGATACGTGCTGGAGGAAATTAATCTTTCTCCAGAATATCAAGCGACATTGTTGAGAAAACTAATCAAGTTTCATAATTGCTTATTTATTTATTTATTCATTTATTTATTCGTCCTATTGGTTAGTTGTTTATGTATCATTTTATATATTGATTTATTTAACTCCATATCCGCTTGTTTGTTCATTATTTCTTGAATTATCTTTCCATTTACTTACATTCGCGTGGGCAGGGTGCAGGGATGACCCGTCATCCAGGAGGTGCTCAGATGAGAGGGAGGGTGGGAGGGGTGTGGAGTGTATGTAGGGATGAAATGGGTGGGAGTGTTTTTATGCCTTTCCCTTTTTGGCTACCTCCCTTGTAAGGGGGAAAAAGCCTTGGTATATGTATGTATGTACATTCTAATTCTCTTTCATTTCCTCATTTATCTGTTTACAAATCTTTTTCATTTTTATTTCTCTGCGTTTTTACTAAATCATTAACCTCTCTATCAGTTTCTTTGTATCTATTTCTATTCTCACCTGGCAACTGTACTGCATGTACTCCATTCTGCAACTCTCTTTATATCTATCTATCCCCTTGCAACTCTGTTGTGGCCAAGGGGGACAAGGATAACACCACTTGTTCCCCCCCCCCCCGGCGTGGAGTAACAGGCGAATAAATGGGGCGGAAAGAGAGAACAAGGGACACACTCTCTCTCTCTTTCTCTCTCTCTCCGTCCCCCCCTCTCTCCCTCTCTCTCTCTCTCTCTCTCTCTCTCTCTCTATCTCTACATTTCTATCTCTCTCTATCTCTACATCTCTATCTCTCTCCACCTCTCCATCTCCATCTCTCTCCATCTCTACATCTCCATCTCTCTCCATCTCTATATCTCCATCTCTCTCCCTCTCTCTCTCCATCTCTCTCCCCATCTCTGTCTCTACATCTCCATCTCTATCTCCCTCTATCTTCCCCCCTCTCTCTCTTTCTCTATTTATCTATTTATCTATCTCCCTCTCACTTTTCATATTTCATATCCAAATTTGAATCAGGGCAATGAAGAATGTTTCGATACTGTCATCTTCCTTGCGAAAGTATAAATGTCTTTGTATACGTGCGTTTGATAATTATTAGTCAAAGACTGGCCTCTCCATGGACCAGTTGGTCTTCCGCTGGTTTGCTCCTCCGTCGTGTTTACTCAGGGCTTTTTAGGAGAACATCGTTGACAAATGGCAACTCCGGAAGAAGAAGCCACCGTTCCAATTACGGCTAATAATGATTTATCTTTACGTTTGGCTAGTTTGGCCTCCAACTTTTCTATTGTTATCTTTGACAAATGCCTCCTGGACTCTTGTTTCACGTGATTAATGTCAACAGATATTCACATTGGCTGCACTTAGTGCCTGGCCGCGCAAGAATTTGCTATCTGGGACTTTGGGCCGTTTCACAACGAAATGCTTTTCGAAGGAACATTTTCCGGCAGAAGACAGGGTGAAAGAGTGTGACAAGCTAGTCACACTTGTCCTGTGACTGCGAGGAATTTCCTGAAGCTGAAGAAAATCTTCTGGCGTTTGACGAACGAAATGTCTTAAATGCTACAAATTTCATCTTCTGTTACGTTAGACAAAAGTTTCGAGATTTGTGTATATTCATTTAACCATGAGATGCAGGGCCGTGCCCACGGGGGGTGGGGGCTATTTCGGGGGGCTTAGTCCTCCCAAAAATCCAATTAGCCCCCCAAATTTATTTTGAATCAAAAGTATTATAAATACACTACACCGGAAAACTTAAAAAAAAAAAACTAAGTTTATGGTGAATTTGTGATAAATTATGTATATACATAAAATATAAAACTGTAGCTATTATTACAGGCATATCAAATATTATCAATGATTATATATATATATATATATATATATTATATATATATACATATATATATATATATATATATACATGTGTGTGTGTGTGTGTTTGTGTGTGTGCATGTGTGTGTGTGTATATGTGTGTGTGTGTGTATGTGTGTGTTTGTGTGTGTGTGTATGTGCGCGCGCGCGCACAGTACAGCGGCAGCCCCCCCTCCCAAAGCATGATTAGCCCCTCCAAAAAGAAATTAATTCCTGGCTACGGCCCTGATGAAATGGCTATAGTGTACTTCTGATTTCTTTTACTGTATGAAAACCTTCCTATTGAGTCGTGCCTCTGTAGTCGTGATCACCTTACACACCATCGTGATATGTCTTATTCTATTCTGTTGAACGTCAGGTTATTTCGTCCACCTTCATAGCATCCTATCAACTACAGGATGACGTTTTCACCCTATCCCTCATTTTGACTGCCATCTGACGATTTTGTTCATCAACACTACTGTTTCCCAACCCTGGGGTCGCGACCCCAAGTGGAATCGCCAAGCGTTTTTCCTCCTGGGGTCGCCAAGACATCTTGTATGCTATTTTGTTGTTGTTGCAAAATTATATTAATTCAATACAATAACCATATATATTAACATATATACAAATAGATTAGTGGGGTCGCATTCATATCACAGGGATAACATTAGGGTCTCCTGAAAAAAGGTTGAGAAACACTGATTTACATGATAACCCCTTCCCTACCGTGTGGAACTTTCAGCCTCCAATTTCACTCATTCCCGTGGAACCCCACTCCCCCAGCGTTCCCCAATCCCAATGGGAACCACTTCTATACCGGGTGGAGCTCTCAGCCTCCAATTTCATTCATTCGCGTGGAACCCCACTCCCTCAGCGTTCCCCAATCTCAATGGGAACCCCTTCTATACCGGGTGGAGCTCTCAGCCTCCAATTTCATTCATTCGCGTGGAACCCCACTCCCTCAGCGTTCCCCAATCTCAATGGGAACCCCTTCTATACCGGGTGGAGCTCTCAGCCTCCAATTTCATTCATTCCCGTGGTACCCCCAACCCCCCGGCGTCCCCCAATCTCAACGGAAACCCCTTCCATACCGGGTGGAGCTCTCAGCCTCCAATTTCACTCATTCCCGTGGAACCCGCGTCCCCCAATCCCAATGGGAACCACTTCTATATCGGGTAGAGCTCTCAGCCTCCAATTTCATTCATTCCCGTGGTACCCCCAACCCCTCTCCGTCCCCCAATCTCATCGGGAACCCTTTCCATACCGGGTGGAACTCTCAGCCTCCAATTTCATTCATTCCCGTGGTACCCCCAACCCCTCTCCGTCCCCCAATCTCATCGGGAACCCTTTCCATACCGGGTGGAACTCTCAGCCTCCAATTTCATTCATTCCCGTGTTACCCCCAACCCCCCTCCGTCCCCCAAATCTCAATGGGAACCCCTTCCATACCGGGTGGAGGTCTCAGCCTCCAATTTCACTCATTCCTGTGGTACCCCCAACCCCCCGGCGTCCCCCAATCTCAACGGGAACCCCTTCCATACCGGGTGAAGCTCTCAGCCTCCAATTTCACTCATTCCCGTGACTCTTCCTTCTGTGCCTGCTTCGTTAGTGAAGCGGTTCCTTCGGGAGACGCATCACCAACAGCTTCTGGAACCAGCACAGCAGCAAACAAAAAGCAAACAAGGGCAACAAGAGCTGTGACGTTGGCGGCGGCTGGAGAGAGCCCACAGCTCGGCGGTGGCGCAGGCGGAAATTGCTGCTCGTTTTTCTGCTCTAAAGGGCATCATTCAGAGTCTTTTTTATCTACAGTGATACAGGTTTCATTAATCATTGGCTGGCGCGCTCGCCGCTTTCCAAGGGCTCAACAAAAACGAGGGGTGTAACAAAAAAGGGAAACCGTGGGAGAGAGAGATGAGAGAGAGAGAGAGAGAGAGAGAGAGAGAGAGAGAGATGGAGAGAGAGAGAGATGGAGAGAGATAGATAGACAGATAGACATAAAAAGGTAGTCAGATAAAAAGATAGATAGATAGAGAGAGAGAGAGGAAAGAGAGAAGAGAGAGGAGATGGAGAAGAAAGAGGAGAGAGGAGAGTGAGAAGAAAGAGGAGAGAGGAGAGGGAGAAGAAAGAGGAGAGAGGAGAGAGGAGAGAGGAGAGGAGAGAGAGAGGAGAATGAGAAGAGAGAGAAGAAAGAGGAGAGAAAGAGAGGAAGGAGAGAGGAGAGAGGAGACAGAGAGGAGACAGAGAGGAGAGAGAGAGGGAGAGGAGAGAGAGAGGGAGAGGAGAGATAGATAGATAGATAGACAGACAGATAGAGATAGAGAGAGAGGAGAGAGAGAAGGTTAGAGAGAGAAGAGAGAAGGTTAGAGAGAGAAGAGAGAGAGAAGGTAAGAGAGAGGAGAGAGGAGAGGAGAGAGGAGAGTTACATGGAGTTACAAGGAATCTCGGTACCTCAAAAGGTTTTACAATCCATACCGGGGAGGTATCGTTAAAAGGTTACCAGGTATTTACACCACCTCTTACACTAACGTTTGTAGCATCCTGTCTAATTGATTTTTGAACAGCTCAACTGAGGAACTGTTTCCCACGTCCTTTGGCAGCCTGTCCCAAGTGTTGCAGATTTCATAGGTGAAAAAATCACCAACCGTGTCAGACGAGTAACGAGTGGAATTGAGCCTCTGCCCCTAATTGCGAGTGGCATTCACGGTCAAACTGAAGAAATATCGAGAGTCAATGTTATCAAATCCTTGAAGTATTCTGAAAACCTCTACTAACTGTCCTCGTAATCTCCTGGTTCCTATAGAAAAGAGCCCCAAGTCTCTGGGACGCTTCTTGTAGCCCATGTGTCTAATGGTAGGAACAAGTTTCGTTGCTCGTGACTGAACTCATTCTAGCCTCTGATCATCCATCAAGTTCGGCGACCAGAACTGGACGGAATATTCCAGATAAGGTCAAATAGAGAATTGTAAATCTTCAAGACTAATTTTGGTTCAGGCAACAACATTGTCTTCTGATGTAACCTAAAAGTTTTTGTGTGTTTTTTATTTTCCTACTTCAATGCACTGTTTTGAGGACTTGAGGTCGCTGCTAATCAAGACACTCAAAACTTTTTCCAGTTCTGTTCTTGCTATGTCATGACACAGACAGGAATAGTCTGCCCTCTGGTTTCCGTGCCCGGTGTGCATGATCGTGCACGTATCCACATTAAATGATATCAGCCACTTCTCAGACCACTCTCCAACTTTCTCCAAACCTGACCTAAGAAATTCTATACTTTCAAGTGGTGCAACATGTCCTCCCAAATTTGTGCCATCCGCAACTTAGCTATGCGGCTCACAATTCCAAAATCTATATCATCGATATAGATGAAGACGAGAGGACCTAATACAGATCCTTGGTGTACTCCACTGACAACAGGAAACCAACTAGACGATGCCCCATTAATAACTACGCGCTGTCTTTTATCTTTCAGCCATGTTTGAATCAAATTCAAGACTGCTTCTTTAATATCTATGGCTCGAACTTTCGGTATTAACCTCTTATGAATGAGAGAGAGGGAGAGATACCTGATATAAGATAATTTTTATGACAGTCGCATGCAGGACTCGAACCTACTGCTCTGCCATCAATAAGACAATCGTACAGCTCCTTAACCCTCTCAACCACTGAGGCTTCAAAAGTCTTAGAACTTGGAATCTTTCCGATTCCCAAGGTTAGGAAAGATCACTACTCTGCGACCCCAATACCTGTTTCACCTAAGAGGGGGTTCACACGGTCAAAGGATTAAAAAGGCGGAGCATGCCGACAGGAGACCTTTTGATCCATATCTAGGTCGGATTAAAAAAAAAAAAAAAAAAAAAAAAAATCATATAATTAATTTAAACTATAATAATGTAAATATCAAATAAAATACATAAATAAATGCATAGGTATAGTTGAATAACAAACAGGTAAATATTGAATGATAATAAATTGACATATAACTAATAATAAATGAAAATCAGACAGACAAATTATAACAAAACAAAAACAAATAATATAACATAAATTATAATCATTACAGCATCTTACTTAGGTATTTATCTAAATGATTCTTAAAGCTTCGAACTGAACTACATTGCACTACCTGGCAAAGTTGTTTCTACCTACTTCCAAATTGAATCTATTTCCAGACAGCTTGAGACCATTGTTTCTTGTCTGATTCTCATTCAATGTGAAAATTTTGTAACTTTTGATGTCAATTCCCTTTAGAATCTTCAACACCTGTATCAAGTCACCTCTGAGTCTACGCTTTTTTTAAGGAAAACAAATTCATGTTTTAGTCGCTTTTCATATGAATTATTTTTGATATTTGGAATCAGTTTTGTGGCTTACTGTTGTACTTTTTCCAATCTGTCAATGTCTTTAATGAGATTCAGTGACCATACGGAAACAGCATATTCCAAATGTGGACGAACTAACGATTTATATAGCTTGTTAATGAGTGATGGACTTTTGAAATCAAAAGATCGCGCAATCAATCCCAGAATCTTATTTGCTTTCTCATAGGCTGAAATACACTGCTTGGATGATTTGAGGTCGTTACTGATAATTACGCCGAGATCTTTTTCACTATCCACTTTTGTTAGGTAAGGCACCTGGTCTGGATGGATGTCATGCAGAATGTCTGAAAAAGGGAGGTTCAGTGATGGTGGACTGGTTGGTGAGGTTATTTAATGTTTGCTGGAGAGAGGGTAGAGTACCGGAGGACTGGAGTAGTGCCTGTATAGTTCCTCTTTACAAGGGAAAAGGGGACAAGTGTGAATATAGTAATTTCAGAGGGATTAGCCTGTTGAGTGTAGTAGGGAAGGCTTATGGGAGGATCTTAATTGAGAGGATTAGGAGAGGAACAGAAGGAGTAATTGGTGAGGAACAGTGTGGATTTAGGACGGGTAGAGGTTGTGTAGATCAGATGTTTGTGGTAAGACAGATATGTGAGAAAGCTATAGGAAAGGGGAAGGATGTTTTTTGGGCTTTCATGGATCTGGAAAAGGCTTATGATAGGGTAGACAGAAAGGCACTGTGGGAGGTTATGCAGATTTATGGGATAGGAGGAAAGCTTTTGGGAGCTGTCAAGAGTTTTTATGAGAGTAGTAGAACATGTGTTAGGATTAGAAATGGAGAGAGTGAGTGGTTTGAAGTAAAGGTGGGACTTCGTCAAGGATGCGTTATGTCGCCCTGGCTGTTCAACTTATACATGGATGGGGTGGTGCGAGAGGTGAATGCTAGGGTAGCGAGTCAGGGATTGGAGATGGTTAAAGAAAGCGGAGAAAAGTGGGAGGTGAGCCAGCTGTTGTTTGCGGACGACACTGCGCTTGTGGCAGGGTCAGAGGAGGGATTGAGGAAGCTGGTGGCAGAGTTTGGGAGAGTATGTGATAGAAGAAAGCTAAAGATAAATGTGGGTAAAAGTAAGGTGATGAGATGTACAAGGGGTGAAAGTGGCAGTAGACTGGAAGTGAACATTAAGGGAGAGCGACTGGAGGAAGTGGATAGTTTTAGATACTTGGGTGCAAGTGTAGCAGGAAAAGGTGGAGTGAAGGTGGAGGTAGAATGTAGATTGAGAGAAGCGAGTAAATGCCTTGGTGGTTTAAAGAGTGTAATGAGGAATAGACATTTGGGAATGGATGCGAAGAGGAGACTGTATGAAGGAGTGATTGTGCCAACAGCACTGTATGGGGCAGAAACGTGGAACATAAGAGAAGAAGAGAGAAGGAGTTTGAATGTGTTTGAGATGAGGTGTCTCAGAAGTATGGTGGGGGTTACTAGGCTGGATAGAGTGAGAAATGAGGAGGTGAGGAGGAGAACAGGGGTGAAAAAGGATTTGGGAGATAGGGTTGATGAAAGAATATTAGGATGGTTTGGACACATGGAAAGAATGAGTGAAGAAAGACTAGTAAAAGAGGTATGGAAGGCAGATGTGGAGGGAGTGAACATGAGGGGACGTCCTAGGATGAGGTGGATGGATTGGGTGAAGGGGGCTTTGGGGAAGAGGGGAATGTCTGTTGAGGAAGGAAGGGAGAGGACGGAAGACAGAGGTGAGTGGAGAATGGTTGTATATGGATGATGTTGTGACTGCATGAGGAGGAATGGGCGGGGGGGTGGGGTAGTATGTGTGAGTTAATTTTGACGCAGCCCGAAGGGATTTCTCCCCGTCCTCGCCTTATATGCAAAGGGGGACGGAGAGGGGGGGTCGCCGATTAAATGAAGCGGCCTTGCTGTGGATGTACTGTGTCTTGCGACACTGCTTCTGACCAGGGCGGTGGGCAGGGTGCAGGGATGACCCGTCATCCAGGAGGTGCTCAGATGAGAGGAAGGGTGGGAGGGGTGTGGAGTGTATTTAGGGATGAAATGGGTGGGAGTGTTTTTATGCCTTTCCCTTTTTGGCTACCTCCCTTGGAAGGGGGAAAAAGCCTTGGTATATGTATGTATATGTATGTACTTTTGTTAACGAATTTCCAAATAACTTGTAATCGTACTTACTGTTATTTTTACCTATGTGCATTACCTTGCATTTACTTGTGTTAAATTTCATTAGCCACTTTTCAGACCATTGCTGTAATTTATCTAAATCTTCTTGAATATCTAATTGGTTTGAGTGATCATTTGCCACTCCGCACAGTTTTGTATTATCAGCAAATTTGGAAACAGTAGATTTTAGTCCATGGTCTATATCATTTATATATACTATGAATAGAAGTGGCCCAAGAACGGAACCCTGAGGAACTCCACTTGCAACACTTTTCCATCCAGAAGTTTTTCCATTTAAAACAACTCTCTGTTTTCGACCTTTCAACCAATTACTAGTCCAACCTAATAGGCTACCACTTATTCCATGCAAAGCTAATTTAGTAAGTAGTCTTTCGTGTGGGACGGTATCAAAAGCTTTTGAAAAGTCTAGATATATTAAATCTATATTGTTTCTTTTGTCATAATTCGAGATAACTGTGTTGTAGAATTCGAGTAAGTTAGTCACGCAAGAACGTTTCCGTCTGAAACCATGCTGGCTATCATTTATCAAACGGTTACTTTCTAAATGATATTCGATAGCATCTCTGATGATAGTTTCCATTATTTTTCCTACGATCGAAGTCAAACTTATAGGCCTATAGTTATTTGGTTTCTTTTTGTCACCTTTTTTGAATATGGGAGTAACGTTAGCTAGCTTCCATTCTCTTGGGACATCTCCGGATATGATGGATTTCTTGAAAATAATTTCTAATGGAACAACAATCTCATTTTTCATTTCCTTTAAGATTCTTGGATGCCAACCGTCAGGCCCTGGTGTTTTATTAACTTTGAGTTTGTCTATACACCTTTTAATTTTTTCTTTTGTTATATTTACCGTAGTGAGTAAGTTTACCCCAGACTTTTCACAGGTTTCAGTTTGGAATTCACTTTGAGGTGTTTCGTTTACGAATACCGAGCTAAAATAATTGTTTAAGATATTACACATTCCTTCATTTGAATATTCAAGTTGACCGTCAGCAGATAATAGTGGACCAATGTGATTCCTAACAACCTTTTTATCTCTAATGTAACTATAGAATTCTTTGGGATTCTCTTTGGATTTCTCAGCGATGTTCATTTCGTATTGTCGTTTTCTTTTTCTTATTGTCTTTTTTAAATCTCTCTGTATTGATACATAACTTTCATAGTCATTAGATGCACCCGAGCACTTATATTTCTTATAAGTCTGTCTCTTTTTAGCAATACTTTTTTCAGTTTCTTTGTCGAGCCACGGTTCGACAGACACGTGTTTAAAGTTATGTGTGAACGGGGTATTTGGGGTTTAACCAACGTGTTCGACAACCAAATACCCCGTTCACACGTTCACACATCACTTTAAAGACGTGTCTGTCGAACCGCGTTCGACGAACCGTTAGACCGTGTAAACCCCCTCTAAGACCCGAGCCTACCCGTGGGAGGGGATAAGGATCGTAACAAATTCCTTTCACGCATCGCCATTGTGTATTGTAATATATCTATATTCCCTCTAGGGAAGGTAGTCGAAAGTGTTCTCTCCCTCTCTCTCTCTCTCTCTCTCTCTCTCTATATATATATATATATATATATATACACACACACATTTATCAACCACAATTCACTTTAATCCTAAGCCATCAACATCGAGAAACTCGAGGAGGCATACATGCAGAAATTGAAACGTGGTACAGCCAAGGACTCGAACTTGCGCTAGCACGTGACAAGTGATAAGTCACTATCACTTGTCACGTGCTAGCGAAGGCTCGAGTCCTTGGCTGTACTACATTTCAATTTCTGCATGCATGCCTCCTCGAGTTTCTCGATGTTGATAGCTAGAATTAAAGTGAATTGTGGTTGATATATGTAAATCTGTTCACTGGGATCCATTCAGTGTTGTACATGTATATATATACGTAAGTAACCACTAGGAAAAATAAACTAACGAAGCAGAGCGCTTTCGTGTAATTCCTTTGTATCTGCACTGAAGATGTAATCACACGAAAGCGCTCTGCTTCATTAGTTTGTTTTTCCTAGTGGTTACTTACGCATTTGTGAACACACGCTCCTAGTGTTTTTATTGCATGTATATATATATACATATATATATATATATATATATATATATATATATATATATATATATAATTTGTGAGATTTTAATTTGCACTGTAATATCAACTAGAAATAATACAAAGTTACACATTATCGTTTGTAATGATTTTGTCTACAAGAATAGCAAAGCTGGGATTAGCTGGGATTATCAAAAATACTTATAGGGGCGGAACATAAATGACTTACTACCATGGGTTGGCTATATCTTGCCCCACTTGGACCATATAGAACACATTCTAGATCATCCTGGTCACCCTTGACCTAAGCTAGAGGTAAGACAACATCAATACCTTTTATACTGTGGATATTTTTTTATGGCTCTCTACTGTGGTGTGTTTGCCTTGTCTACATGTATGGCCTTATAGGCTCGACCGCTATAAAGGAGAACAAACACAGGTGGGAAGGTGTGGGGGGGGAGGGAGGGAGGGGAAGGTGAGCAATTTGCATTCACAACAAAGGACACCAAAGGTCCCACAACAAAAACACTGAGGCAAATACACAATGGATTTTTTTTGTGACGTCACGCCACCGTTTTCTTTGTTGTTTTATTTTTGTGGGGGGGGGGTTTGATTTTTGCCATTGCTTTGTGTTTACTTGAATATATCGATATATGTAGTCCTATTTAATTTATTTTTTTGTTAATTTATTTTCTAATGTTTATTTATTAATTAATAAAAATATTTATTCATACATCAAATTATTTATCTATTTATTCTATTTTTCATTTGTCTATTCATATTATTTTTAGTACGTTGACACTTCCTAAGCTGGATTGGATTCTCTAACGACAAGCTTTACCAAGATAATATTAATTCCTAATACAAGGTAACTTTACCAAGATAATATTAATTCCTAATACAAGGTAACTGAATAAAATTGTGTGGTGTTACACAGAACGAAGTCTGTAGTGGGAAATCATCACAGCTGGAGGAAAGAGGTGATTATGACTGCCATTTATTATATATTATTTGTTTGTTATTGTTTGTTTAATATTATTTGCTTTATTTTTATTTGTCATTAGTTATCTGTTAATTTACTCATATTTACTATTCATCTGTTTCTTTATTACTTAACTATACCTATGCATTTATTTATTTTATTCATTACTATTTATATTATTCTAATTTTTATCTATTTTTCTTTCATTTATTTATCATTATTATCATTTGTTCGCATCCGACCTGCTCATGGACCAAAAGGTCTCTTGTCGGCATGCTCTGCCATTGTATTCCTTATAAATATGCAGAGCGTGAGCGTTAACCTCCAGTGATTTTTCTTTTAAATGTAACCAGTGATATCAGTTAGCTCAGTTGGGGCTTCCGTCCTCAAAGTGTTTAATTTTACTTCAGTTATGGTGGTGGCACACTAGGCTATCATGCTACTTGCTTTTCCTATTTCGTTTAAGTAGAAACGACTTGACGAGATAAACACCATATGAGGACGGAGCCTTTATTTGTACGACGTTTCGCTTATTACAGCTTTTTCAAGTACAAGTTGAGATACAAATGCTTGAGATTAAATAAGGGGAAAGGAGGGAACGGGGAGAGAAAAGGGGGGAAAGGAAGAGGAGGAGGAGAAGGAGGAGAAGGGGGGGGATTGGACACTGGGAAAGGATGAGAATGCTAGCCCAAACGTCCGTGGGCGAAATGGCCAGCAAAATATTAAATATCTAAACCACTCTTTGTGGACATTTCGCCCTCGGACGTTTGGGCCAGCATTCTCATCCTTTCCCAGTGTCCAATCCCGCCCCCTTCTCCTCCTCTTCCTTCCCCCCCCTTTTCTCTCCCCGTTCCCTCCTTTACCCTTATTTAATCTCAAGCATTTGTATCTCAACTTGTACTTGAAAAAGCTGTAATAAGCGAAACGTCGTACAAATAAAGGCTCCGTCCTCATATGGTGTTTATATCGTCAATCTTGTCGGCAAATTGCCACTTTTAAGGAGAAACGACTTCGGTTTCACTATTCTAGACATCTCAACAATGTGTCTAACATTCGTATTCTAGGTTTTAACTTCTCTTACTTGTTGTTGTCGTTCCCTAGACTGTCTGGATGATCAGTCTCGTCTCGCCGAGGAAGTCTGTTGGTGGAACTGGGAATATGTGTGTGATTCACCATTATGGTCTTGGATCACGTGTTAGACTTGTGATCGACAGCTATTTCCCTCCCGGAAGAGAGCTCAGAGCTCATATATAGCCGATCTATGAGAAAACCCTGTGACCTTACACGCACACACACACCCAACTCCCCGCCCACGAGAGTTGGGGCAACAACCCGCAGGGCAGCTATACTGAAATTATTTCAGCCCTGGGCGGGATTCGAACCCGGATCGCCGTAATGGCGGTCGCGAACGCTACCACTGGAAATTTGAAAATCAAATTATCATAACCGAAGTCGTTTCTACTCAACGCAAACGAATTAGCAAAAGCAAATAACATGACAATTTTAGTCAGCTAGGAGAGAACCTGAGTTGGTTTTCAGGAAAGAATATTATATAAATATATATATATATATATATATATATATATATATATATATATAACAACAACAATGATAATGATAATGATAATAATAACAATAGTAATAATAATAATAAATACTCGAAGAACTCTGGACACACCAAATGAGAACCGTCATGTTTTATGATCCTACACGATCCCATAAAGACCAACAGCGGGAACCTATACCAGCAATAATAAAGGATTTAAAATACAAATCAACTAAAAGAAGAAAAAAAAAGTAATATTAGAAAAAAGGGCCGGGGGCTAGGGTCCGGGGGCATTTTGAAAGGTCTCGTAAACCTGGAGCAGCAAGAATTCCGGATGTGATTCCGGTGTACAGTCCACAGAGAAATTGAACATCGACGGAAACGTACAGGGTCATTTAGGTAACATTCGCTCTTGATGATGTTGAATACAGACAGCACAACGGCCTACCTATGGGTAGTCCACTTTCCGTGGTTAAGAAATTGAACATCGACGGAAACGTACAGGGTCATTTAGGTAACATTCGCTCTTGATGATGTTGAATACAGACAGCACAACGGCCTACCTATGGGTAGTCCACTTTCCGTGGTTAAGAAATTGAAAATCGACGGAAACGTACAGGGTCATTTAGGTAACATTCGCTCTTGATGATGTTGAATACAGACAGCACAACGGCCTACCTATGGGTGGTCCACTTTCCGTGGTTAAGAAATTGAACATCGACGGAAACGTACAGGATCATTTAGGTAACATTCGCTTGTGATGATGTTGAATACAGACAGCACAACGGCCTACCTATGGGTAGTCCACTTTCCGTGGTTAAGAAATTGAACATCGACGGAAACGTACAGGATCATTTAGGTAACATTCGCTTGTGATGATGTTGAATACAGACAGCACAACGGCCTACCTATGGGTAGCCCACTTTCAGTGGTTTAGTTTTTTTTAATATTTGTGAATACTTGAAGTCGATAAACATACATCTATAAATGGAAATTGTATAGTTAACGAATTAAATTGACTTAGTAACCATGTACTGAACGCTGAATCTATTGTTTGCTTTAATTAACACAAGGTTAGGTAACTTTATGGTTGGAGATGACAGGTGGTAATGGACATCGAACTACCTAATGTAGGCCTTATGGTCTCCATTTTTATATTATGTTATTATCAAGTGCAGAGTAAATTATTTAGATAATGTTGATGATAAGATAGTATTTCCACCAGAAAGAAAAACATGTTAACAAGTGTAGACTGGGCAGTTACCAAAAGTTATTGCAGAATTAGAAAACTGTAAATTGCTTCCAATGGTCATTATGATTCAAAAATTCCTTTCCTTTATGATTAATCTTTACAAAAATGATCTTTTCATGAAGAATTGTTTTATTTTTTCCCAGCTCTGAAATCTAATTTAGTTGTGCAATCTATTGTCACATTATATGTTTGCTCTATTTACAACAGTAAGGTCCTGTTCACACTAGCGATTTGAACCGCGCGGAAACCGCGGTGGTACCACATAGTCGAGGAAAAACTACACGGTTGTGTGTGAACGCCTTCACTGACTTACACTGTAATTGAAAAACTGCGGTTCAAACCGCTGCGGTTGAAACAGTGTGAACAGGGCCTAAGATTGCTAACGCTCTTATTTTAATCTTTTTATGTCAATTTTTTTTTCTGCAATGTTATATTTTGGATTCTCAAAGTCCAATTATGTCCATTTCTCTCACCCGGCAACGCTCTTGTTTTCACCTTTTAATATGATTTTTTTTTTTTTTTATATATATAGTTGTATTTGGACTTTTGGACTTCTCAAAGCCCATTTACGTCCATTTCTCTTACCTACTTCATACTTCCCAGCGCACTCTCCGACAACCAAAACTCATTTATTTTTCTTATCCAATATCTAACTTACATCGAAAGATTCAATTTCGTTTTTTGTGAACTTTGTGAAGTCGATATACCTGAATTACTGTGAACGTAGAACGCGCGGTAGCTCAGTGGATAGAGTGTCGAACTCGTGAGCAGGTGGTCGTGAGTTCGATTCCCGAAACCCGCTTCGGGTTATGTCGCGTTGGTTCCCGACAGTCCTGACCAGGCGGGGAGGCGACCCGTACAAAAAAAAAAAAAAAAAAAAAAAAAAAAAAAAAAACTGATAAGGATTTCTTGCTCGCTCGCTCATTTCAAGAAATTATTTTTTTCCATAGACTAATCGCGATCCTAGCAACCCTATTTGATCCACTGGTGATTCTAGCTACGTCATCAGCAGTCTCACGATTAATCAAGACACTGATTCATGGAATCTGACCTTATAACCTTTACAGTAAAACAGGGGGAGGCAATGTTGCAGCTGCTTCTTCATTTCTTTGTCATTTTGAAATTTGCTCACTCACACAATATCTCAAAAAATATTCTTTAGTTCTTCAATCAAATTACTCTGTTCGCGCTCTTCTGCAAGATATTCGAATTTTTCTTAGTGACCTTTACCTTCTGGAAAATAAGAAGGGTCTGCTTGGATAGTACTTGTTCACATTTGGTGGTATATGCGCATGCACATGCGCACTCAAGGCAATGCGGCTGAAACTTTAGGTGACTGTGTGTGTGTGTGTGTGTGTGCGTGTGTGTGTGTGTGTGTGTGTGTAGGTGTGTTTGTGATTTTGTGCGTGTGTGTGTGTGTGTAGGTGTGTGTGTGTGTAGGTGTGTGGTTGTGTAGGTGTGCGCTCATGCGTATGTGTGTTTGTGAGTTTGTGCGTTTTTATGTATATTACTATGTGTGTCTTCATGTCCGTAAATATGTATATACAGTATGTCCGTATTTACGGATACACGTACATAAAAATAATCCATATTTCAAAATTGTATGATTAATACATTCATGTTGTTAGTATAATACGTCCAGGACCAAAGACGAAATTACATTTCTCCTCAACTTGGAGGAAAGCAAATCTTAGGAGGGTCAGAGGGGAGTCATAAAGATAAGCTGATAAAACATAAAGATCCAGATCCAGATAAGGCAATAAGCTAACCTTTTTCCCCCCCTTGAGTTCCGTGACACCTGCTCTCTGTTCCTGTACGCTCGTTTGATTATTCCTGTGTTTATTCGTGTCTTATTCATAAATTGTGATTCAGTGTATTAGCAACCTTTCATTCTTGTATTGGTCTTTGTTTACTTCTTATCCATTTATTAATTCACTTATTTACTTATTTTATTTTGTCTATTTTTTTTTTGTATGATTATTGAATTAAGAAAAATGGTGCACAATTATTCTATCTCTCGCTTCTTGTAATCTAGCTCTCTTCTCTCCAACATCTCTCCCTCTCTTCCTCTCACTCTTAAGCTCTCTCTTTTTGCATTATATATATATATATATATATATATATATATATATCTAAAGTAAATATCTAGTAACAACGAGAATCATACAAATAATTTCTGGCAGTTACCCCGGGAATCGAACCGAGATCTAACTTCATGCTAAACCGTCACCTTATTAATTGAGCCATAGGAGCTACAAAAGGAATTCAACTTGGAGTTAACATAACTCCCGAAGAATCTAAGTTGACTGCTAACTGCTGTCAAAAACTAATTTTCATACACACACACACACACACACACACGCACACACACACGCACACACGTACACACACGCACACACACGCACACACACACACACACACACACACACACACACAAATATATATATATATATATATATATATATATATATATATATATTCACTAAAGTGAAATGTAATAAGATTTGTAAATCACACGGGGTACCCACAGTCGGAGTAAAAGAAAACTTGGGAGAACGTTTGACGTCCATATTTCGGCTACCTTTTGTAGCCCTCTTCAGGAAAGTACAAGGTAGTCGAAATGGTAAGACATAAGGAGGGGAATGTAACAGGAACATGGACAGCTTACATGACAAGCCAGATGACCTTACTCGAGAAAAAGTCGCGGGGTCAAGCGTGAGGTTGGTCGGGTTGGGTCAGGAGGTGATAATTACTGGCCAAGCGACTCCTCGCTAACCGTGAGATAAAGCCCGGAGACCATTGTCCTCTGGAGATGTAAAAATTGTGACTTTCAATTGGACTTGAATACTACTTTGGCTTTATCCCAGTCAATTCGGTGGTTTTGATGATTCACCTGGTGGAATACAGCTGAACTTTCTTGGCCATATTTGATGGATCTCTTATGTTCGGTCAATCAAATGTTCATATCTCTACCATTTTGGCACAGGTAAACAAGATCACAATCTTGGCAGGGTAAGCTATAAACTCCAGGAGAATCAGCCCCCTTATAACCTCAGTGAATTCTCACAATTTGCTTATGCACTGTGTTAGGATAGTGGTAAGCAAATGTGAGACGATCCTTGGGAATTAAATTAACAGAAGTATTGATGGCGTTGCTTTAAGGTATTTCTAAAACCTCTCTATAACAGGGGTGTTGAATGGTGAAGAGGGATACAGCCGGCAGCCGAAATATGGAAGTAAACGTTGTCCCAAATTTTCTTTTACTCCGACTGTGGGTTCTCTGTGATTGCATATTATATATATATATATATATATATATATATATATATATATATATATATGTATATATATATATATATATATATATATATATATATATATATATATATATATATATACATACATATGAGTGAGAAAAAGGCGTGTAGCCGAAGCGTAAGACATTAAAGTACCTCTGTCTCATTCTGAGTTTTCCTACGCCAGATACACTAGAATTGTCAACCTTACTTTGAACGAACACACACACACACACACACACACGTGTATATATATATATATATATATATGTGTGTGTGTGTGTGTGTGTGTGTGTGTGTGTGTGTGTGTGTGTGTGTGTGCGTGTGTGTGTGCGTGTCTTTTGCTCTCTCTTTTTTCGCTCTCACTTACTCTTTTTACTCTTTCTACTTTATTTCCCTCTCCTCGTCTCTGTACCACATTTTCTATTCTCCCCTTCTTTTTTTTTTTTTTTTTTTCTTTATCCTTCTCTCTGACTCCTTCCTCTCGCCCCTCTTTCTTTCACGACAAGTTTTCGCCTCTCTTGTTATCTCAGGTCCTGGGGGGGCGAAACTGTGATTTTCTAACTCAGGACTTGACCTTACAGTCATTCACTTCTCTCTCTCTCTCTCATTCATTCTTTCCGTTCCATGTTTCCCCTGTTCGTTTGTTTTAATCGCTGTTATCTGTGCCCATTAAAACCATTTGGCCTTGTGTTTTTACTTGACCCTTTCCAGACTCCATGTTTAGTCTTCAGGTATATTTGACCCTTTTTCTTCCTCCTCCTCCCTGTCATATATTGTTGTGATTAACTTCCTCAACACTGTGATGTTCGTAATAGGTTTTGTTTGACTATGACTAATTAATTACATGAAGGTAAGGGACCCATACTAGTGTTAAAACACCTTTCTATATATATATACTTATATGTATACTTCTATACTCATATATATACATATACATATGCATATACATATACACAATCATATGCCTATACACATGCATATTATATATATATATATATATATTATATATATATTATATATGTATATATATATATATATATATATATATATATATATACATGAAGACACAGGTATCCGCTTGTCTATGATGCAAGTAAGAACACTGGTGACTTCATTAAATCAAAGAATGAAATTGTTAATAACTGAAGTTTACTATAGAGAACTCCGCTCCCAGGTTCTGATATTGCCTATTCTGAAGAAACGGTGAGGGGTTTACACACAAGATAAAGAAAACCTAGAGCCGATGTCCAATACCACCGCAACATCAGCGTACTCGTGAACGACGTGGACGAAAAGGTACCAAGCAAGTATCCTACACAATAATTCTAGTAAGAGACAAAGGAAAAGTGTAGAAGCACTATACATAGCCACCAACAAGTGCTCAACAACGCAGTAGGTGGTATAAGACTGTTGGAATCAGGGTCACTGCACGCGGCAAAATGGGTGAAATCGGGACAGCGGATCACCAGAAGCACCCCACGGAGTGCCAGTTCCACCTACTCGCAGAATTTCGAGCCTCACTAGACACGACCCATTGACCTATCCTTGTATTCTTTCACACTCACCCCGCCCCCCCACATTTTTGTATCTATAGTAACTCTTTCTGTGGTGTAATCATTCTTTCTGGAGAAGCACCAAGGTGCGAATTTAGGGTAAGAATAAGCTCTTGCTCTATTTGTATGTTTTCCCAGTACTTTTCTTACAATTTGTCGGTATGTGTTCACACACACACACACACACAATATTATATACATGTTCACTATAAACCCACTATCGGAGAAATAATAACGGAAGTACAGGGAAACTGTATATTTCGACTACTATCTGCATATATATATATATATATATATATATATATATATATATATATATATATATATATATATATTCCACATCCGACCTAGTAATGGACCAAAAGGTTTACTGTCTGCATGCTCTTCCTTTGTAATATTTGTAATCATATATGTATATACATATATATATATATATATATATAGAAATATATATATATATATATATAGTATATACATATATGAAAATAGTGTTGGCTCCGATAGGGGGCTACCAGACATGCCAATAACCAATGCTTCTATCCAAGAGATAGAAGTGGCAAATGAGATATCTAAAAAGGACAGCAGAAAGGAGGGATAGCATTAGTTAAAGACCATGAGCTTTCTTCTTTAAGTGAGAATTAGTCTCCA
>NC_134809.1:9610881-9630881 GCF_046742065.1 Oratosquilla oratoria
ACTCCCCCAGCTCCCCGCCCACGAGAGTTGGAGTAACAACTTGGAGCGCAGCGATACTGAAATTATTTCCGCCCTGGGTGGGATGTATATGTATATATATATGTGTGTGTGTGTGTGTGTGTGTGTGTGTGTGTGTGTGTGTGTGTGTGTGTGTGTGTGCACCCGGCTTGACTTTGCGTGCAGATTGTAATGTGTGGTCCATGAGTTAGCCTTCGCTCCATTCCCATTTTGCCTCCATTACCCTTTTTGCTGATGAAGTTAAACACACACGCCTCTTCTCCTCTCCCCTCTAATTCCTCTTTTTTTTTCTTTTCCTTTTCTTACTTTTCCTTTTTTCATTTTTACTTTTACTTTTTTTTTCCTTTTCCTTTTTTTATTTTACCTTTTTTCACTTTTTCTTGTCTTACTTTTCCTTTTTTCATTTTTCATTTTTTTCACTTTTCCTTTTTCATTTTTTACTTTTCCTTTTTTCACTTTTCCTTTTCTTACTTTTCCTTTTTTCATTTTTTTTCACATTTTTTTTCACTTTTCCTTTTTCATTTTTTACTTTTCCTTTCTTTACTTTTCTTTCTTTACATTTTCAAAGGTTAATAGATGAAAACGTTCGGTTACTAAGTTCTCATTATCCTAGTGGTTACTTGCATATTTTGTGAATCACGTGTTTTTTGTGATGTCTTTGCACACTTGAATATGTGGCCAGACCGAGTCTGTATTGGTGCTTCTTTAGCGCTGGGTGATTTCTTGAACGCAGTTGTTCTAGTGCAACTTTTGCCTGTAGGGGGAGAGTGATTTCTTGATAGAGATAATGCCTGTGGAAGTGTGATATAAAACTGTGTTTGGAGGTCTGTCGTGAAGGATTTGCGATTTGGGAATGTATGTGCTTTTCATGGACGTAGTCTGGTGCTGGAGTGAGGTTGTTGTAGACATATTTATTAGGATTTTTTTTGTACACTAGACGTTTTTGTGATTTTTTTTGTACACTAGACGTTTTTATGTAATTTGGGAGTGTGTGTGTTTTTCATGGACGTAGTCTGTGGTGCCCGAGTGAGATTATTTTTGATTTATACATATTATGATGCTTGATTTTTTGTCTTTTTGGTACACATGACCGCGTTTATGTGATATTGTAATAGCGACGGGTGAGGGCAATGGCTAATGTGTAAAACTGTACACCTCTCAAAGGTCGATTAAATGGGAAACATAAAAGAATAATGAAATAAATAAAATAGATAACAACGAATTACAAAACAAATGAATTAGAACAGGCAGACAGATATGCAAACACTTATAATTGAAAAGCAGGTCCAAACAAACTGACGTGCAAGAAAACGTAAGAGCATTCTACGCCTACCCATTATCTTTTTTTTTTTTTTTTTTTTTTATCTCTCACGATTTACGTACATTGTTATTTTGATTCCGATTTCGTGCAAAACGGAACAGTCACGTGTCAGCATAAGGATATACATCAGGACTGCCAACCCTTCCGTGTAGTTAACATCTTTTATTTTCACTCTCCAGCATAAACCAAGGCCTATTATTTACTTTTTTTTTTTTTTAATTTGTTTCAGAATCTCTGCAAGGAAGCCACGCGTTAGCTGGACACGGAACTTGTTCTAACTTGGGCAAATATATGTATACAGGCAAACAGTAGACACGGACTTAGACAAATGGGTTAGGGCGTCGTTACTTGCGGCGAAGGTGGAGAGGATGGCAGTTCGAACCCTGCTACCGGCGAAGTCGGACCAAGGGTATGGTTCATTAAATTCCACGCTACAAAGTCCTCTGTAACGGACACCGTCCTAGCTTTCCGATAGGGGGGAGTTTGTGACGTTAAACCATATCATATATATATATATATATATATATATATATATATATATATATATATATATATATATATACACACACACAAACAGATTTTCCCCTTTATAAGGGATGTAGCCAAGTCAAAGACACGTACCTACTCCCAGCCACTCCACTCCCCTCCACCACCCTACCCCTTTTTCATCTTAGCTCCTCATGGATGACGGGTCACCCCTGTATCCCGCCCAGTGCTCTGGGTCAGAAACTATGTAACAAGATAGGGTACATCCACAGCAAAACCGCTTCACTTAATCGGCGACCCCCCACCCCCCTCCGTCCCCTCATGCAGATAAAGAGAAGACGAGGAGAAATCCCTTCGGGTTGCGTCAAAATGTCATTCACAATTAAGCACCCTTACCCCCCATCCCCGCCTCCCAACCCGTCCTTGCATCATAGTATCATCCATACACACTCAGTCACCACTCATCCCTCTCCTGCCTTCTCCCTTCCTTGCTCAGCAAACATTCCCCTCTTGCTTAACGCCCCTTTCACTCCACCCATCTACCTCATCCTCGGTCGTCCTCTAAAGTTCGCTTCATCCACCTCTGCCTTCCACACCTCTCTTACTAATTTTTCATCACTCCTTATTTCCATGTGTCTAAACCATCTCAATAATATTTCATCAACTCTATTTGCCATATTATACATATATGTATATATATATATATATATATATATATATATATATACATATATTACATGTACATATGTTCTTTTTTTCTTGTCTGGGTTGCCCAATTCAGACAGACATACAGAGAGAGAGATCGACTGACTGACAAGCAGCAACCATGAAATACATAGGTCCTGATGTAGCACATCTGTTTTTGATATCCTTCTATTTGGTCAAAGCATCTTGGAAAATCCTTCCACTTTTCTTTCTTGTGTAATACTAAAACTCGTATGCCAATGTTTCGTATTGTTCCTCGGAGTGTTTTTGTACGACAGAGCTCTGATCTTTCGTATTACAAAGGATTACAAAGGTAGAACATGCCGACAGGAGACCTTTTGGTCCATAACTAAGTCGAATGCGAAAAGAAATATAATAATGATAAATAAATAAATAGAAAATATAATAATGTAAATAATAAAAAATAAATGAATAAATGATAATAAATAAGCAAATAGATAAATAGATAAACAAATAAATAAATGAATAAATAAATAATACCTTTTGATGTTCTTGCGGCATCTTTGGCAAACCCCTCCCGGTCTTCCACCCATCCACTGCGAATGTTAGATGATCCACATTCTATCATTCCACCATTGAGATCAAATCCTGGACAATGTTTGAAACGTCTGGAGTAAATTCCCCTTTTTATACGTCTTGATTTAACTTCCTCTATCAACGTATATGTATTCATGCATATATGTGTATATTTATGTACATGTATATTAACTACATGCATACATGTGTTGGATGTATATGAACGTATATGTCATTTCATATATGTAATTATAGGTATATTCATGTATTTGTGAAGATATTCATGTACAGTATATATATGTTCATATATCTATACAGATATATTTTCAATACAATCTAATTGCCCAGTGCTGTGTACATACATATTTATATATAGCCTACTACAAACTAACTCTTCAAGATGTTGATAAAACAAAGAATACATTAATACCAATTTTGATTTCGGTGTGTGCTGAAGTTTGTGCACCTGAAAAAAAAAAATGAATGCTGATTTTTTTATATAGCCTACTACAAACTAACTCTTCAAGATGTTGATAAAACAAAGAATACATTAATACCAATTTTGATTTCGGTGTGTGATAAAGCTTATACACCTGGAAAAAAATGAAATATATATATATATATATATATGTGTGTATATATATATATATATACATATCTATATATATATATATATATACATATCTATATATCTATATACATATATATATATACATATCTATATATCTATATACATATATATATATACATATCTATATATATATACATATCTATATATCTATATACATATATATTATATATATATATATATATATATATATATACATATATATCTATATACATATATATATATATACATATCTATATATATATACATATCTATATATCTATATACATATATATTATATATATATATATATATATATATATTTTTTTTTAGTTCTGCTACACGTCGCAGCAGTTGCTGTCGCTGCCGAATTTTGCTCCTGCTCTTGCATCTGCTTCTGCTGCATCTGCTGCTTTGTTGCTGCCAGTCCAGCTTGGCAGAGAACCAAAGCAGGAAGAGAGTAAAATGAAGGGACCCAAGTATTTCCACGCTGGGGGGGGAAAGTATAGCCTTCGCACTTCCGCTCATAGTTGCCCGAACAGATCCAGAAACGACAGCAGCATAGGACTAAAGTTCATACATGCTTTTGTTTGCGCTGCCTCTGATTGCGTGTGCCCAGATGTATGCTATTATGTGTTTCTTTTCCTTCATGTGTGTGTGAGCGCGCGTGCGTGTATAATAGGTGCCCTTGAAAAAGGCGAACCAGAAGTTGAACCAAAGGGTAAATCAAAATACATACCCTTGAAAAAGGCGAATCAGAAGCTTTGATACGGACTTGGTCCTAGTAAGGTTGGTACAGAACATTCGCGTAGCAATAAACGATGGCCACTGAATTGGATCAAATTGCCTAAAGTTAAGTACCATAAAATAATTAAAATACGCCCCCAGCTGCAGATACATTAATAGAAACTGTCTTAGCCTATTCGCTAAAGTGGCGTTCTATGAACCCAATGCGAGTGCACGTTTTCTTTACAGTTTGTCTTTACAGTTTGTCTACGTAGCGAGTGGCTAATGTGAACAATTTATTAATAGAGACTGTCTTAGTCTATTGGCTAAAGTAGTCTTCAACAAACCTAATGAGATCTCATGGTTTCTTTGTACATAGTATACGCATAGTCTTTACAGTTTGTCTACGTAAGCGAGTAGTTAATGTGAACAACCGAACCACACATTCTCTGCCCCTCCGAAAACTCTTCTCGTTATTCCTCAACTTTTCTCTCCCTTTCTTTGTTTATAGTTCCCCTTTTTCTTGAATCCCTTCTGTACTTTTCCCTTTAACAACAGAAGAACATAAGAATAAAGGAGGCTGCGAGGGACCATAAGGCCTACACTGGGCAGTTCCATTTACATTACCACCTAACCTTCTCTCAGAACAACCG
Organism: Oratosquilla oratoria; assembly: GCF_046742065.1. Lineage (NCBI taxonomy): Eukaryota > Metazoa > Arthropoda > Malacostraca > Stomatopoda > Squillidae > Oratosquilla > Oratosquilla oratoria. The sequence continues at coordinate 9,615,935 of NC_134809.1, forward strand.
ATAGTTTCAGCGCTCACTGCATTATCACGAAGTCAATTCCATTCGTTAACTACTCTGTGGGTAAACTATTTCTTCCCTATTTTATACTAGTTGCTTTCAGGCTTTCATGTTTAGCTACGTATGATTCCTTTGATAATGAAGAATTTGTGCTCCTTAATAGTGACCTACTTATGTACTGTAGGTTTACTACCCAAGTAAGTCTGTTTACTTACTATAAGAAAACGGCGTCTCACCCGTTTTCTTTGGAGATGGTTTAGACGTTGTAACGCTGCTGGTTTTGCCGGCCACATCTTATGGGTCACCAGATAATGGAAGAAGTATAGTTTGTAGCCCGTGTACTATAAAATGCCTTAACCCCTTCATCCTCATCTGGATGTGCAGCCCTGAGCGGATGGTACTCGGTGTTTGGACCGGGTCTAAGATATCGATCGACTTAAATTGTATTTCCTCAATATTTTCACAAGGAAAGAGTGACCCGGAAATTATCCATTCCTGCTACTTTCAAACGGCAACACAGACACATTCCCGTACTAATAGAACACAGTCAATATTCCAAAATTTCCTTTCGGAAAGATCTATGGAAAGACTGTTGTCGACTACTGTGGGGTAGCGGATATGCAATCAATGAAACTCGAGACAACCGTTAACATTACCAAACTCATGAGTACAGTGACGGAAACTCCCTGGCCGAGCGGGGTAGGGCGCCGTCACTTGCGGCGGAGGTCGAGGGGATGGTGGTTCGAACCCTGCCACCGGCGAAAATGAAACGAGGGAATATTTCGTTAAATTACACGCTACAAAGTCCTCTGAAAGGGGCACAGTTCTAGATTCCTGATAGGGGGAAGTTTGTGACGTTAAACCATATCATCATCATCATAGAGTACAGCGACGCTTTGCTGCTGAACAAAGTAGCTTTATGATAGTGAGAACCAAATCCGAAAAACATCTCATCGCGTGAAGGTGCTTCTGAGCCCTTTGGATATAGTAACGTCACTTATCTCTGTTCCTACGGCTAAGGAAAACTCTATTAAAAAAAAAAAGTTTTCCAATCTACCTTGGTTAAACACATCTCAAATTTATTTAAAGTAACACACACTCTGTATTTTACGACCTTTTTGTTTTTCTAGCTGAGGCAGGGCGATTCCATTCAGTGGAGGGCAACCCACCTTCACAGTGAAATTGTTAAATCTATCTCCAATCTATCTCGGTTGTCTGGTATTAGGAATATTTGCTGAGGCAGGACAATCTATTCAGTTGAAGGAAACCCACCCTCACAGTGAAATTGTTAAATCTATCTCCAATCTATCTCGGTTGTCTGGTATTAGGAATATTTGCTGAGGCAGGACAATCTATTCAGTTGAAGGAAACCCACCCTCACAGTGAAATTGTTAAATCTATCTCCAATCTATCTCGGTTAATTATCTGGCACTAGGAATATCCTGCGCTGTAAAGTGGTTAAAGAGGAATATATTAGACGTCGCAAAGCCACACTCAGATGGCAATGTTGCGATATAACATTTGTTTATTTGTTTATTATTGTTTGATTGTTACTATTTGTTAGTTTATTTATAATTATTTGATTATCATTTATAATTATTTATCTGTCAATTTATTATTATTTACTATTTACCTATTTGTTTATTATATAACTTTACCTATTTATTATTATTTATAACATATTTCTTATCAATTTATTTATTTACTTATTATTATTATGATTTTTTCGCATCCGACCTAGTTATGGACCAAAAGGTCTCCTGTCGGCATGCTCCACCTGTGTAATCCTTTGTGCAAAGTCGCTGGTCGCACTCCAAAACCACGGTCCGGTTATCCTTCCTATAGCTGGTTTACCCAAATCAGGGAAGAATTTAGTGTCCCTGTTTCACTGGAAACAAGTTCCTCAACAGTTTCTGGTTCCCTGTTTAGGTATTTGGTAACAAAGTCTTAGAAAGACATCGTGCTCTAATTCATCGTAATTTTAACTTTTGTTTCCAAAACTATCACCGGCAAACGCCTTTTCAACCATACGTGAATTAAAACCATATTGATACCCGTATTCTAAAAGAGTCGAATAGTTTGCTTTACGAACTGTAGTTAATCTTCGTACACGATGTGTGTCTTGTTTCTGTATGTCTGCCAGCATGCTTTATGATTAAATACAAGTTTCTTTGTCACCAGGATTTTATAAATATAAATCGTTATACCTTCACCTGTGTGCACTGTGCCACTATGTACTTATTGCCTACAGTATGTAGGATAGGTTCATAGTTTAGTTAGAAGAGTTCCACTCTACAGTAATGTATAAGCAATGGGAGTAATTTCGAGCAGCTACCTATTTACAAAGACATTACATATCCTATGCACATAAACAGGAACGTGGCTGCATCCATACGTGATACAGTACATGTCACTTCTGTGTACTAAATGTACCAGTGTGTACATGTGTGCATCTGTGTGTGTGCGTGTGCATCTCTCTCTCTCTCTCTCTTTCTCCCTCTGTGTGTGTGTGTGTGTGTGTGTGTGTGTGTGTGTGTGTGTGTGTGTGTGTGTGTGTGTGTGTGTGTGTGTGTGTGTGTGTGTGTGTGTGTGTGTGTGTGTGTGTGTGTGTATGCGTGCGTATGTACATGTGTGTGTGTGTGTGTGTGTGTGTGTGTGTGTGTGTGTGTGTGTGTGTGTGTGTGTGTGTGCGTGTGTGTGCGTTTATGTGTGTGGTTTGTATGCGTGTTTGTGTGTATATATATGGGTATATTCTGCCTTCCGTATGCTTTGAAGCCATGCGTGTTTGCTGTCTAAACCCAAGGGGCTCTGGTGATGCATCCTTTATGTTTTGTAGGGCTTGTTTGTGTGCTTCTCCCTGTGTGTGTGTGTGTGTGTGTGTGTGTGTGTGTGTGTGTGTGTGTGTGCCTGCGAGCATTGGCGTGTTTGCTTGCGTGCGGCCCGAGATGGTGCGGGGGAGGGGGGAAGGGGGAGGGAGGGGGGGCAAATGCGGCAGTAAAGTTGCAAACTCCCACACTGTTTTTGCCCCCAAGAACAGCCATAACCAAAAACAAGTGCCCGCACCACAGCCGTACCCTCCTCCTCCTCTTCCTTTTCCTTTTCTTTCTCCTCCTCTTCTTCCTCCTCCTCCTCCTCTTACTCCTCCTCTTCCTCCGCTTCCTCTTGTCCTCTTCTTCCTCCACCTCTTCCTTTTCCTGCTCCTCCTCCTCTTCCTCCTCTTCCTTTTCTTCCTCTTCCTTTTCCTTCTCCCCTTCCTCCTCTTTTTCTTTTTTCTTCTTCTCCTCCTCTTCCTTTTCCTTCTCCTCCCATCTTCCTTTACCCCCTCCTCCTCCTCTTCCTTTTCCTTCTCCTCCTCTTCCTTTTCCTTCTCCTCCCCTACTTCTCATCTCTCTCCTTTAGATCCTCCTCTATAAGTTTCTACCTCTTATTTCTCTTCTTCTACTTCATATTCTTATAATTTCTCTTCTTCTTTCTCCTTCTTTCGCTTCCTTTCCTTCTTTCCCTTCCACCTCTTCTCTTCTACATCTTTTATTTTCCTTCCTCTCTTTTCTTCCTCCTCTCTCTCCTCCTCTTCTTCATCCTCTTACTCATCCTCCTCTTGCACTTCTTCCTCTATAACCTTTCATTCTTTTCTAGATATTTCACATCTCCGATGCGTTCTCCATACATGAAAAGATTCTTGGTAAGGAAATAGTAACCCTTTCACCGGGAAACGAGAGGAACTTTATCATACGAGATGGTAATCATTCCATGGTAACAAATACTACTGTAAGTCTTCAGGAATGTGTATTATTTATGTTTAGACCACTCGCGCCGTATTTCCTCTACATACACAAAGAGTTCCATGACACTGAGGTTGTGAATATTCCATGGGGAGTAACATAACTATTTACCCAAGGGTGTTGAAATTTTCAGCACCCCCTATAATCATAGGTGCTAGGAGGCGATGTATACATACAGTTTCCTTTATTCCTCTGGTAATAAGATATTAGTTAGGAGGTGCTGAACTGCTTAGACGTGGCTAGAGGAGGTACTAGGGTCGGAAAAAGTTTGGGAAACGGTGCCTATAGGCGTTTAGTATATGTGTCTTCTTGACAGGGGCACTAAGTATATCATATGTTTTGTGGGCAGAAAGGACTCATGGCAAGAGATGGTAATCATTTCACGGGAAATGATCAAAAGTGTGCCCGGAAGACTGTCAAATATCAGGTCAGTTCCGTCTCCATGTCTTATGAGGACCCCTTAACAAAGAATCAGTTATCACGTTGCGGAAGTTAATAAGAAATGGAGCATAGGTCATTTACATCTCCCATGCACTCCACATTTAAACAGAGGTCCTTGACAAAAGATGAATATTCATTTCATGGGAATTAATAGATTTACTCACAACTATTTACCTAAGGTTGCACTTCTTCATTAGATCTGATTTAGTGCTGCATCTTCTATATTCTGTTCTTTGTAATACCAAATTTCAGTCCATTACACTTGCTTTTGTTTTCTCAATTAACTAGATGCATTCTTCTGCAGTATTAGTAGCATTTATTCCAAGTTTAATAATTTAATCTTAACGTCACTCCAGGTCTCTTTGGCAATCACATGTTCTATAATTTCTATTTTCTTTATTACAGTCCATGATCTATAATCTCCATCTCATACACTCTCTGTATCATCTCTTTTGTATATCACACCTTTCATCCAATTTTTTTGGGGGGTTCCTTTAGTGTGCCTTTGATCCACGGCTACTTGTCACTACCAGCTGATCTGGCAGTCTAGGCACAGAGGGCAAAGTTACTTTAGTTGCATCTAAGCACCTCATGGTGTAAGATCCTTATCTTATGACGGTGTGGTACGTTGTAGCATAGTACAATTATGTTGTGTATTATGCTTACGTAGTGTTCAATTAGGAGTTGTATATTTTCCCCATTGTTTTAATATTGTCGTAGGTTTTGTTTTAGTTTCGTTATTGGTTGTATTATCTATTTATTGTAAAGAGTGTAACTTTGTATACGAGTGTGTAGGGAGAACCAAGCGTTGGGCCACGTGCTTGAATGAGAATTTGGCACCAAAACAAAGCGTGACGTCAGCTGTAACTCAGCCTCCGAACTGTATGCACGACTTTGTCCATTGTAGTGCTTTATCGAATTGTGATTTAATATACTATTTTACCAGTGTTAAGATACTTTTATTTTGCCACCCTACTTCAATCTTATTTCTTTTTAAGATCCGGAATTCCTTCAATAGGTTCCCCTGCATTCAACCAAGACTTCAAGCTGAGCACATTAAATGGCTTATTTCGAATCACCCGTTTGGTTTATTCAGTTAAAGGGATGTGAAGGGTTATCTTGAAAAATTCTAATTATCTTTGTGGTGACCTATTCACACAACCGCCAACTGCGTCGAGTAAACTTGAAGAATTTAGGAACGAAAAACTTCGAAGTAGATATAGGGGGTTCGCTTTAAGACACTTTCTCACACGTAGAGAGCTGACAACCTGAAGCTTCTCTCCCTCCTATTACTCTAAGCTGTTGACACAGAAAGAGTCTCACACTAATACATTACAGACAGAACCCCAATTACTCTTACCAGGGAGATCTATGCGAGAGCCAAAGGACTGTTGCCACCTATCGTGGGGCGGCGGCGGCGTTGATGATGATGGTGATGATGGTGGTGGTGACGATGACGATGACGGTGACGATGATGATGATTACCATCATCATCGTCGTCGTCGCCGTCGTTGTTATCGTCATCGTCGTTATCATCGTCATCATCATGGTGGTGGTATTGGTGATATTCGTCGTCATCATTGTCATCGTCATCGTCATCATCATCATTTTCTTCTTTAGAGCGGTTAGAGTTCGGGAGGGATTATGGGTTTGGTGAACGAAATCACACGAGTCGGCAGACATCCTGTTTTACATATGAAGTCAGCTTTCCCAAATGGGCCGGAAACCTTTGCGTCATGACGGGGATTTGGAGATTCCCATGCGCCGCAGAACGGACCCTAGCGACAGACGCACCAAACACCTCTGGGACCAGACGATCTTATTCAGCTGAACGTGAACCCCAAAGATGGCGACGGAGCTAAGCTTATCTTAACCCTTTCTATACCGTGACACACTTTAAAGACTTCGTTCTGGTTAACGTAAAAGTGTTTAATTAGTTGTAGAGGAACCCCAGCTGAGTCTGATGAAGTTAAAATTATCTCCTTTATCATTTCCCCTACCGTGACGTATATTATTGTTATTTTTTTCTTGATGCCAACATTTCATTCAGTCTAGAAAAACCCCTGGGAGGTGTTGTTACCGAACAAGTTGACGATTGAACTTTCTTGGTTCGTCTTTAGAAGTTTTGATGTCATCAGATAATTTTATTCAAACGAAGTAAAAAAAAAAAAAATCTGTCTACAGCTAGAGTTAACGATGTATTGAATACATCACACTTCCTTCTTTCGCTGCGCTATTATATTTCAGTGTTTATTTCATCAACAACTTAAGAGAGGGTTAAACTTAGGGATGAGGAGGATAGGTGATGATGGACATGGAACTGCCTAGTGTAGGCCTTATGGTCTCTTGAAGTCTCCTTCATTCTTATGTTCTTATGTAACCAGGGTATTTCATTCAGCTTACGGAACCTCCACAGCATCGAGCGTCTTAAAGAGGTCTCGAGATCTTGTTGGACCTTTCGTGGCGTTTTACGATTCCAGTTCTTGTTCTACCTGTCGAATGGTTTTAGTGTAGACCTTATGCTCTCTTGAAGTCTCCTTCATTATGTTCTTATGTAACCAGGATACTTCATTCAGCTTACGGAACCTCCACAGCATCGAGCGTCTTAAAGAGGTCTCGAGCTCTTGTTGGACCTTTCGTGGCGTTTTACGATTCCAGTTCTTGTTCTACCTGCCGAATGGTTTGAGGAATCTTATAGGTCCTGTTGGACTTTTCGTGGCGTTTTACGATTCCAGTTCTTGTTCTACCTGTCGAATGGTTTGAGGAATCTTAAACAAAATCTCTGAGGACTCCTTCGGTGCATTTTACGACTTTTGTATTTATTCCAAGTGCTGCCGGGCGATTTCTTTCAGTCTAGCAAACCCCCCCTCCCCCTCCCCCTCTCCCACCTCCGCAAGGGAAAGGACTAATATTGCAGATGTATTCATTCCAAGCTGAAGTGCCCTGAAGCTAAAGCTCACGTTCTCTTTCAGAACTTCAGAAACCCTCAGGCTTGTAATCTGTTTTTTTCTTTTTCGTCTTTCGTGCAAAGACTCCAGAAAATTCAGTCTTCTTGTTTAGAAACAAGATGGTTAAGTTTTCCTTCCCTCTCTCTCTTCAACCCATCGTTCCTTTTCTCTCTCCCCACTACTCTTCTTCCTTTGCTTCCACATCCTCCTCATTCCTCAATCCACCTCTTCCACTTCACTCCATTTTCCCATCCTCATTCTTTCTTCCCCTTTCTCTATTCCACCCCTTTTCTTAATTTTTTTCTCTCCGTCTCGCTCTTTCTCATCCAGATTTTCTCCATCTTTCTCTCTCTCTCTCTCTCTCTCACTCTTTCCTTCTCTTTATCCTTTCCACCTTCTTTCCCTCCTCTCTCTCTCTCTCTCTCTCTCTCTCTCTCTCTCTCTCTCTCTCTCTCTCTCACTCACTCTCTCTCACTCACTCTTTCCTTCTCTTTATCCTTTCCACCCTCTCTCTCTCTCTCTCTCTCTCTCTCTCTCTCTCTCTCTCTCTCTCTCTCACTCACTCACTCACTCTCACTCACTCAATATCACTCTCACTCACTCAATATCACTCTCACTCACTCAATATCACTCTCACTCACTCAATATCACTCTCACTCACTCAATATCACTCACTCAATATCACTCTCACTCACTCAATATCACTCACTCAATATTACTCTCACTCACTCAATATCACTCTCACTCACCCGCTCTCACTCACTTTCACTCACTCACTTGCTCTCTTTCCTTCTCTTTATCATTTCCACCCTCTTTCCTTCATCACTTCTCTCTCTCTCTCTCTCTCTCTCTCTGAGACACTCACTCACTCACTCACTCTCTCTTTCCTTCTCTTTCCCCTTCCCATCCTCTTTCCCTCCTCACCTCTCTCTCTCTCTCTCTCTCTCTCTCTCTCTCTCTGAGACACTCATTCATTCATTCACTCACTCACTCACTCACTCTTTCTTTCTCTCTCTCCTTTCCATCCTCTTTCCTCTCCTCGCCTCTCTCTCTCATTCTCACTCTCACTCTCCCACTCACTTTCTCTCTCTCTTTCTCCTTTCCACCCTCTTTCCCTCCTCACCTCTGTCTTCCCTTCCCCCACCTCCTTCTCTCCTTCCCTCCTTACCTCTGTCTTCCCTTCCCCCTACCTCCTTCCCTCCTTACCTCTGTCTTCCCTTCCCCCTACCTCCTTCCCTCCTTACCTCTGTCTTCCCTTCCCCCACCTCCTTCCCTCCTTACCTCTGTCTTCCCTTCCCCCTACCTCCTTCCCTCCTTACCTCTGTCTTCCCTTCCCCCACCTCCTTCCCTCCTTACCTCTGTCTTCCCTTCCCCCTACCTCCTTCCCTCTGTCTTCCCTTCCCCCTACCTCCTTCCCTCCTTACCTCTGTCTTCCCTTCCCCCTACCTCCTTCCCTCCTTACCTCTGTCTTCCCTTCCCCCTACCTCCTTCCCTCTGTCTTCCCTTCCCCCTACCTCCTTCCCTCCTTACCTCCTTCCCCCCTTCCCTCTACGGTTTCCCACATCCCATTCCCTTTTAGGTTCGGTTCCACCAAAGTTTTTGGCCATTTTTTCCCCTGCTTCTCCTTTTTGGGGTCATTTTGGTCCTATTTCGTGATTAAGCTCTCCTCCTCCTCCTCCTCCTCCTCTTCCTCTTCCTCCTCCTCCTCGTTCTACGTCTCTTTTTACAGTTCTTCATTAACCACTTCGCCTTAATGCAGAAAGCTTATCCCATTCTTCCTTCTCAACTTTTCTTTCTCTTTCTTTTCCTCCTCCTCCTCTTTCTCCTTCTGCCTCCACTCTTTTCTCTTTTTACCTGTCTTAGTTCTGCTCTTTTTCGTTTTCTTTCCCCTCCTCCTTTAGCCATTTTCTTTTTCTTCTTCTCTTCCTTCTTCTTTTGTTCTTTCTTTTCCTTTTCCTCCTCCTCTTTTTCATGCTCATTTTATCTGTTCAGGCTACTTATCTTTTATTCCTCTTTTTTCCTCCACTTTCCCGTCCTACTTCAGCGCCACATCCTTTCTTCTTCTGCCTCTTTCTTCTCTCTTTACTCTTTATTCTGACTCATCCTTCTGCTCAAGTCTTGATTTATTTTTTTCTCACATTTTTCTTTGACTCACTATTCCTTTATCACATTTTCTTCTTGGTCTTCTTCCTACTCTACATCTTCTCTCTGTTTTTGTTCATTCTGATCTTCTTCCTTAATTTAATCCTACTCTTTTTCTTTTCTTCGTGTTTTTACTTTCCCCTTCTTCCTCTTCCTCTTTTTCTTCCTCTTCCCTATTCCCTCTCTCTTCCTCTTCCCTATTCCTTTCCTCTTCCTCTTCCTTCTCTCCCCTTCCCCCTTCCACCTTCTCTTCTTCATCCTCTTCCTCTTGTTTAACTTCTACAGACTCTTTCAAATTGTCTTCCTCCTACATCTCTCCCTCTTCTTTCTTTCCTCCTCCTCCTCCTTTTACTCCTCCTGATCTTCCCCTTTACATTCTTCCTATTCCTTCCTATCATCTTCCTCCTGTTCTTATTCCTCTCCTCCTCGTTTTACTCTTTTCTCTTTTTTCTTCTTCTCTCTTTTCTTCCTTTTACTTCTCTCTTCCAAACCCCCTTTCTTTCTCCTCCTCCTGATCCTTCCGTTCCTCATTCTCCTCTCACTTCTCTCTTTTTCATCTCCTTCCTTTTTCTCCTCTCTTTTCGTTTTTCTTGTAGCCTGCCCTCCAGTCCCCTCCTTCCATCTCCCCTCTCCCTTCTCTCCTTTTTCTCCTCTTCCTTTTCCTCTTTCTCCTCTCTTCTTTTCTTTTAGCTTGCCCTCCAGTCCCCTCCTTCCATCTCACCTCTCCCTTCTCTCCTCTTTTCCTCTCTTCTCTTTTTTCTTTTAGCCTGCCCTCCAGTCCCCTCCTTCCATCTCCCCACCTCCCTTCTCTCCTTTTTCTCCTCTTCCTCTTTCTCCTCTCCTCTCTCTTTTTTATTTTAGCCTGCCCTCCAGTCCCCTCCTTCCATCTCCCCTCCCCCTTCTCTCCTCTCCCTTCTCTCCTCCCCTTTTCTCCTCCCCCTTCTCTCCTCCCCCTTCTCTCCTCTCCCATCTCTCCTCCCCCTTCTCTCCTCTCCCTTCTCTCCTCCCCCCTCTCTCCTTTTTCCTCCTCTTCCTCTTTCTCCTCTCTTCTCTTTTTTTCTTTCAGTTTGCCCTCCAGTCCCCTCCGTCCATCTCCCTTCTCTCTCCCTTTTTCATTTCTCCTTTATCACCGGTTCTTACTTTGGGAATTACTCTGGATCAAATCGAGAGTAATTCTCACTTGCTTTAACCCTCAACCTTATTATCAATTTATCCTTCCCCTCTTCCTCCCCACTCCCCTTCCCCTCTCTCCCTCCTCCCCCTCTTCCCTCTCCTCCTCCCCCTCTTCCCTCTCCTCCTCCCCCTCTTCCCTCTCCTCCTCCCCCTCTTCCCTCTCCTCATCCTCTTCCTTCTCCCATTCGTCCACATCCTTCTACTTCTCCTGTTCCACCTTTCTTTCTCCACACCGTTTTACCGTCCACCCCGTTTTCAGGTCCCCCCCTCTTCCCCCTCCTCCTCCTCCCCCTCCTCCTCCTCCCTTCCTCCCTCCTCATCCAGCTTTTAAGCCTTCTTGTTTTAGTATTAGTGCAGTCTTTCTTTCTCATATTTTACACTTCCCTTCCTCATTTCCTGTCTCATTTATTTAACCCATTCTCTCATATTCTTTTACTTCTTCGTATACTTATCTAATTTCTAGTTTATTTATGTATTCAGGTATATTCAGGTATTCACAAACCAATTTGTCAAACATCATATTCACATATTCATTCGTTCGTGCGCCTGTGTTTGTATTGAAGATGTCAAATCAATCGACTTCTTCGGGTATGTAGAAACAGTTTTGCGAGTAGCAAAGGGATCACAATGAAATTAATCACCTTTTTAATCCAAGAATAGGAACACTTGGTAACAGTAAAATGAAACCAATGAATTCATACTTCAGTACAAGATCAAAGGTGATGCTACTACTACAGCTGAAGAAAAAAATCTTAAGGACTCTAAAATTATGTTTAAAATGCTCTCATAGATCTTTTGTGTTCACTTCCATTACACAATGTCGTATGTTTTTGGTTATCTTTCAGGTCGTTTTGGAATATGATTCACTTTCATTTTTGTCTGATCATGTTTCCTCGGGTAGTCCGTTCTCGCAATCTTTTCAGCTGCCCCCCCCCCTTTTTTTTCTTTTTTTTTCACCATTATTATCACTTATGCAATATACATTGAAATTGGCAACACCAACAGTAGTGCGACCGCTACTGTCGCCGACGGCACTACCATAACCACAGCTACCGCCATGGTCATAGCCACAAACACCACCACCAACACCATCACCACCACCACCGCCAACACCACCGCCAACACCACCGCCGCCGCCGCCGCCACCACCATCACCACTGTTTTATTTTAGTCAGAATAAAATTTGTAGAGTGCGTCACTGTAGCCAATGGGTAATATTACATTTTACTGATTAATTATTTTGGCTGACGCTATTTCGTCTTATTGTTCTTAGATGTTTTCTCTAAAATGATGGGGACAACTAGGAATCGTAAATGTGTCACGTTATAAGAACGTACAAACATAAGAATGAAGAAGACTGCAAAAGTCCATAAGGCCTACAGTAGGCAGTTCCATGTCCATTACCACCTATCCTCCCCATCCACAAAGTTATCTTTCTCATAAAACAACCGATAGTTTCAACGTTCACTACATGGTTATCAAGCCTATACATCATTTCTGTCTGAAGGCAGTTGATTATTTTCTGTTTAAGGAAGTATGCCAAGCTGTTGATGTCCGATTGAATCGAGAGACACTTATTTTGATACAGTCAGCATGCAGGAAGCATATAGGATCTATGAAATATGCTATCTTGTTTAAGAGGTTGAGAGAAAAATCAGTAAAGTCATTGATGGGCAGATGGTAACTCCATACCTAAGCAGAATTGTTTTGCTGTGGAAATGATCTCAGTTTCATTGATCAATAATGAGGTTGAAAGAGAAGCCTTAACCTTTGAATAGGGAAATGATGATTCACGGACGACTGAAATCGTTTGTTGGTTGTCAAATATCAATCAAAAAGTCTCAATAACCAACGATGGGGATTGAATAAGACAGTTTTAGCAACTTAATGAGCAGATTGTCCCACTCGGAAAAAAAAAAAAATCGCACTGCCACTGCGGCGGTCCGGTTCGACTCCTGCCTAGGGCTGAAATAATTTCAGTATTGCTTCGCTGCGGGGTGTTACTCCAATTCTCGTGGGCGGAGAGTTAGGTGTGTTCGTGTGTGTAAGGTCACAGTATTACCCATAGATCGGTCATACGAGCTCTGAGCTCTCATCCGAGAGGTTAATAACTGTCGATCACGAGTCCAACACGTGATCCAAGACCATGGTGAATCACACACACACACACACACACACACACACACACACACACACACACACACACACACACACATCCACTAAAACAACGGGAGCAAGTTAGGGCTGTGTTCGTTTAGGATTGTGCGATGTTTTATAATTGCTAGGGCTTCTAATCATAGTAAATCATGGTTGTTATTCGTTTGTTCAATTACCTTAATTTTTTTCATCCTTAATCCTGTGATTGCATTGCCAGGTGGGGTCATTGGTTGACCTATATTACCGACAACACTGTGTTCTTATGCCCTTTGTTTACTATTGTCAGAAGCCCTAGAAATTGTAAACATTGCCCAGCCTTAAACGAACGCATCCCTAACTTACTTGCGTTGTCCTAGTGAATGATTCGCTGCACTTTATGTTTTTTCATGACTCGTACTTTTTATATATACTAAGCAATGTTTAGTTTGCGTTTAAAGGGAATGTTTGTTTTGTAGTATAGTTAATTTTAGTAGTCCGGAATGTCAATTTGTAAATATTTCTTTAATAAGTGTCTGCATATAGGTAGATCTATCTTTATCACATCACTTAAAATAGATGAACATCGTAATTGTAAGAAACGTATATTGAAATAAAGAATTGTTAAGATGATCGCGATTGGATTGGTCGCACTACTTATATATACATATTCACTCACACGCACACACACACACACACACACACACACATTATATATATGTATATACATTGTAGCGTATTTTGATGATTGCGTCATATGTATACATATTTTCCTTTTCCTCATGTTTTACCCATGTGTATCAATTCTTATGCTGTATGCATTTTCGTAATGTATTGCATACTATATTTTTATTTGTATGCTTTTATGTAAGTGCAAGTTGTACCATTGATACATGCAATGTGCGGTCCTGTGTTATCTGAAGTAAATATTGTTCGCACTCAACTTGACATCTTATGTATATAGTCAACACTGTAAATGTACTTCTGTATTCCTATCCACACAAACGGATTCGACCGATGGAACATTAGATTGACTAGATGACGTCAGAACCGACTATTTCCTCGATCAGCGTGTTTTTTTTTTTTTTGTTTTTTTTTTTTTCTGTCACGTCCACCTCTTCCTGTTGGCTCGCAACCGTATTCAACCGATGAAACGGCAGACTGACTTGGTGACGTCAGAGCCGGCTTCCCAGATTGGCGTAGTCCTAATTGATCTCTGTCACATAGACCATTTCCGGTTGGCGAGTATATAAGGCGCGTTCAATCCATCATCCGACGTCATTCAAACATTAACAACTCTCGTGATTTGATATGGCTCAAGCTGGTTTAGACCCATGAGAAGACTTTTTGAACTCCCCAAGCTATGTTAACCCCTTCGTCTCAATTAGGGACTTAGATTATTTATTATCACGTTTTTGGTTTATTCCATTCAGATATCCTATTCTTTTAAGTGTTATGTATATATGTACCTCACCTTGTTTTGCTTATACATATATTAATATATTTTTGTTCTCTAAACCTCAAGTTTAATATCCTTCTGGAATCTTCTGATTTTTTTTCACCCTACCTCTAGTCTTACAGTAAATTGCTCGGTTACAGACCAGATAACTCAGTCTAAAGCTGACAGCTAGGGGCGAGCTGACACTTAGGTTCCCTGTACCATAACAACATATACACACATACACATACACACACACACACACACACACACATATATATATATATATATGTTTATACATATATACATATATATGTTTATACATATATGTATAAATATATATACGTGAACGAGAGCATGAGAGGATGAGGGGATGAAGATACGAAAAAGAACAAGAAAAATCAGAAAGAGCTAATGAATAAAAAAGAGAAATTAAAAGAAAAGAAGGGGAATGAAGCAAAGAAGAAGGGAAAGAGGAAATAGGAGGAGAGAAGGAGGAGTAGATGTAGGACAAGGATGAGTCAGGAGAAGAACGAGCCTTCTTTCTCCTCAGTTCAAGACGAAGTAAGTTTTGTCCAAAATTTTGCCGGGACCTCCAACAGAGGCTCATAAGTTTGTCTGTCTCGAGGACAATGGGCTCTCTAAAGCTTTGGCAGGGCGGAGGTCAACAAAGGGAGGAGTAACATTTCCTGGGGAGATAGAACAGGAAGAGTATAGCCAATGCATCAATAGTTGTAGTAACATCCAGTGATGGTGCGTTCTGGAAGGCTATTGGTGATTTTATGAAACCTAAACAAATCCATATCGACTAACACTGCTTCAAGACGATTATATTTATCTGAGGGAAGCATCTTCAGTTAAAGACGTAATGTTTAACAGAGCTAAATTTATCT
>NC_134809.1:9640881-9650881 GCF_046742065.1 Oratosquilla oratoria
AATGTAGGATGGAAACTTTGCTTTTAAGGTCCCGTTTTTGAATTCCCAGTGGTCAATTGTGACCTTGAATTGTCCATAATTTAATTCATTTCTTTGTCCAAACTATTCTACGCAATAATGATTGTATAAAAGACTATCTTTTAGGTATTAATTATTCATTACATTGCCTTTTCTCAGTTGTGTTCATGTGTATGTTTGTATGTATGTGTGTGTGTGTGTGTGTGTGTGTGTGTGTGTGTGTGTGTGTGTGTGTGTGTGTGTGTGTGTGTGTACGTGTGTGCGCGCGCATAGCTCATATACACAACGAGTCTCAATACTCATATATCTGCTGTACATATGTATAATCACTAAGAACACGGTGAAGAATACCTTATACACTTAATTGAATACAACAAACTCAAGAATTTTGTATTTAGGTTTAAACGTGTCCTCATGAAAAAAGGACTGGAAAAAAAGGACTGAAACTCTTTCAGTTTTGGTTAAAGTTGAGAAAGCGATAAATCTAGATTTCATGGGATCTCCTTCACACTCGCAAGCTTTTCTCAAGGAGGGGAATTATGTCTCGCTAGATTAACTTCCAAGTTTTATGTCGCCAAGAACAATTTTGTTATTTTTAATGTTACGATTATAACCGCTTTCCACTGTTACTGTTGTTAAGGTTGTTATTATAGTTATAGCATTTAGTGTTGTAATTACCACTGTTGTTATTGATATTAATTCATCGTTTTACTGTTACAATTGTTATTACCATCCACTGTTGCCATTTTATAGTTGTTGATATGGTTAATATTCTTAATGTTTCACTTGCTACTGTTATTGTTATTACTCATACAGAAATATCATGGCTATTTGACTATAATCATGTTATTCATAGCAGACTAATAAATGATGTGACAAATTCTCTATTATTGCATAGCTGACCATAGTCATAGCTGTTAGATGGCAGCTATCCAGTGTACAGGGAATCAGTATTTGATACACTGAAAACAGAATACAGTAGAGGGAACTTGGTAACTTGACTGCTTACAACATATTCTATATATTATCATCAATATGTTAAAAGAGGTGAGAATAATAACACTCATATGTTGATAGCGACGACGAAGACGACGATGAAGGCGAGGACGAAGAAGATGGTGGTGGTGGTGGTGGTGGTGGTGGTGGTGGTGGTGATAAAGGCGATGTGGATGCTTGTAATGGTGATAACGTTGATGATGATGATGCCGATGGAGATGATGATGATGGTGGTGAAGGTGATGGTGTTGGTGATGATAGTGATGATGGTGAGCCACATCTGTGTCACCAAGACTAAAGGCGTCTTCCTCCTGATGATAAAGGGAGAAGGGGAGAGACAACACAAGGGGAAGAAGGGGAAAAAGGAAAAGGAAAAGGAAAAGAGAAAGAAATGGACAAGGAGAAAGAGAAGGGGCGAAAGGAAAAGGAAGTGGACAAGGAGGAATAGAGTGAGCGAAAGGAAGAAATGGAGGAGTAGATGAATGGTGGAGAAGGATTAGGTGGAGAAGGGCGAGTAAGAAGAGGAAGAGGAGGAGGAAAAATAAGAGGAGGGGACCAGGAGGAGGAGCATGAGGAGAAAGAGGAAAATATGGAGGACAAAAGAAGGCGGAGAGGGACGGGGAGGAGGAGGTAGAGAAAGGGAAGAGAAAATAAAGGAGGTAGAGGAGGAAATGGAAGAGAAGAAATAGGAGGAGGAAGAGATGGAATAGGAAGATTAGGAGAAGTGGGAGAAGGAAGAGGAGGTAAAGAAAGGGGAGGAGGAGACGAAGGAGGAAGAGGAGGAGGAGGAGATGGAGGAGGAGGAGGAGGAGGAGGAGACGAAGGAGGAAGAGGAGGAGGAGGAGATGGAGGAGGAGGAGGAGGAGGAGGAGGGAGAGAAGGAGGGAGAGAAGGAGGAGAAGGAGAAATTGTGGGAAGAGGAAGAGAAGGAGGAGGAGAAGGTGGAGCAGGGGAAGGTGGAGAAGGAGAAGGAGAAGGAGAAGAAGAAGGCGAAGGAGGAGGAGTAAGAGGAGTAAGAGGAGGAGGAGGAGGAGGAGGAGATGGAGGAGGAGGAGATGGAGGAGGAGTAGGAGGAGGAGGAGGAGGAGGAGGAGGAGTAAGAGGAGGTGGAGGAGGAGGAGGAGGAGTAGGAGGAGTAGGAGGAGGAGGAGGAGGAGGAGGAGGAGGAGGAGGAGGAGCGTCAGTCAGCGGGGACTTAATGAAAAGTCAGCTGGTTCCTCTTTGAGCAACTTGTCATTCTCTGCGGGGCGTCTTTATTGTAATTATTAACTTAATCACCAAACCCGATTATTAACCGGGATGCGGGGATGGCCCTGGCATCTGTTGTACGAGGCAGTGGTGATAATGATGATGATGACGATGATGGTGACAATGATGATGACGATGAGGAGGAAAAGGAGAGTGGAGGAAGGATGGTGGTGATGGTGTTGATGATGATGATGATGATGATGATGATGATGATGATGATGATGATGATGATGATGATGATGATGATGATGATGATGATGATGATGATGATGATGATGATGATGATGATGATGATGATGATGATGATGATGATGATGATGATGATGATGATGATGATGATGATGATGATGATGATGATGATGATGATGATGATGACAATGATAAAGATAATGATGATGATGAAAAGGAGAGTGGAGAAAGGATGGACGGGAGATGAAGATGAGGAGTAGAAAGAAGAAGAGGAGTGGGACACAGAGACGGGCGAGGAGGAGGAGGAAGAAGAGGAGAAGAAAGAAAAAGAAATGGAAGAAAGACAGGAGGGAAAGGAAAAGAGGGAAGAGGGAATAGCAAAAAGGAGCAGTAGAAGGGGGAGGAGAGGAGGGCAAGGAAGAGAAAGGAGAAGAGGAAGAAGAATGACAAGACGGAGAGGAAGATGAAGGAAGATTGGCGGGAGAAGAGGGGATAGAGAAGATGGTGAGGAAGGAGAGAAAGAAGAGGAGAAAGTTTAATAGATTGAGCCATAGACGGGAGCTCACGAATGTAGGTTCTATTCTGTGTATTACACACACACACGCACGCACACACACACACACACACACACACACACACACACACACATGAACTTAAGAATAAAATAGATGCGAGATACAATGAGGGAAGAGTAACTAGGTAAATACACATACGCACACGCACACACACACACACGCACACACACACACACACACACACACACACACACGCACACACACACACACACACACACAAGAAAATTATCTTGACGTGGTACACCTGCCCGTTTGGTTTATTTCTCATAAAATAAGAAGGATTACTGGAAGGGTCAAGCGAATAAGCAAATAAACTGTATTAGAAGCTCAACAAAATATAGAGTAAAAGCTCGCTCAAATCGATTGATAGTAAGAGATACGAAATGAATTATATTGAGTCAACTATCAGGGACTTTTAATCAGTTGTTGGATGACCCCCAGGCTGGACAGGACCTCGAATGACCAAGACCCTAATATTGCCACATATACCAGAAGCATACACCAGAAACCAGTTTGTTGTAAAAGAATATATTATGAGTTCTACGTTTTCTTTAATAGTGAAAACAAATAATAGCCCTTGTATTGTTGGAATATAGAACCTAAACAGTATCAAATCCTATTATAGTAGCATGATTAAGTCACTACTGAAGTATAATTGAGAACATAAGTTCTATGACAACTTTATAGTGTATAGTGATTATGGTATTTTATAAAGAAATACGTAAGATGTAGTCGTATCTATGTCACTTGTAAAGTATCGAAGAGATTATTTCGACAAATATAATCGAGTAAAATTCTTTGGAAATGAAGACATCACTTACTTCCGTGACAGTACAATTGTTCTAATCGAAATCTAATCATATTTGGGTTTGCCTTCAACCTTTTTGTTGTTGTTTATGACTGCGCTGCAAAAGAGTTAAATCCCTCTTGATTAAACGTATCTCAATTAACCCCTTGCGATGGGAGGAGGGGGTGGGGGCAGCTGGTTAACGCCAGAGGATATCAACCACCTGCAAGTTAACCTTTAGGCATCAGAAGAGTTCATTATCGAATGGAGCTTATACGAGCAAGGTAAAACATACATATAAGCCAACCCACTGCAAAGGACAGGTGGTAAAAATGATGGTTTGATAAGAGGAAGCCAGATAGTGACTAGAATCAGGCAGGTGGTTGGCGGGCTGTATGCGTGTGGGCAGGCGGGCGTGCCCGCGCACGCGCGCGCGTGTGTGTATTGTTGCAAGAAATGCCTGTATGCTTTTGTGCTTGCCCTTGAGTGTGAATTATTCATTCTATGCTAGTGTGCATTCGCGGACGCGCATGCATTAGCTACTTGACTTCAGATCCTGGTAGTAGTGGCAAGCTTTCAACGGACAACCTATTGTGTGATGTGACCCTCGGTCAAATTGGCTTGACTTGCGAGTTCAACCGCCGAGACACCTGCATCTCAAACCGGCAGATTCAACCATACAATATTGTCATACGATAACAGTTAACATAATTCACCACTTGCATATAGGGATGTATAGAGAGCTAAAATAAATACTAAGTGTCCATACTCAGTTCCATAATGTAATAATTTATAAGTAGACAGACGGAATATGTATATAATTGTAAAGTGTATGCTATTGTTGACAACCGCTACCATTTTCTTCTTCAGCCCCTTTGGGGGAAAACACCAGTGACGGAGGCGACGGAATAAAGAAAAGAATCCAAATAGAGTTTCCCTCCAACGCCTCGAACCAATGTAGATCCAAACACTTGTCTACAGTATGTGTGAATGTGTTCATGTATGTGCGATTGTGTGTGTGTGTGTGTGTGTGTGTGTGTGTGTGTGTGTGTGTGTGTGTGTGTGTGTGTGTGTGTGTGTGTGTGCGCGCGCATTCGTGTGACTATATGTACGAGTTTGTGCGTGTGTTTGCGTGTTTCCGCGCTTGTGATTATGTGTATGTGTGTGCATTTTTGCGCGTGGTTGTGTGCATCAAAGCAAACGAAGTATGTGGCAGAGGAAACAGAGAGATATTGAAGTTTAACTGAATTTACCAGAAGGACACTTATCTAACCAAGTCAAAGACCTCGAGGAGAACCTGGGTTAATCAACACATTGACGTTATTCATACATTTTGGTCAAGCTAAGAACAAACAATTCTATACAGCTGCAGGGAATTCTAGTTGTTATATATATATATATATATATATATATATATATATATATACACATATATATACATATATGTATGTAATTTAAACATACTTAAAACTCAACTAAATAGGATTTAGCTACCATGGTGAGGTACATAGTCTGGGGTACATAGTCCTGGAGTGGACCATTAACCTTGGAATAAAATCTACAACTGACGTCACCTGGGTATTACTGGAGTGAATACGTTTAAACGAAGTTACGGTTTAATCCTTTTCCCAACGAAAGGTGGTTATCCAACAGATGACCGGTATCGGTTTGTGGTCCCAATTTTTTTTTTTTTTTTTTTTGCTTCATGTCGTGAGCGCAGCTAAAGGGTTTATGTCAAGATGTGGTGGAGATAACAGGACTGAAGGGTACGATCTGGGAAGGATTACAATAAAGATAAGGGTCGGGTGAACCGTTAACAGGTGACGGGTCTGGCTAGCCTGGTTGTGATAAGCGCTTATAAGGGAGGGCGATAACCTTGATTGGCGTCATGAGAATCCTTAGTTTGGCTCTCGCACGCGGACACCGCTTCTTACTTGGGCTAAAGTGGAGAGTTTCTGATCTCCTTCTGCTCCTTATTCCTCCTCTCTCTTTCTCTCTCTCTTTCTTCCACTCTCTCTCTCTCCGCATTTTTGTCCTTCCTCCTTCTCTTTCTCTCTTTCTCTCTTTTTCTTCCACTCCTTCTCTCCGCCTTTCTGCTCCTTATTCCTCCTCTCTCTTTCTCTCTCTCTTTCTTCCACTCTCTCTCTCTCCGCATTTTTGTCCTTCCTCCTTCTCTTTCTCTCTTTCTCTCTTTTTCTTCCACTCCTTCTCTCCGCCTTTCTGGTCCTTCCTCTTTTCCTTCTCTTTCTCTCTTTTTCTTCCACTCCTTCTCTCCGCCTTTCTGGTCCTTCCTCCTTCTCTTTCTCTCTTTCTCTCTTTTTCTTCCACTCCTCCTCTCCGCCTTTCTGGTCCTTCCTCCTTCTCTTTCTCTCTTTCGCTCTTTTTCTTCCACTCCTCTCCGCCTTTCTGGTCCTTCCTCCTTCTCTTTCTCTCTTTCCTTTTCTTCCACTCCCTCTCTTTGCCTTTCCGCTGAGAGTGAACAAAAGTGTCTCTCCTACTCTCTTTCTGGTCCTTCCTCCTTCTGTTTCTTTCTTTCTTCCACTCCCTCTCTTCGCCTTTCCTCTGATAGTGAATAAAAGTCTCTCTCTTTCTAGTCGTCCCTCCTTCTCTCTCTTCCTTTTTCCTCCACTCCCTCTCTCCGCCTTTCCTCTGATAGTGAACAAAAGTGTCTCTCTTTCTGCTCTCTTTCTGGTCTTTTCTCCTCTTCTCTCTTTCTTTTTCTTCCATTCCCCCTCTCCGCCTTTCCTCTGATAGTGAACAAAAGTCTCTCTCTTTCTGCTCTCCTTCTGGTCCCTCCTCCTTCTCTTTATTTTTCTTCCACTCCCTCTCTCCGCCTTTCCTCTGCCCTCCTTCTAGTCCTTCCTCCTCCTCTCTCTTTCTCTCTTTCTCTCTTCCACTCCCAGAAGGAACAGACGAAACACGTTTCCCAAAGGGTTTTCCCTTAAGCGGAATGTGATCGCCCGACTCTAAACAGAAGAAAGACTGCAAACGACGTCATCGTAGAAAAGCAGTTAGTCCCATTCAGTTATGATGAATTATCATTTTTTTCTGGCTAACGGTGGCTGATATAGATCAGCTAAAGGCGTTATCACACTAAGCTATATTTCCTCCGATTGTTGGAACAAATTAACATCCCTCAGCTTTCGGGGAAGAAATCTAATATGCTGGAGGAAAATAAATTTCATCCAGCATATTAAATGACATTCTATATTTTATTTTATATTTCATTTTATTTTTTCATTTTTTATTCTATTTTATCTATTTATTTTCATTATTATTATTATTATTTATTTTTATTATTATCTTTTATTATCTATTTTTTTATATTTATTTTCCTTATTATTGTTACTATTATTAAACAAAAAAGTTTTCTATGGTGATTTTACGGCGGAAAGAGTTCTGTAGGTGGACGCTACCGCCAATGAATTTGAGGTTAGACGGAAACAAAACAACCCAAAGTGATAAACCCCTTTAAGCCGCCCAGACTTGAACGGGTGGCTATTGCTCTTTGGAGAGAGGAAATTCATGTAAATGAAACGCTCTGTTGGGTTGCAGTAAGCGTAACGCTGTGGCTTTGCTCATGTAAATCCAACGACTTTGGGAGGTACCGGGTCCAAGAGACGTCTCGAGCCCCGAAGAGGAGGAACCCGCGCTACCTCGGAGAAGCCTTCTTCAGATATGCATAGCGTACTTAAGATCCTGGCAAGAGGCGTTGTTGTTGGCGGCAGTATTTGCTCATGGAACGGGAACCGCTTGTCGAGGTCAGGGAATATGGAGAGGTATGGAGGATGGAGGGTCTGTGCACGGGAATATGGAGGTGTGGAGGGAGGGAGGGATGTGTACCGGAATATGGAGGTATGGAGGGAGGGAGGGATGTGTAGGGGAATGTGGAGGTATGGAGGGAGGGAGGGGTGTGTAGGGGAATGTGGAGGTATGGAGGGAGGGGTGTCTGTGTATCGGAATATGGAGAGGTATGGAGGATGGACAAATGTGTACGGGGAATTTGGAGGTATGGAGGGAGGGATGTCTTTGTAGGGGAATATGGAGGTATGGAGGGAGGCCCGTCTGTGTACCGGAATATGGAGGTATGGTAGGAGGGGTGTCTCTGTAGGGGAATATGGAGGTATGGAGGGAGGGCCGTCTGTGTACCGGAATATGGAGGTATGGTAGGAGGGGTGTCTCTGTAGGGGAATATGGAGGTATGGAGGGAGGGCCGTCTGTGTACCGAAATATGGAGGTATGGAGGGAGGGAGTCTATGTAGAGGAATGTGGAGGTATGGAGGGAGGGGTGTCTGTGTACGGGAATATGGAGGTATGGAGGAAGGAGTGTCTGTGTATGGAGGGAGGTGTGTCTGTGTACGGGAACATGGAGGTATGGAGGAAGGAGCGTCTGTGTACGGGAATATGGAGGTATGGAGGATGGAGGGTCTGTGTACGGAAACATGGAGGTATGGAGGAAGGAGTGTCTGTGTACGGGAATATGGAGGTATGGAGGAAGGAGTGTGTGTATGGAGGATGGAGTGTCTATGTACGGGATTATGGAGGTATGGAGGAAAGTGTGTCTGTGTATGGAGGAAGGGTCTGTGTATGGAGGAAGGAGTGTTTGTGTACGGGAATATGGAGAGGTATGGAGGAAGGAGTGTCTGTACACGGGAACATGGAGGTATGGAGGATGGGAGATAGGGAGGAAGGAGTGTCTGAGCAGGCAACAAGGGCACATATGGAGTGAGATAGGATAGTGTTTGTACGTGGAAATCGGGAATATGTAGACGCTTGGCAGTAGAGGTAAGTTTGTGTGGGAATCAGTATTTTCTAGGAATGGCGAGATATACTTATAGAAAATATTTGTGACTCAATTATACGATAGGTTAGTCGGGCTCTTTTCATAATTTAATACCCTTTTGGGATATTGGGTTATCTTTTATCATATTTATCTATTTATTTATTTTCATTATTGTTATTATTATTTTTTATTATTTTTATGAACGCCATTCGATTTGATACAGTTTAAGGAAGCTTTTGACTAGAAAGAGGTTGATGCAATCTTGGCTCAAAAAAAAAAAGTAGCGGAAACGGTTTCACGGATCTCAATGAAAATTTGTAGTTAGTATCCAAAATATCAATCCTAAAACTCTTTAAATTCTCTGAACAAACTGCCATGCATACTGCTAGACAATGTCATTCACTTGGTCGTCTTCATTATATATTTATTTATGTATATGTATATATGCATTATATAATTATGGTAGGAGCTACAAGGTTAGATAGGTTAAGAAATGAAAAGTTGAGGAGGAGAGCGGGAATTGATAAGGTGGTAGATAGGGTCGATGAAAGAGTATTGGGATGTTTTGGACACGTGGAAAGAATGGGTGATGAAAGATTAGTAAAGGAGGCGTGGAAAGCAGGGGTGGAGGGTGTGGACTTGAGGGGACGACCGAGGATGAGGT
The DNA here is from genome assembly GCF_046742065.1 of Oratosquilla oratoria. Taxonomy (NCBI): domain Eukaryota; kingdom Metazoa; phylum Arthropoda; class Malacostraca; order Stomatopoda; family Squillidae; genus Oratosquilla; species Oratosquilla oratoria. The sequence continues at coordinate 9,650,142 of NC_134809.1, forward strand.
GAATGAATGGGGTCCAGGGGGCATTGAGAGGGGCGTTGAGCAAAAGGGGAATGTCTGTTGAGCAAGGAAGGGAGAAGGCAGGTGATAGGAATGAGTGGAGAAGGACTGTGTATGAATAATACTGTTAATAAAGGAAGTGGGATAGATAGGGGGTTGTGTGTGGATATTTTGACGTAGCTCGAAGGGGTTTCTCCACGTCGTATCTTTTTCTACACGATGGGACGGAGATGGGGAGTCGCCGATTAAGTGAAGCGGCCTTGCTGTGGATGTACTGTGTCTTGCTGCATTGCCTTTGACTCAGGGCAGTTGGCGGATGCAGGGATGACCCGTCATCCATGAGGAGCTGAGATAAGAGGGGTGGAGAAGGTGGTGGAGGGGAGTGGAATTGGTGGGAATAGGTACGTGCCTCTGATTTGGCTACCTCCCTTATAAAGGGGAAAAAGATCTACTTAAGAAGCTTTGTAGCGCCGAATGCGCAGTTGTTTTTAACAAAACATGTTTAAAAGAAAACCTGCTGCCAAGATTCACAAATATATATATATATATATATATATATATATATATATATATATATATATATATATACATACACAAACATACATACATACACTTTCAATATATATATTACATACACTTTCATTTTAAAATATTGCCGGAATTGATTGATTGGTCAACCACGAGAACAAAATTCATAGAATATCACATTTCCGCTTTAGTTTTGTAGTCATGAGCTTTTTCCC
>NC_134809.1:9655881-9658381 GCF_046742065.1 Oratosquilla oratoria
GCAGATATATGGGATTGGGGGAAAGTTGTTATGGGCAGTCAAGATTTTTTTACGAGTGTAGTAGAACCTGTGTCAGAAATAGAATGGAGAGAGCAAGTGGTTTGAAGTAAAGGTGAGACTTCGACAGGGAAGTGTCATGTCTCCGTGGCTGGTCAATGTGTACATAAATGGGATGGTGTTAGGGGTAAAGGCCAGGGTAATGGGCAAGGGGTTGGGGATTGTTAAAGAACATGGAGTAAAATGGGGGGGTGAGCCAGTTGTTGTTTGCTGACGACACTGCGCTTATGGCAGGGTCAGACGTGGGATCAAGAGAGCTAGTGACAGAGTTTGGGAAGGTGTGCGGTAAGAGAAAGTTGAAGGTAAATGTGGGTTAAAGCAAGTTAATAAGATGTACAAGGGGAGAGGATGGTAGTGAGCTGGATGTAGGTATCAAAGGAGAGGGGATGGAGGAAGTAGGTATCTTTTGGTATTTGGGGTCGCGCGTGGCAGGAAAGGGAGGAGTGGAGGTAGAGGTAAATTGTAGAGTGAGAGAAGCAAGTAAATGCCTTGGGGTAATTAAAAGGGGTAATCAGGAATAGGTATCTGGGAATGGAAGCAATGAGGAGGTTGTATGTAGGGATGATCGTGCCGACGGCTTTGTTTGGGGCAGATAATTGGAATTCAAGAGAGGCAGAGAGAAAAAGTTTGAATGCGAGATGAAATGTCTGAGAAGTGTGGTAGACCGGTAGGGGTTACTAGGTTGGATAGTGTGAGAAACGAGGAGGCGAGGGGGAAAGCGAAAGAAGAAAAGGAGATGACAGATAGGGCTGATAAAAGAGTATTAGGATGGCTAGGACACACAGAAGGAATAAGTGTAGAAATATTAGTAAAAGAGGTGTGGAAGGGAAGGGTGGAGGGAGTGAACTTGAGGGGGCGACCGAGGATGAGATGGTTAGGGTAAAAGGGGCACTGAGCAAAAGGGGAATATCTGTTTAGCAAGGCAGGAGATAGGGATGAGTGGAGTGTGACTGTGTACGGATGATACTGTTATGCAAGAAAGGGAGAGGTGGGAGACTGGGGAGGGGGGTACGGTGTGCTTAAGTGTGAATGATATTTTTACGCAGCCCGAAGGAATTTCTCTCCTTCTCTTTTTGTACATAAGGAGACGGATGAGGGGAGGGGTCGCCGATTAAGTGAAGCGGCCTTGCTGAAGATGTACTGTGTCTTGCTGCATTTCTTCTGACTCAGGGCAGAGGGCGGGATAGACTCATCATCCACGAGAAGCTAAGATGAGAGGAAGGAAGGTGTGGTGAAGGTACATATCTTTGACTTGGTTACCTTCCTTAAAATGGGGAAAAATCTCTTGGTATGCTGTATATAGGTTTCTTTCCATTTTTCTTTTCAGAAATACTTCCTTTTATGAATTCATGAACTACTATTGGTTACATATATACTATAACCTTCTTCATTATCTTACCTGTATTTCATAATTGCCAGCAAAGCTACAGTATATTTTCAAAACAAACTTTCAATTAGCGTTCATTGACATTACAAATCAATTAATTTTGTATATTTTTGAGCACCACAGTTCGAATAAATTGGTCCAAAATTAGGTTATACCATTCCATCCTATCCAATTATACATATATACGTACATCTATACAATTATATATATATATATATATATATATATTATATTATATATATATATATATATATATATATATATATATGTGTGTGTGTGTGTGTGTGTGTGTGTGTGTGTGTGTGTGTGTGTGTGTGTGTGTGTGTGTGTGTGTGTGTGTGTGTGTACTTGTGCGTGTCTGAGTATGTTTGTGTGTGTGTGTGCGTGTGTGTTTGAATGTATGACGGAGTATGTCCGTGTACATATGGGCGTGTGTACTCATGTGTACATCTCAACTGAAATAAAACCTTTCACTGTAGTTACACTTCCCAAACTGAAAAAAGGAGAAATCGCCTCTTGCTAGACAGTGTATGATCTGTTAGGTCCGCTTTCGCGTCCGCGGGGTCAATCAGATCAGCAGTGACCAGTCTTCTACTGTGTTTGTGCTTCATCCACAATAGGATCAAATCGTCGAGGGCTCGACAGATTAAAAACACGCTTTGGCCCTTTCGATGCGGCAAAATTCCCTAATTACCATGGCGGAGAATTAGGGATTTGTTCAGAGACGCGGAACCTGTATTGGTGTCCGCGCCCCAGAATCGTTCAAATCTTGAATGCAAAAATGCCCTACGTAACTTTTTTTTGGGCGTCTTAAGTATTTGGAAATTCTTTTGAAACGATAAAAAAGTCACACTGGAGACGTGCAATGAAATATCATTGCAAGTGTGAATTTTGTAAGTTGTACAATGTTGAATTATTGTGAAATTTAGTGAGTGAATTTTTATCTAAAGGTTGTTCTACCTTTCTTATATATATAAATATGTATATATATATATATATATATATATTACATGTATATGCAAATATATATATGTATAAACATATATATACACATAC
>NC_134809.1:9665881-9703381 GCF_046742065.1 Oratosquilla oratoria
GGAAGTGAGGGGAGGTGAGAGAGGAGGGGAGAGGGAGAGGGGAGAAAGGAAAGGGGAGAGTAGTACGAGGAGAGAGGGGAGAGGGGAGAAGGGAGAGGGGTGAGGGGAGAGGAGAGAGGGGAGAGAGGAAAGGGGAGAGGGAGAGGGGAGAAAGGAAAAGAGAGAAGAGTAGTATAAGGAGAGGGGAGAGGGGAGAGAGAAGAGGGGAGAAGGGAGAGGGGAGTGAGGAGAGGGGTGAGGGGACAGGAGAGAGGAGAGAGGTCAGAGAGGAGAGGGGAGAGAGGAAAAGGGAAGAGCAGTATGAGGAGATGGGAGACGGGAGAGGGGAGCTGGGAGAGGTAAGAATGAGAGGGGAGAGGAAAGAGGAAAGAGGGGAGAGGAAAGAGGGGAGAGGAAAGAGGGGAGAGGAGAGAGGGGAGAAAGGGTAGGGGAGAGGGGAGGGGAGAAAGGGGAGAGGGGAGAGGGAAGATGGAAGAGGAGAGAGGGGAGAGGGGAGAGGGGAGAGGGGAGAGGGGAGAGGGAAGAGGGGAGAAGGGACAGGGGAAAGGAGAGAGGGGAGAAAGGAGAGGGGAGAGGGGAGAGGGGAAAGGAGAGAGGGGAGAAAGGAGAGGGGAGAGGGGAGAGGGGACAGGAGAGAGGGGAGAGGGAAGAGGGGAGAGGGGAGAAGGTATAGGTACAGGCCCATGTACAGCAGGAGAGACTTGACTAAGACAGAGGGGAGACGGGAGATAAAGAATGATAAAGGGGACAGAAACAAATAAAAACACAAGAGAGAAAGACAATGTACGAGACCATAAGGCCTACACTAGGTAGTTCCATGTCCATGACCACCTATCATCCCCATCCATAAAGTTATCTAACCTTCTCTATTAAACAACCGATAGTTTCAGCGCCCACTAACTAGATAATTACTAAGTCTATTCTATTGGTTGATCATTGTATTGGTAAACCATTGCTTGCCTATTTCCTTCTTAAATCTAAATTTGCCTAAAGAAAAGAGGCAAAAGGGAAAGCGCGAGAGATATGAGAGAATGAAGAGGAGAGACATTAGAGAAAAGAGAGACAAAAGGGGAGATAGAAAAGGGGAATAAACAAAGAGTGACGTGGAGAAGGAGAGAGGAAGAGAGAGAATTGGTAAAGAGATGTTAGGGAAATAGGGAGAAAGGGAAGAGAAAAAGAAGGAGAGGTAGAAAGGAGGAAAGGAAAAGGGAAGGGAAGAGGGACGGAATGGGAGGAAGGGAGAGAGATGAGAACAATCAAAGAGGAATGGGTGAGGGGAAGGCGAGGGGAAATTGAGGGGAAAAGGTAGACAGAGAACTAGGACGAGGGGAAGGGGAAGAGGGGAATAGGAGAGGAGAGAGTGGGTGTCAAAATAGGACTAGGGAGAAAGAGAGAGGAATTACAGAGGGATGGAACGTAGAAAGAGGAAGAAAGATGTGAAAAGAGAGACAGAGAAAATGGAGGATTAAAAAGAGGGGATTAAAGAGGTATGGAACGTAGAGAGAGGAAGAGAGATGTGGAAAAAGAGAAACAAGAAAAATAGAGAGTTAAAGAGAGGGGAATTACAGAGGTATGGGACGTAGAGAGAGGAAGAGAGATGTAAAAAAGAGAGAAAGAAAATGGAGGGTTAAAGAGAGGGGAATTACAGAGGTATGTAATGTAGAGAGAGGAAGACAGATGTGAAAAGAGAGAGAAAGAAAAGGGAGGATTAAAAAGAGGGGAATTACAGAGGGATGGAACGTAGAGACAGGAAGAAAGATGTAAAAAAAGAGAGACAAAAAAATGGAGGATTAAAGAGAGGAAAATTACAAAGGTATAGAACGTAGAGAGAGGAAGAGAGAGGTGAAAAGAGAAAGAAAATGGAGGATTAAAGAGAGGGGAATTACAGAGGTATGGGACGTAGAGAGAGGAAGAGAGATGTGATAAAAAGAGAGACAGAAAGAAAATGGAGGATTAAAGAGAGAACTATAGACGTATGGAACGTAAAGAGAGGAAGAGAGATGTAAAAAAAAGAGAAAGAAAATAGAGAGTTAAAGGTAGTTAGGTAAAGAAGAGAATGAGAGATAGAGTACGTTGGAAAAGGAAGGGAAAAAGAGGAAGAAATTTAAGAAACATGAGGAAAAGAGAAAGTTGTAGGTAATAGGAAAGCTAAAGGGAAAAAGAATTATGTAGGTAAAGAGTAATAGAATTGAAATGAGAAAGGGAACATGGGAAGAGGGAAAAAGGGGAAATAAAGGGAAAACGGGGAAATAAAGGGGAAAAGGGGAAATAAAGGGAAAAAGGGAAATAAAGGGAAGGGAAAATAAAGGGAAAAAGGGGAAATAAAGGGAAAAAGGGAAGCGAGAGGTGTTAGGTAAAGTAGGATAAAGGAGAAAGGGGGGGGTTAGGAAACAGAATAGAGAATAGATATACTCGTATAATCATTTTAGAAGAAACTTGGAGATTCTCAAGCGTGACGTCACAACGTAGGCTTGGAATAAGAAGGAAAAGAAAACTTGGAATGGGTGGAAGGGGGAGAACGGGGGAGACGGAAAGGGCGACATGGACTCCTAATTAGGGAGGCATAAGAGCCGACTAGGAGGGGAAGGAGGAGGAGGGAGGAGGGGGAGGAGGGGAGGGGGAGGGGGAGGAGGGGAGGGGGAGGGGGAGGAGGGGAGGGGGAGGAGGAGGGGGAGAGGGAGGAGGGGGAAGAGGGAGGCGAGGGTGTAAGGGAAGGTGGGAAGAGGGAAGGGGGTGGGAAGGGGAGAAGTAAGGAAGGCATAAGAGCCCACTAGGAGGGAGAGGAGGGGAGGAAGGGAGGAGGGGGAGGAAGGGAGGAGGGGGAGGAGGGGGAAAAGGGAAGGGGGAAGAAGGGAGGCGAGGGTGTAATGGAAGGTGGGAAGAGGGAAGGGGGAGGGAAGGGGAGAAGTAAGGAGGGTGTGTGGGAAAGGAAGGAGAAGGGGCAAGAAAGGAGGAGGGGAAGGGGAAAGGGAAAGGAAGGAGAAGAGGGCAAGGAAGGAGGAGGGGAAGGAGAATGGAAGAAGGGGTGAGGGAGATGGAGGTGGAGGTGGAGAGGGAGAGGAGGAGAGAGGAAGGGGAGAGAAAGAGGGGAAGGGGGAAGAGAAGGGGGAGGGAAAGAGGGGAAGAGGTCTGGAGTGCTGGGGGGGATGAAGTTGGGAGGAAAGGTTAGGGAAAAACACAGGAGGGGAGTGGAGGGGATGTGGTGAGTGCGTAAAAAAATACAGGTACAGACGGGGAGAGAGGGAGAAAGGAGGAAGATGGGAGGGGAGAGAAGGGGAGGGGAGAGAAGGGGAGGGGAGAGGAGGGGAGAAGAGGGGAGAAGAGGGGAGAGGAGGGGTTGGAAGGGAAGAGAAAGGGAAGGAAGGAGGAAGATGAGGAGGGGAAAAGAGGGGAGAGGAGGGGTTGGGAGGGAAGGAAGGAGGAAGGAAGGAGGAAGGAAGGATGAAGGGGGGAGAGGAGCGGAGGGGAGAGGAGGGGTTGGGAGGGAAGGGAAAGGGAAGGAAGGAGGAAGGATGAAGGGGGAGAGGAGCGGAGGGGAAAGGAGGGGTTGGGAAGGAAGGGAAAGGGAAGGAAAGAGGAAGGAGGAAGGGGAGGAGATGTGAGACAAGGGGAGGGGAAGGAAAAGCGAGATAATGAGGAGAGAGCCGTAGAAAGAGGAGGGGAGGAGGAGGAGTTGAGGATGAAAGGAATAAAGGGAGGGGAAGGGAGATGAGGGGATGGAAGGAGGAAGGGGAGAGGAGAAGGGGGGAAGGGAGGTCGAGGGAGGGGAAAGGAGGGAAGGGAGGATGAGGGAGGGGAGGGGAGAGGAGGGGAAGGAAGGAGGAGGGAGGGGAGGGGAGAGGAGGTGAGGAAAAGGGTGAGAGAGAGGAGAGGAGGGGATGGGAAGGAAGGAGGAGTGAGGGGAGTGGAGAGGAGGGAAAGTGAGGATGAGAGAGGGGAAGTGAGGACGAGAGAGGGGAAGTGAGGACGAGGGAGGGGAAGTGAGGACGAGGGAGGGGAAAGGAGAGGAGGGGAAGGAAGGATGAGGGAGGGGAGAGAAAAGGAAAGAAAGGGGTGTTGAGGAAGGGAGAGGAAGGAAGGAGGAGGGAGGGGAGAGGAGAGGAGGGGAGAGGAGAGGAGGGGAAGGAAAGATGAGGGAAGGAGGGGGAAGGAGGGGAAAGGAGGAGAGGAGAAGGGAGAATGAGGAGAGCGGAAGAAGTTGAGGACGTTTGATAATGAGGGAGGGGAATGTAGAGGAAGGGAAGGAAGGAGGAGGGAGGGGAGAGGAGGCGAGGGAGAGTGAGGATAAGGGAGGGGAGAGGAGGGAGGGGAGAGGAGCGAGGGGAGAGGAGGGAGGGGAGAGGAGAGGAGGGGAAGTGAGGAGGTGGGAGGGAAGATGAGGGGAAAGGAAGAGAGGACGAGGAAAGCAGGAGTTGAGGATGTTTGATGATGAGAGAGGGGAAAGTAGAGAAGGGAGGAAAGGGAGGAGGGAGAGGAGAGGAAGGGAGAAGGAAGGATAAGGAAAGGGAAAGAAGGGGAGAGGAAGGGAGGATGAGGAGAGTGGAAGGAGATGAGGACGTTTGATGATGAGGGAGGGGAAAGTAGAGGAAAGGAGGAAAGGAAGGAGGGCGAGGAGAGGAGGGGAAGGAAGGATGAGGAAGGGGAAAGGAGAGGAGAGGAAGGGAGGATGAGGAGGGTGGAAGGAGATGAGGACGTTTGATGATGAGGGAGGGGAAAGTAGAGGAAAGGAGGAAAGGAAGGAGGGCGAGGAGAGGAGAGGAGGGGAAGGAAGGATGAGGAAGGGGAAAGGAGAGGAGAGGAAGAGAGGATGAGGAGAGCGGAAGGAGTTGAGGACGTTTGATGATGAGGGAGGGGAAAGTAGAGGAATTGAGGGAAGGATGAGGGAGGGAAGAGGAGAGGAGGGGAAGGAAGGATGGGGGAGGGGAAAGGAGAGGAGAGGAAAAGAGGATGAGGACAGCGGAAGGAGTTGAGGACGTTTGATGATGAGGGAGGGGAAAGTAGAGGAATTGAGGAAAGGATGAGGGAGGGAAGAGGAGAGGAGGGGAAGGAAGAGGAGAGGAGGGGAAGGAAGAGGAGAGGAGGGGAAGGAAGGATGAGGGAGGGGAAAGGAGAGGAGGGGAAGGAAGGATGAGGGAGGGGAAGGAAGGAGGAGGGAGGGGAAAGGAGAGGAGAGGAAGAGAGGATGAGGAGAGCGGAAGGAGTTGAGGACGTTTGATGATGAGGAGACAAGCAAAGGTGGACGGGAATGAAAGGCTTCGTCCGAGTTGGTTGAGCGACCCCTATTTGGGTTCCGAGACGCGCACAGGGGTCGAATGGTAGCGAAGGAGGACCGTGGACGGAAGGAGCGGGGTGGTGGGTGGAGGTGGGGGGGGGAGAGACAGGAGCATAAGGAAACTGGAGGATAAACAGACAGGGGGTGGGGGGGTTACTGTCCCAGAAAATTGACGTAAAGAGAGCTGAAGATTAGCGAGATGTGGAAAGGGAGACAGATGATAGAAGAGGCAGAAGACAGCTAAAGCGAGCTTCTCCAGAATGGAATAGATAAACAGTAACAAGGAATGAAGAAGGTAAACAGGAGAACGAGGAATAAAGACGGGGAATAGACGAAGGAAGGGAAAGAAAATATTGCTGTTGTGAGGTGGGAGGTTCCTGGGCCAAATGTATGATTTTCTTCTGGCTAACGGCAAAGGACTCTAACAACATTCAAGTCTCTGTCTCAAGTAAGGGACAGTCCTTCTGAAAGAGAAGTAACGTTACTAAACGATAACAAGAAGTTCTCACTGAAGTTGAACTGTTCTTGGTGCTAATGGAACGGTATTGAAGAAATATTTTAGAAAATAAGATGATTTTTACTAGAATTCATTTCTCCTTTTGCGTACAGAACCAAACTCAGAGGAGCTGAACTTGCTCTACTGGAATTGACCTGATCTAGATTTTACTGACATCATGTGACCTTCTAAGATCTTTACTGCCCTCTCCTAACCCTGACTGAGGTTGTTGAAAATAAACTAAAATACCTAGAATTGAACCAGCTCTATTAGATCTACTATGACCTTACCGAATTTGAACTTTCGTTACTGTAACTGATCTCACATTAAACTGGAGTCAATAACACTAATGATATTACTGATTTTACTTAACGCGAGATGCTATGTCAACATTCTTCAAGAAAACATTTCAATTACATTTACGGGAGGTGGTATTATCTTGAAAGAAAACGTTCAACGGGAGAAAAGAAAACGGGAGGGAGGGCTTGAGAAAAGAAAATGAGTAAATAAACAAACAGAAGCTGAATAAAGACATCAATTATACGCCAGAAACAAGTAAAAAAAAAAAAAAGGCTTCTGGTAATCAAAATATTACAATAGAAATTTGAGAGGACACAGAAAAAAATAAAATAAAGAAATAAAAGACAAATAGAAATAAGGCCAGACTATAGGAATCTTACATATGGACTGCCGAGGATAAAAAGAAAAAAACAAGCGAAAAATTAAGAATTTCCAGTTACAAGAGGGTAAGAAATTACCTTTCTGGTAACAAGGACTAGGCAGGAGGGAGGAACCGAGAAATTGTAGTTTAGTATTATTCGGGGAAATATATTCCCGTGTAAACACACGTATATCAACACCGAGTCACAGGACCCGTGTGTATAGACAAACACACAAACACTTCCACGGAGAAGCTAAACAAGAATACAAACATCATCACACAGCCGGAACTTAGACGTTACTAGATGCTGGCTACTTGGTGTCTGCATACGCTCCGGGTACGTGTAGACGATGCACGCATACATATACGAATGGTCATGCACGCACGAAGGTACACACACACACATACATACACGCGGGCGCGCGCACACACACACACATACACACACCGTTTATTATTTATTACACAAATGTACACTCACACATATACACACAGAAATGTATACATACAGAAATGCACTCACATAGAAATGTACATACACACACATGCACAGAAATGTACATACACATATGCACGCACACAGAAATGCACACGCACATACGCGTGCACACATATACACATACACATACACAGAAATGTACACACACACACATATGCACACACACATACGCGTGCATACACACACACACACACATACACACAATTATTTTATATATATATATATATATATATATATGCACACACAGAAATGCACACACACATACGCGTGCATACACACACACACACACACACACACACACACACACACACACACACACATGCACATTACACCCAGGAGATATTTTTTTGAGAGGCAAACAGAGACGGACAATTCCACACATTAAACACACAAACACGTGAGGACAAACACACGAACACAGAAACACTTGACGAAGATGGCTAATAGACATTAGAGGACGAATATGAAACTGCGATAACACAAAGGACGAAAATGCAAGGAAGAGAAAAGCAATTATCAGCCTTATGGCGAAGAGAGGAAAGAGAGGAGGAGGAGGAGGAGGAGGAGGAGGAGGAGGAGGAGGAGGAGGAGGAGGGGAGAAAGAGAGCGGAGAGAGAGAGAGACTCCGCGATAAATCGAGGAAAAGAGTTAAGAGTTGAGAGCGAGAGGAGGACATCGTCATTTGAGGCAGAGGAGCACCTAATAGTCTTTGTTCTGGTTAATGTCAGGGTGTTCAATATAATTTGGAATCACAAGTTTATTTTATGTTGTTTGTTGATTTTTGTTTATCATTTGTCTGCTTGTTTGTTATTTGCTTATCGTTTATCATTAGTTATCTGTCGATTTATAATCATTTACTATGTACTTGTTTGTTTATTAATTAACTTTACCTATTTATTCATTTGTTTATTTATTTATTAATTATTTATATCATTATATTTTATATATTCATTTACCATTATTATAATTTTTTCGCATCCGACCTAGTTATGGACCAAAAGGTCTCCTGTCGGCATGGTCCTCCTTTGTAATCCTTTGTTAAAAAAAAAAAAAAAAAAAAAAAAAAAAGTGCGTTCACGTCAATCGAAGAGAATCCTGAATGGCGTTCACAATTAGGGACACTCTTTCTAAGAGATTAACTAATAGGAGTTAAATGAGCGGAGTTAACTGAGAGTGATATGGTTTAACGTCACAAACTCCCCCCTCCCCCATATCGGAAGGCTAGGACGATGCCCCTCACAGAAGACTTTGTAGCATGGAACTTAATGAACCTTATGCCCTTGGTTCAACTTCGCCGGTGGCAGGATTCGAACCACCATCCCCTCGACCTTCGCCGCAAGTAACGACGCCCTAACCCGCTCAGCCATCGATCTTTCTATATGTAATATGCAATAATGTATATTCCTTTTGGATCACGCATTTCACGAACATTAGAGATGATGGAGTGGCAAGGCAATAAAGCAAAATTTACTCTTTCTTCACAAGTTTATGCGCTGATAAGTGTTTGATAATAATTTGTCAACATGTTTATTGGGCTTAGAGGATTTCGACCATGCAAGCAGAAATCACACTTTCGAAATATCACACAAATAAGTATCCAGACTTACCAAGATGAATACTTATCTAATATAGGAAAGGTAGGGGCAAGGCAAAAAATATTGGGATGTACTTGAGTTATTCAAAGGGAAAAGGTTTTACAAATCTATTTTTGCGTCCTCCACTGTATGTGGTTAAAAAAAAAAAAAAAAAAATCTACCCACAATACCTATTACCCATCCCAGGGGATAGGCTTGTGTATCCACTTTGGTCTTTGAATCGCGTGCTGGACTCGTGAACGACAGCTATTTCCCTCCCGGAAGAGAGCTCAGAGCTCGTATGACCGATCTATAGGTAATGCTGTGACCTTACACGCACACACACACAACTCCCCGCCCACGAGAGTTGGAGTAACGATTCGAAGCGCAGCGATACTGAAATTATTTCAGCCCTGGGCAGGATTCGAACCCGGCCCACCGTAATGACAGTCGGGGACTTTTCCAACCTCGCCACCGAGTCGTGTGTACATGTACGTGTGCTTGTGTGTACATACAAGCCTGCTTGTATATGGTCAATATGTTTGTATATTATGTGCTTGCGTGTATGTGCTATGTACGTATTCTTATAGAGAACAATATTCATATTTATACAATCAGTAATCAAAGAATATTTTCGGGAACGTAAAGATATAATATTGTTATGAAATTATTTATGAAAATTTTGAAAACAGAAATAATGTTGAACCATTTTTGTACATCACGTATAGACAATTACGGCTCATAATGATAAAACATACTTAAAACTTAAAACATACTTAAAACTTAAACTAAGGAGAAACTACTTCATGTTATTCATACTACGATGAATATCATCCAATATTTTTCATATTTTGAAAATACAAATTAACATACTGCATGAAACATATAATCACGTTCTTTCATTACGTTGTAGTAAACCATAATCAAACCTCAATAAATCAGTTGTCATTCAAAAATACACACGTGCCGTATATTTACAGAATATCAATACAGGCAAACATAAGCGAAATGTAACTCAAGTCTGTATTACAGTCTTTTATGAATCACAGACATAATCACAACCTCCCTATCTCTCTCCTATCTCTCCTATCTATTTCTCTCCTCTCTCTCTCTCTCTCCTATCTATCTATCTCTCCTACCTCTCTCTATCTCTCTCTCTCTCTCTCCTCTCTCTCTCTCTCCTATCTCTCTCTCTCTCTCTCTCTCTCTCTCTCTCTCTCTTCTATCTCTCCCTATCTCTATCTCTCTCTCGCTTTGTCTCTCTTCTTCCACCTTATATGTTCCTTCAATATGTTTCTCTTATTGCGAACATTTCACAACAAGCATTTTTTTTTTATAAACATAGCCTTGGATAACAGATGAGGGCAAAGGAAAAAGCGAAAATAAAGACTAAGGCGGAAAAAAGGCAAAGACTAAGGCGCAAAATAAGACGAAAGCTCAGAATAAAAAATGCAAATGACCGAGACTAAGGGTTACGGTAAAAGAGAGAGAGAGAGAGAGAGAGAGAGAGAGAGAGAGAGAGAGAGAGAGAGAGGGGGGAGAGAGAGAGAGGGGGAGAGAGAGAGAGAGAGAGAGGGAGCGAGAGAGAGAGAGAGAGAGGGGAGAGGGAGGGAGAGGGAGGGAGGGAGGGAGGGAGGGAGAGAGAGAGAGAGAGAGAGAGAGAGAGAGAGAGAGAGAGGAGAGGGAGAGAGAGAGAGGGAAGGAGAAAAAGAGAAAGAGAGACAGGTGAGAGAAAGAAATAAAAAAGAGAGGAAGAGATAGAAACTGGAGATCACATCCACATCCGACTCTCCATTATCGAAACCATCATCACCACACACCACTGGCTAGTACCTCGACGAAAGCAGACGAATCACCATTACCATCACATTTCCAAGTACCCATATTGCTCCTAATAACGCCCTCGTAATTACTCCTTCTTCCTTTGTCTTCCCTCCCCTGAGCCAATCTTTGTCCTTCGTTGGATGTCACTCGGCTGATGAATGTCCCTCCGGCACAGGGACGCGTCGGGCACAATGCACGGATGATATAAAGGGTCGTCGTCGTCGTCGTCGTCTTATACGCCGAGGACAACAACTGGGAACAGGTTTCCCGGGAAAGGCTTGTAATAGCGCAAGGGTACCGTGTATGCGCATTTTCAGAAATATGTGAGGAAATGTTTGTGTGTGTGTTTATGTCTACAAGTATATGCAAGCGGAATAATTGATTATTCCATGACTATATGTATATGTATGTATACTACTATCTACGAGTATATAGATACGTATATGAAATAATAGAGTTTATTATTACATTTTTATGCATATCTACGCACACACACACACACACACACACACACACACACACACATTATATATATATATATTATATATATATATATATATATATATATTACATGTATGTGTATATATGTAAATGTATATGTATATTGGAAATTGGTATGTTATAACATTTGTAAATGTTCACTATAAACCCACTATCGGAGAAATAATAACGGAAGTACAGGGAAACTGTATATTTCGACTACTATCATTCTGCTGAAGAGGACTACAGATAGTTGAAATATACAGTTTCCCAGTACTTCCGTCATTATTTCTCCGATAGTGGGTTTATAGTGAGTATATATGTATATATATATATATATATATATATATATATATATTATATATATATATATATGTATGAACCACAACCTGTTTGAACTTGCCCATAAACTTCGAATTCCTTTAAAACCGTTTGACTTCCACGTTCTCTGATCAACTTCCTTCTTTACAATCAGATGCAGTCAATGAAGTTCAGTCCTAAGTCAGGTGGTCCGGAAAACCTCAGTAGTCCCATTCAACCTTCATTAACACCCACAGCACCTTATTCCTGAATACACATCCCACAGATGGACACGATCCATCATCGTCACCAGCGGCGGCGCCAGGAATTTTTAGTTGGGGAGGCTAAGGGGGGGCTGAGCAAATTTTTTGGGGGGCTAATAGTAATATGATAATACACATATATTATCCTCATTTCAGAAGGGGAGGGGGTTAATGGTAGGGCTAGCACTGATGGCTGACAAATCTTTAGCCCTGGCAATTAAAAATTCCACTTAATAAAATTATTTCAACGAGTGTTTTAAATTTTCAATTTGCTCATTTCAGTTGGGGGGGCTAATGGGGGGGCTAATGGGGGGGGCTGGCCACTGATCTTCACCCACACGAACTTCCTTCAGCGATATATGACTTTCAATGAATAAAGTGAGTTATACATAATAGTCACTTTGACATGAGTAAGTGTATATTCAGTATATCTATATAAATATAGCCACGGGTTTTCTACCCTTACAATGGAGATAGCTAAAAAGATAAAAGGCATAAAATCCACTCCCACCCATTCCATCCCCACATACTCTACTCCCATTCATCACCCCTCTCTCTCCCTCATATCTTAGCTCTATCTGGAGACAAAGGGAAATAAAAAATCCCATACACAAGAATTTGCTAAATAGAATCGCATCTCATGGAATTAATAGTAACTTACTAAACAGGATTAGTAATTGTTTGAATAACCATAAGTAAAAAAAATTCCTCAGTGTTTTTATGTTTTTGAGGCACTTCTAGATTCTAAAGTTGTTAAAACTATCTATGACATTGACACTGTCATCAAACAACTATACACAGCATCATTCTCTACATATTTGTATATATTTTTTCGCATGGTCTCCGAGCCTCATTAACTTTGACAAACTGGGAAAGGTACAGCGGTTTGGTTGAAAATAAATTTATACTAAATATCACAAATAAGTCATACGAAAACGGCATAAAGTGTTCAGACTCAGGACAGACATGAGATAAGTTTTGAAGATTATAAATGCTAAAGATAGAATTATTGGTTTGAACATTTTCATTAAGAGAAAAAATGACATGGTCTGAAAGTGACTATGGAAGTAGAAGGAAACAGTTTCGCTAACCGCGTAGTCATGTACAATTTGAACTTGACAAATTCATTTGGATAAGCATCCAAAGAACATGCTGTAATGTTACCCCATTAGGTAGTTTAGCTGCTTTTTAACTCTCTTTTGTATTACCTGCTTACCTTTTCTTAACGTATTTATCGTATCTCATTTAGTTCTTTTATGGAAAACTAATTTTACTTTACTTCCTTGTATTTTTTTTATTTACTTTAGGCCATATTATTCTATTTTGTATATTTTCTATATTCATGCAATTTCATTTGTTTCTATTTAACTATTCATCTATTTATTTATTCATTCATTTGTTTATCTACTTATCTATCTATTTACCTATTTATTAATTTATGTATTGGTTTATTTATATATTCATTTATTTACATACCTATTTATTTAGTGATGCATTTATTAAGTTATTCATCTGAGAATGTACTGTGTCTTGCTACATTGCTTCCCAGGGTAGTGGACGGGATACAGGGATGACCCGTCATCCATGAGGAGCTAAGATGGGAAGGGGGAAAGGGGTGGTGGAGGGGAGTGGAATGGGTGGGAGTAGGCTCGTGCCTTTGACTTGACTACCTCTCTTGTAAGGGGGGAAATGCTCTTGATATATAGATAGATTCATATACCTACTTTTTATTTATTTATCTTTTTATGCGCATGGTCTTTTTGTCATTATGATTTACTGTTTTGATCTACTGTAACTTCTCCCACACTCCTCGAACATAACCACACTTACTGACCTTATCCTTCCATCCACAACATTCCCCCACAATCTTTACATCTCAAAAAAGATGAATAAATAAATTGATAAAGATAAAAAATAAAATAAAAAAATAACTCACCCCCCAGCCCGCCATCCTCACAGACTCCAACTTCTTTCTTCTTTACCAGAGGCATCCATACGTTTCATCCCCCGCCCACGCCCACGCCCTCATCTCCTCATTCATAACGTGTACCCCTATCCTTTGCCTCTTCCCATCCCCCGTCCACGGCCCTTTAAGCCCTACATCCCCTTCCCCTATACATACAAAGGGAAAAATTCCCAAAACCCACAGCCTCACCTTCTTCAAAGGACAAGCGGTCCCGTACAGCAAAACCAGCTGTTGACAGTGCAAACGAGCTGGTCGCAATAAAACAGTAGTGACAGAACTCTTAATTCATCTATATTCCCTGTCGCGACGAGGGACGTAACCTCGGCCATTCTAATATTACGAGATTTCGACCTTGCGAGTGGAGGGAATAGGTTCTACGCGCTGATCGTCTTGGAGACCCGGGAGCACGCGGCCGGGCGGCGTCACCCA
Organism: Oratosquilla oratoria; assembly: GCF_046742065.1. Lineage (NCBI taxonomy): Eukaryota > Metazoa > Arthropoda > Malacostraca > Stomatopoda > Squillidae > Oratosquilla > Oratosquilla oratoria. The sequence continues at coordinate 9,679,646 of NC_134809.1, forward strand.
GAAAGCGCGTCTTCAAGGCGGGGACGGGGAAGAGGCGTCGTAACGAATTTGCTACGCGATATAAACAGAATATAATATGGAGGATCTCTCTCATTTTAGGGCTCAGGCTTTTCGGGATTAATACGGCAAAGGCAAGGGTCTGTAGGCACGACTCCCCGCCAGAAGAGCCAGGTAAATAGGACAAACACCATCTCTCGTTATTCTTCCTGCGTCGCGTCGTCCGCAGTGGAGATTGTGAAGTTGTGTTCCTTCACGAAATAATTAAAACGGTGGGAAGTGATTACTTACATTCCTTTTCAAACATTAACTGGCGGAGAAGGAGAGAGGTACACTAGGAAACACAAGGCTGGCTCCCTTTACAAGCCACGTGGAGAACTCTGTAATACATTTGCCTGTTTGCTCTCAGCTGACACAACAACCACTTCTCTAACAAGGAGAAGGAAACCCCAATCTCTCTCTCTCTCCCTTTCTCTCAGTCCCTCTCCCACCCTCTCTCTCTCTCTCTCTCTCTGCCTCTCTCCCTTTCTCTCAGTCCCTCTCCCCCCCTCTCTCTCTGCCTCTCTCTGTCTCTGCCTCTCTCTGTCTCTGCCTCTCTCTGTCTCTGCCTCTCTCTGTCTCTGCCTCTCTCTGTCTCTGCCTCTCTCTGTCTCTGCCTCTCTCTGTCTCTGCCTCTCTCTGTCTCTGCCTCTCTCTGTCTCTGCCTCTCTCTCTCTTTCTCTCTCTCTGTCTCTCTCTCTCTTTCTCTCTCTCTGTCTCTCTCTCTCTCCCTATTGCTCTGTCTTCCTATCTAAATATATATCTATGTACATACCTACCTACATATTTATCTCTCTATCTATATATCTATCTACCAGTCTGTTTCTCTCTTTCTTTCTCAAACACACACACACACACACACACACACACACACACACACACACACACACACACACACACACACACACACACTTCCTCTCTTTCTTTTCTCCCCTCTCCCCCATATTGCCTTTCTTTTCTCCTTCCCTTGCTATCTCTTTCTATTTCTCCCTTCCTCTCCATTTTTTATCTTCATTTATCTGTCCCTCTTTTCTTCTTCTTTTCTATATTGCTCTGTCTCCCAATCTGGCTGTCCTTCCTTTTCTCTAGTTGTCTCTTCCACTTTATTCTTTCTTTTTTGTCTATTTTTCCTTTTCTCTTTCCGAAAATGTCAATGAAAATTGTACTACCTGGTAAAGAACATACATATCTCTCATTACATTTTTTTTTTTTTTACTTCCAATTATAGCCAAGTTGGTGTCTCATGTAACTGCATCATTACCATAAAACTGTTCAGTGGAAGGTGAGGAGGGGGAAAGTTGAGGAGGAGGAGGGGGAAAGTTGAGGAGGAGGAGGGGGAAAGTTGAGGAGGAGGAGGGGGAAAGTTGAGGAGGAGGGGGAAATTGAGAAGGGGGAAATTGAGGAGGAGGAGGGGGAAATTGAGGAGGAGGAGGGGGAATTTGAGGAGGAGGGGGAAAGTTGAGGAGGGGGAAAGTTGAGGAGGAGGGGGAAAGTTGAGGAGGAGGAGGGGGAAATTGAGGAGGGGGAAACTGAGGAGGAGGAGGGGGAAGTTGAGGAGGAGGGGGAAGTTGAGGAGGAGGAGGGGGAAGTTGAGGAGGAGGGGGAAGTTGAGGAGGAGGAGGGGGAAGTTGAGGAGGAGGAGGGGGAAGTTGAGGAGGAGGAGGGGGAAGTTGAGGAGGAGGAGGGGGAAGTTGAGGAGGAGGGGGAAGTTGAGGAGGAGGGGGAAGTTGAGGAGGAGGGGGAAGTTGAGGAGGGGGAAGTTAAGGAGGGGGAAGTTGAGGAGGAGGGGGAAGTTGAGGAGGAGGGGGAAGTTGAGGAGGGGGAAGTTGAGGAGGGGGAAGTTGAGGAGGAGGGGGAAGTTGAGGAGGGGGAAGTTAAGGAGGAGGGGGAAGTTGAGGAGGAGGGGGAAGTTGAGGAGGGGGAAGTTGAGGAGGGGGAAGTTGAGGAGGAGGGGGAAGTTGAGGAGGGGGAAGTTGAGGAGGAGGGGGAAGTTGAGGAGGAGGGGGAAGTTGAGGAGGAGGGGGAAGTTGAGGAGGAGGGGGAAGTTGAGGAGGAGGGGAGTTGAGGAGGAGGGGAGTTGAGGAGGAGGGGAGTTGAGGAGGAGGGGAGTTGAGGAGGAGGGGAGTTGAGGAGGAGGGGAGTTGAGGAGGAGGGGAGTTGAGGAGGAGGGGAGTTGAGGAGGAGGGGAGTTGAGGAGGAGGGGAGTTGAGGAGGAGGGGGGAGTTGAGGAGGAGGGGGGAGTTGAGGAGGGGGAAGTTGAGGAGGAGGGGGAAGTTGAGGAGGAGGGGGAAGCTGAAGAGGGGAAACTTGAAGAGGGGGAAGTTGAGGAGGGGGGAAGTTGAGGATGGGGAAGTTGAGGAGGGGGAAGTTGAGGAGGAGGGGGAAGTTGAGGAGAAGGGGGAAGTTGAGGAGGAGGAGGGGGAAGTTGAGGAGGAGGAGGGGGAAGTTGAGGAGGAGGGGGAAGTTGAGGAGGGGGAAGTTGAGGAGGGGGAAGTTAAGGAGGAGGAGGGGGAAGTTGAGGAGGAGAAGGGGGAAGTTGAGGAGGAGAAGGGGGAAGTTGAGGAGGAGGAGGGGGAAGTTGAGGAGGAGGAGGGGGAAGTTGAGGAGGAGGAGGAGGAGGAGGAGGGGATTTTGAGGAGGAGGGGAAGTTGAGGAGGAGGAGGGGAAGTTGAGAAGGAGGGAAGTTGAGGAGGAGGAGGGGAAGTTGAGGAGGAGGAGGGGAAGTTGAGGAGGAGGAGGGGAAGTTGAGGAGGAGGAGGGGATTTTGAGGAGGAGGGGATTTTGAGGAGGAGGGGAAGTTGAGGAGGAGGAGGGGAAGTTGAGGAGGAGGAGGGGAAGTTGAGGAGGAGGAGGGGAAGTTGAGGAGGAGGAGGGGAAGTTGAGGAGGAGGGGGGAAGGTGAGGAGGAGGAGGAGGGAGAAGGTGAGGAGGAGGAGGAGGGAGAAGGTGAGGAGGAGGAGGAGGGAGAAGGTGAGGAGGAGGAGGAGGGAGAAGGTGAGGAGGAGGAGGAGGGAGAAGGTGAGGAGGAGGAGGAGGGAGAAGGTGAGGAGGAGGAGGAGGGAGAAGGTGAGGAGGAGGAGGAGGGAGAAGGTGAGGAGGAGGGAGAAGGTGAGGAGGAGGGAGAAGGTGAGGAGGAGGAGGAGGGAGAAGGTGAGGAGGAGGAGGAGGGAGAAGGTGAGGAGGAGGAGGAGGGAGAAGGTGAGGAGGAGGAGGAGGGAGAAGGTGAGGAGGAGGGGGAGGAGGAGGAGGAGGGAGAAGGTGAGGAGGAGGGAGAAGGTGAGGAGGAGGAGGGAGAAGGTGAGGAGGAGGAGGAGGGAGAAGGTGAGGAGGAGGAGGAGGGAGAAGGTGAGGAGGAGGAGGAGGAGGGAGAAGGTGAGGAGGAGGAGGAGGAGGGAGAAGGTGAGGAGGAGGAGGAGGGAGAAGGTGAGGAGGAGGAGGAGGGAGAAGGTGAGGAGGAGGAGGAGGGAGAAGGTGAGGAGGAGGAGGAGGGAGAAGGTGAGGAGGAGGAGGAGGGAGAAGGTGAGGAGGAGGAGGAGGAGGGAGAAGGTGAGGAGGAGGAGGAGGAGGGAGAAGGTGAGGAGGAGGAGCGAAGCGAACGTGAGGAGGAGGAGGGAGAGGAGAGGAGGAGGAGGAGGGAGAAGGTGAGGAGGAGGAGGAGGGAGAAGGTGAGGAGGAGGAGGGAGAAGGGGAGGAGGAGGAAGAAGGTGAGAAGTATGAGGAGGAAGAAGGTGAGAAGTATGAGGAGGGTGAAGGTGAGAAGTATGAGGAGGGAGAAGGTGAGGAGGAGGGAGGGGAAGGTGGAGGAGGAGGGAGAAGGGGAGGAGGGGGAAGGGGGAGGGGGAGAAGGAGGGGAGAGGGGGGAGAGGGGGAAGGGGAGGGAGGGGGAGAAGGAGGGAGGGGGGGGGGAGGAGGAGGGAGAAGGGGAGGAGGAGGGAGAAGGAGGGGAGGAGGGAGAAGGGGAGGAGGAGGGAGAAGGGGAGGAGGAGGGAGGGGAAGGTGAGGAGGAGGGAGGGGAAGGTGAGGAGGAGGGAGGGGAAGGTGAGGAGGAGGGAGGGGAAGGTGAGGAGGAGGGAGGGGAAGGTGAGGAGGAGGGAGGGGAAGGTGGAGGAGGAGGGAGGGGAAGGTGGAGGAGGAGGGAGGGGAAGGTGGAGGAGGAGGGAGGGGAAGGTGGAGGAGGAGGGAGGGGAAGGTGGAGGAGGAGGGAGGGGAAGGTGGAGGAGGAGGGAGGGGAAGGTGGAGGAGGAGGGAGGGGAAGGTGGAGGAGGAGGGAGGGGAAGGTGGAGGAGGAGGGAGGGGAAGGTGGAGGAGGAGGGAGGGGAAGGTGGAGGAGGAGGGAGAAGGGGAGGAGGAGGGAGAAGGGGAGGAGGAGGGAGAAGGGGAGGAGGAGGGAGAAGGGGAGGAGGAGGGAGAAGGGGAGGAGGAGGGAGAAGGGGAGGAGGAGGGAGAAGGGGAGGAGGAGGAAGAAGGTGAGAAGTATGAGGAGGGAGGGGAAGGTGAGGAGGAGGGAGGGGAAGGGGGAGGGAGGGGGAGGAGGGAGGGGAGGAGGAGGGAGGGGAGGACGAAGGAGGGGAGGAGGGAGGGGAGGAGGGAGGAGGGGAGGGGGGAGGAAGAGGGAGGGGAGGAAGAGGGAGGGGAGGAGGAGGGAGGGGAGGAGGAGGGAGGGGAGGAGGAGGGAGGGGAGGAGGAGGGAGGGGAGGAGGAGGGAGGGGAGGAGGAGGGAGGGGAGGAGGAGGGAGGGGAGGACGAAGGAGGGGAGGAGGAGGGAGGGGAGGAGGAGGGAGGGGAGGACGAAGGAGGGGAGGAGGAGGGAGGGGAGGAGGAGGGAGGGGAGGAGGAGGGAGGGGAGGAGGAGGGAGGGGAGGAGGAGGGAGGAGAGGAGGAGGGAGGGGAGGAGGAGGGAGGGGAGGAGGAGGGAGGGGAGGAGGAGGGAGGGGAGGAGGAGGGAGGGGAGGAGGAGGGAGGGGAGGAGGAGGGAGGGGAGGAGGGAGGGGAGGAGGAGGGAGGGGAGGAGGAGGGAGGGGAGGAGGGAGGGGAGGAGGAGGGAGGGGAGGAGGAGGGAGGAGAGGAGGAGGGAGGGGAGGAGGGACTGGCACCAGTCTTAGTCTGACTGGTGCCAGTAGATTTCATTCAGCAAAGGGAAACTCGCAGAAATCAAAGGGGTATATATGTTCGCAATGGGGACATACTTCACAGGCTTTATTTTGTCGATCTTTTTTTTTTTTTTTTTTTTTTTTACTTTATTCGTTCATTCCAGCTGTTCTCCATGCAGCTGATGGAAAACTATCACCTGCAAAGGGGTGAATATCTTAGCATAAGGCGTTGGTAAAGGGCGTTCCAGACATAGTTAACTTAGGATCATGAATAAGCTTCAACACTCCCTTCCCTCCACTCCCCTCTTCCCTTCCCCTTTCTTCCTTCTCTTCCTTCCCACTCCCTCTTCTCTTTCCCTTTCCCTTTTCTCTTCCTTCCGACTCCCCCCTTTCCTTTCCCCTTTTCCCTTCCATTACCTTTCCCCTTCCCTCCTCCGTCTCCGTAACCCTCCTCTTATTCCTTTCCCCTCTGACCTCTCCCTCTTCCTCCCCTCTTCTCCTCCCCTCTCCCTCCCCCTTTTCTTACCTTTTCCCTATCTCTTCCTCTTCCTTCCAACCCCTTCATTCTTCTCTCTTCCCCCTCTCCTCCCCCGTCCCTAACCCTTTTCCTCTCCTTCCTATGCACTTCTTCCTTTCCCTCTCCCTCCCCCTCTTCTACTCTTCTTCTCCCCTCCCCTTTTCTTACCTTTCCCCAAACTCTCTCTTTCTCCCTACCCCTTCTTCTCTCTTTTTCTTCCATCTCCCTTCCCCTCTTCTCCTCTTCCACCCTCCCCCTTTTCCTCCTACCTTTCCCCAAACTCTCTCTTTCTCCCTACCCTTTCTTCTCTCCTTTTCTCCTCTCTCCCTTCCCCTCTTCTCCTCTTCCCCCTTCCCCCTTTTCTTACCTTCCCCCAAACTCTCCCTTCCTCCCTACCCCTACTTCCTTCCCCCTCTTCTCCCCCGTCTCTCACCCTTTCACTCTCCTTCCTATGCACTTCCCCCCTCCCTTCCCCCTCCCCCTTTTCTCCCTTTCCCCTATCTTTTCTCTTCCTCCCTATCCCTTCATTTCTCTCTCTTCCCCCTCTCCTCCCCCGCCCCTGACCCTTTCACTCTCCTTCCTATGCATTTCCCTCCCTCCCTTCTCCACCTTCCCTCCACCTCCCCTCCACCTCCCATCCACCTCCCCTCAACCTCCCATCCACCTCCCCTCAACCTCCCATCCACCTCCCCTCAACCTCCCATCCACCTCCCCTCAACCTCCCATCCACCTCCCCTCAACCTCCCATCCACCTCCCCTCAACCTCCCATCCACCACTCCTCCACATCCCCTCCACCTCCACCTCCCATCCACCTCCCCTCAACCTCCCATCCACCTCCCCTCAACCTCCCATCCACCTCCCCTCCACCTCCCCTCAACCTCCCCTCAACCTCCCATCCACCTCCCATCCACCTCTCCTCCACCTCCCCTCCACCTCTCCTCCACCTCCTCTCCACCTCTCCTCCACCTCCCTTCCACCTCCCTTCCACCTCCCCCATGCCCCTCCGCCTTCTTCGCCTAGAATCTTCATCAAAACGTCAAAATGAATATTCGAGTCTATGGGTCAATGACTCCAGAAGACTTATACGGAATCGTAGCCTACGGGAACATATGGGAGAACTAATTGTATGGGGAAAATGGCTGGATGAACATGGGGGAACAAATTCTAGCTTTATTACTAAAAGAAGACTGAAAGAAGAGGTAGAAGAGAAGAGAGGAGGAGGAGGAGGAGGAGGAGGAATGGGAGGGAGATGATGAGGAAAGAGAGGAAGGCGTGGGAAGGAATATGTGAGTGAGGGAGGGAGGAGGAAGAGTAGAAGGGGGAGGAGGGGGGAGATGGAAGAGAGGGAGGAGCGGGAAGAGCGGGAGGAGGGGGAGGAGTGGGAGGAGGGGAGGAGGGAAGGAGGGGGAGGAGAGAGAGGAGGGGAGGAGAGAAGGAGTGGTAGGAGGGCAGGAGGGAAGGAGTGGGAGGAGGGAAGGAGAGGGAAGGAGTAGGAGGAGGGAAGGAGAGGGAAGGAGTAGGAGGAGGGAAGGAGAGGGAAGGAGTAGGAGGAGGGAAGGAGTGGGAGGAGGGAAGGAGTGGGAGGAGGGAAGGAGTGAGAGGGGAGGAGGGAAGGAGTGGGAGGAGGGAAGGAGAGAGAGGAGGGGAGGAGGGAAGGAGAGGGAAGAGTGGGAGGAGGGAAGGAGTGGGAGGAGGAGGAGATAGGAAGAGGGAAGGAGTGGGAGGAGGAGGAGATAGGAAGAGGGAGAGGAGTAGGAGGAAGATGGAGAAGAAAGATGGGAGTTGGAGGGAATGCGTGAGTGAGGAAGGTAGGAGGAGGAGGTGGAGGAGGAAGAGATGGAGGAGGAAGAGATGGAGGAGGAAGGAGGAGGAGGAAGAGGTGGAGGAGGAAGAGGAGGAGGAGGAAGAGGAGGAGGAGGAAGAGGAGGAGGAAGAGGAGGAGGAGGAAGAGGAGGAGGAGGAATGGGGGAGGAAGAGGAGGAGGAAGAGGAGGAGGAAGAGGAGGAGGAAGAGGAGGATTAGGAAGAGGAGGATTAGGAAGAGGAGGATTAGGAAGAGGAGGATTAGGAAGAGGAGGATTAGGAAGAGGAGGATTAGGAAGAGGAGGAGGAAGAGGAGGAAGAGGAGGAAGAGGAGGAGGAGGAAGAGGAGGAGGAGGAAGAGGAGGAGGAGGAAGAGGAGGAGGAGGAGGAGGAAGAGGAGGAGGAGGAGGAGGAGGAGGAGGAAGAGGAGGAGGAGGAGGAGGAGGAGGAAGTGAGCAGGACATGGAATAGGAATAGGAGGTGGAGGAGGAAAGTCTGAGGAGGATGAGAAGTAGAAAGGAGGGTGGAGGGATAAGTGGAGGTTGTAGAATGGATGATTAATTGCATCCACTCTATTTGGGGGAACAGGCCCTCGCATATTGACTACATTCGTCCAAGAGGAACGAGAACAGAATGTAGATGACTTTAGATGATTTGAATAAACTGAAAAGACAAACTTCAGAGTGGACCACTTGAGCTTCTCAAAGAATTTGGAACAGTGCCACACTTTGCAACTTTTCTTGCGGCTAACACGGCCAATGCGGCTAACATTAACAACAACAGAAGCAACGACAATAGCAACGTCAATAGCAACAATAGCAACGGCAATAGCAACAATAGCAACGACAATAGTAATAACAATAATAATGACAATAACAATAACAACAACCATAATAATAACCTGAGGAGGAGGATAATGATAATGATACTACTACTACAACTACTACTACTAGATTTTTTTTTTTTTTTTTTTTTTTTTTTTATGACCGCCAGCCTAGTGGAACTGTGTGGAGAAAGCAGTCAGGATCAGTCTCCTACAGATGTAGTTCACTGGTCCCTTTCTTGCCAATGACTGTGGTCAAGTGTCCTTTTATATCTTATATTATCTAACTTTAATGAAGCCTAATACAGAAATTCATTTATCCTACTTTCTACCACGGTCTGCTCAAAATGAAGGTTTTGTGTGTGTACTGATTTAGGTGGTGGGGACCTGGTACCTCTCAGGCTCTCAGGCATAAGAGAGCTGATCTTAAGAGTGAAAAGAGGAGTCTACATCTCATCCACGCCACAATACTGCTCTTTAGTTGTTGTTTCTTTCCTGTCATTACCTCTGCTAGACGAGCGTAGAATCCCTCTGCTCTTGAACCCAACCCACCTGATGTCATGAAGGTTATCGGAGTAAATGAGCCCTGGTCCACATTCTTTATATGCTCCTCGTACATTCTAACTTTTTCGTTCTCATTTCGGGAGTGGGACGCCTTAACAGTTAGGTCATTGTAACAGGGGGCCCTTGGATCAATTATTCGTGCGCCAAAGAAGGCTGGTTGTCCCCGTGTCCAGAGACCTCTTGCGCTGACGTCCACTCGTGCTTCATCTGATGTGATAAAAGTGAGGTGCCTGAGGTTTTCCCCTTCTGGGGGGGAGCAGCGTTTGTTCGATGATCACATCCTTGCATAACTCCCGAAACATTTGTGATGTGAAAGCCCTTATCTCATCATGTCTCATGCAGATGAATCCACCCTGATTGCATATCATCGCATGGTTTGGGTCAAATTGTGTACCACAGGAACATCTGTTAGGCAGCCTATTCAATAGTCATCCATATCTCATGGCAATGGCATCCGTGAATGCTCTTTTGTATAGGTTGAATCCCCTTGCCCTGGTTGGTAGTGATGGCAACCAAATAGACACCCCATTTTCCTGTGTCATTGCTATCTTTATATTCATATGATTCGATAGGTGATCTAACAAGGTGCGAGGTTCCTCCTTCTGCCTCACTTCTCTGCCCTTTGGTAAGTTTCTTCTAATTTCTTTTATTTAATCCACGTTGCTTTCCTTCTATTGGTCTTGTGACATAATGTTGTTTGTCAATGAGGATGCGAGTTTCAGGAAGTGTAGGTGTTCTATAGTGGCAAGGTTAAACTGGTCTGAGATACCTATCCCTCCCATTCTTGGAAGTTTAATTATTTTTCTTTCTTGTCCGCTACCTTCCCTGCCCCCGTAAAATCTTCAGCATGTGCTACCTGCTTAACCTCGGTGTCTTCATGTTGTATCCTCTGCTGCTGGTGCACGAGTCCAAAAGCGTACATAACCATGGCCAACGGGTCTCCCTGAGTAATACCTCCCGATGACTGGATGACCCCCATTTTCAACTCTTTCTTTCCAACTCTGTTGGTGACGAATAGTTGTGCTGTGTTAGTTCCCTGTACGTGTTGTCCACATATTTGACCATGATTGGGCATTACTACTACTACTACTACTACTACTACTACTACTACTATTTGCAGTAATGATTATACAATTAAAAAAAGTCCTCCTCCTACTTCTTTTCCTCCTCCTGTTCCTCTTCATTTACCCTTTCCTCCCCTTTTCCCTTCCTTTCTTCCACCCCTCGTCCTCTAATGATGGAGGAGGGGGAAGTTTAAAACTGATGTTAGACTAAAGAATAAGTTGGAGTGTGGCAGTGATGGAAAGTGTGGTAATGGAGGAGATCGTGGATAAGGAAGACAAAGGGTAGACGAGGAAAGTGGTTCCAACCCCAAGAAGAATGTTGGAGGAGAGAGTGGAGAAAGAGAAAGAGTGAGAGTGAGGTAGAAATGGAAAAGTGGAGACTTGTTCCATTGATCCTAAGGCTAACTTGATTTTTTTTTTTTTTTTTTTTTTGTCTGGCGAGAGCTGCTGTGCAGCGCAGATTCTTTCAATTGGGAATCTGTAAATTTTGGAAAACTGCTATTTTTAGACCAAAAACACGTCGAGGTTTAGAAAATTCTGGATATGGGAATCTGTAAATTTCAGAAATATGCTAATTTTGGAGCAAGAATATCATATATATATATATATATATATATATATATATATATATATATATATATATAAAGTTCTGGGTACCAGAAGCTTTTTCTTTTGCTCTAAATATTCTAGGTTGCTGATTTTTAATAAAGAAAAATATCTGTTATCAAATCAACCAGTTCAAATCTGGTTCTACTTTGATTCTTTTATTATAGTTATTTTCAGACAACTTTCAGAGACAAATATATATCAAACCAGTGAAAATAATATACAACGAATTTTGAATGACATTATAAGGTTAATTAAGAATGGTTAGTATGACTTAGTATAGTTCAGCAATTTCTTAAATCATTTTGTTTCCCTTGACCATATAAGGTAAACAGGAGTGAGTCATATTACATATATAATTCATAGACAGCAATAGAACAGTCGACATTAAAACCCAATTAATTTATTTTTGTTAAGACATTTCTGGAAAAAAGAGTAAAACATTTATGTTAGGTCAAAGCAACTTCCATCTAATTACCTTTTAATTATTCTAACCAGTAAGTTGGTTTTCTTGGATATTACCGATACAATGCGTACCTTAATTAGATTTATAAAACTGATACGCCTAATGCAATTGAAACTGATCCAACTTAGATAACCTGATACTAACTTAATCTAACATGAACTAGTTTCACTTAGCATAGTTTAACTTAATCTGGAGACTCAGGAGCTTAAATAATAGAATAAAAATAAATGGAAGAGTTCAGTGGAGAAGAAGGAAGTGATGAGATAAAAAAAAAAAAGGTGGAAGAGAATAGTAAGGGAAAGGTAATGAAGAGTATCAATTAGTGGAGGAGGAGGAGAAGTGAGAGGGGTAGTAAAATGAGGAAGAGGAGGAAGAGGAGGAGGAGAAGGAGTAGAAAGAATGGAGGAAGAATAGGAGTAGAATGAGAAAGAGGAGATGGAGAAGGAAGAGATATAGGAGGAGGTTGAGGAGGAAGTGGAAGAGGAGTAGGATGAGAAAATGGGGTGGAGAAGGGAGAGATGAAGGAGGAGGTGGATCTGGGAGTGGAAGAGGTGGAGGAAGAGGAGGAAGAGTAAGAGAAGGAGAAGGAGTAGAAAGAATGAGGGTAGAATAGGAGGAGTAGGATGAGAAAGTAGATATGGAGAAAAAAGATATATAGGAGGAGGTGGAGGAGGAAGTGGAAAAAGAGTAGGATGAAAAGGTGGCGTGGAGAAGGGAGAGGTGAAGGAGGAGGTGGATATGGGAGTGGAAGAGGTGGTGGAGGAAAAGAAGAAAGAGGAGAAAGAGTAAGAGGAGGAAAAGGGGTAGAAAGAATGGGAGAAGAATAGGAGGAGTAGAATGAGAAGGTGGAGGTGGAAACGAGATATAGGAGGAGGTGGAGGGAGAAGTAGAGGAGGGAGTAGGATGTGAGGATGGGGTGACGAAGGAAGAGATGAAGGAGGTGGTGGATATGGAAGTAGAAGAGGAAGTGGAGGAAGAGGAGGAGGAGGAGGTGGAAGAGGAGTAGGCGAAGGACGATAAGGAGGAGGAGATATAGGGGATGGAGTAGGAGGTGGAGTGGTAGTAGGAATGAAGGAGTAGATGAACAAAAAGGTGAAGAATAGGAGCTGGAGGAGAAGAAGTAGAGGGAAAAAGAGCAGGAGGAGGAGGAGGAGGAGGAGGAGGTGGAGGAGGAGGAAGTGGCGGAGGGGAGTGGGGGAAACGAGCAATAGGAGAAGCTAGAAGTGGAGGCGGAGAGAGGAAAATAGGGAGTCACAGTAGGAGTTGGAAGTGGGAGAGGAGAAGGTGGATAATGTATTTTGCCCCCGATAACCAGTCTTTCTATCCATGAGCACAAAATGTCGCGCTGAAGAAACGGAAATGGTCAAAGGGGTACTTCGGGACCAACGGGAACAAGGGATAAGAGATTGTCATTCTTCGCTTTGTCAAACCCGGTTTGTCAAACAAGCGTTTGAAGTGACGTTTGCCCGTGTGAATGGGGTATTTGGTTGTCAAACACGTATGTTAATCGTGTTTGACAACCAAATACCCCATTCACACGATCAAACGTCACTTCAAACACTTGTTTGACAAACCGGGTTTGACCAACCGTTTGACCGTGCAAATGGACCTTAAGGGTGTCAATAAAACCCATAAAATGCCTGAGAACATGATATTCATACAGTCAACACTATGTATGAGAGAAGAGGAAAAAAGAGAGGATGAAGAAGTTGTGGAGAAGGAAAAGGAAGAGGATCAGGAGGAAAAGGAAGAAGATGGTGGAAGAGGAGGAGAAGGGGGAGAAAAAGGAAGAAGATGATGAGAGAAGGAGATAGAGGACTTGGTTCTGGAATATTAAAAAGAAAATAGGAGAAAAAAAAGAAAGAGAATTAGGATATACAGGCCGCATAATGTGATGATAAGGTTGTTATGATCTCTGGCTTACAGTCTTTCTGACCTTGTAGACAATCGCACGACGTGCAAAGAAGGAGGATAAAAATAAATAAGAACAGGGAGAATGAAATCGTATACAAGTGAAAGCAAAAAATGATGGAGGGAAAAATAGTCAAATGTGTAGAATGACAAGGAGAATGGGAGGGAGTTGAGGGAGAAGAGTGAGCGCGGCGGTTCGTTGGTGTAGGCTGGGGAAGAGGGTGGAGATGTAAAATAGGTGACACACACGCACACACACACACACACACACACACACACACACACACACACACACACACACACACACACACACACACACACACACACACACACGCACACACATACGATACGACTCGGTGGCGCGGTCGGTATAGTCTCCGGCTGTCACTACAGCGGTCCGGGTTCGAATCCTGCCCAGGGTTGAAATAATTTCAGTATCGCTGTGCTTTGAGTCGTTACTCCAACTCTCGTGGGCGGGGAGTTGGAGGTATGTGTGCGTGTAAGGTCACAGTATTAACCATAGATCGGTAATACGAGCTCTGAGCTCTCTTTTGCGAGGGAAATAGCTGTCGATCACGATTCCAACACGTGCTCCAAAGACCATGGTGAACACACACACACACACACACACACACACTCACACACACACACACACGCACAAAGCTATGTATTGTAATTAGAAAGTAAGGAACAAGATCCTTTACACTGTAGTTAAGTAAATACGATTAGGTAAGTACATACACGTACACATACATATGTATTTATACACAGAGTAATGTGAACTTCAGGTTGTGTTCGTGTCTACATTATCTGTGCCAGACCCCAAGTAATACGATTAGGTAAGTACATACACGTACACATACATATGTATTTATACACAGAGTAATGTGAACTTCAGGTTGTGTTCGTGTCTACATTATCTGTGCCAGACCCCAAGACATAAATTTTCTTACAGCGAAGATACAGAGAGGTTAAGTCCTGTGAATCCCCGAGCGTTCTCAGTGACTCCTTTTGACTTCTACGTCGGCATGGACTCCATCGTTCCTTCTGACCTGTGTGACGTCTTAGCTATGAGTCATGACCACCGTGTAACTTTGGGTTCATATGGTTTCGTTTATTTCTTCTTTTCCTCCCTTATGAGATCGCTACAGCTTGTTTGACCTCGATGATCCTCACGAGCCAAGTCCTCCTCATGACAACCGGAAGTTCTTTTTCCTTTCCTCCTTCCTCTTTCCTTTGAAGACCTGTTTGACTTTTAAGAAAGTATTCTGGGTCTTGTCAAATGATCCTATTTATCTCTGGGGGGGTACTATATCAAAGGGGGATTTAATCCTACATTGATCTAAACTAATTCTTTCCAGAAGATTTTATTATAAGTTCTTAGTTCGAGGACATGCTTATGTTATCCTTATAGATGACCCTTGCATTGCTCCAGTATAATGACGTCGCAAAAGTTTGAAAATTAATGTTGTACCAAATCAATTCTTTAGGAAATCGAATGCCCTGTAATGAAATCTATTGGCAGATATAGATACTGTAAACCTGTCAGCAAACTCTCAAACCCAGCTATACCACTGAAAATGGCAACAGCCGAGTTTTTTTTTTTTTTTTTTTTTTTTTTTTTTTTTTTCAGAGTAAACACCATTTGATGACAAAGTCTTTATTGATTGTATAACAACTAGGTCAAGCCAGCCGCTTCTTTGGGATCGGTTTTTGTGGCAAGGGGAAAAAGTCTGTGGGAAAATGAACGCATTTTTAGGAATTCAATGATTCATTTATCGCGGGTTCGGCAGGCAAAAGTAGAAGGATAGGGGCTGGTGTCGATAGTTACTAATAAAAATGGGGAAGGGGACCAGAGACATACTTCTAGAAAACTTTAGTGAGAGGCAAACTGAAATAAGAGGATATAGTCAAAGAAACTGATAATAAAGTTAATCTTACAAGAGGAAACAAGATTGTATATACTTATGGGGATGTTATTGTTCGTGCAGAGCGTGTATATTTCTTACGAGAACTTAAGTGATTCCACTTCCCTTATTTGATAGTGATTGTTATAACTGAATTAATGCTGATACATATAAGACTCGACTTTTTGTGTATGGAGACGCCGTGGGGGGGGGGGGTGGAGCACAGAAGACGAGTACTCTATACGTAGAGGTCCGGGTGTTATGTGCCGTATTAGCTGTTCATGTTTGGTCAGAAGTCTTTCAAGCTGTCTCAAGTGCTGTTTATGTTAGTGTTGGGTGAATGGACGGATACTTGCTGCATAGTGAAGTAATTTAGAGGCTCATAAGTCATTCCTTTCGAAGATGGAATCTCGTACACACCAGCCTTGATGTTCTCGTTCTCTTCCTAATATTCTTTTATTGTTTTGCTTGTTTGGCATCATACTTTTATGGTACTTGCCTTAAACAATCGATCAAGAGTTGCGGAGGCGTCACTAGTTGGTAGTACAATCCTGATTGGTTTAATAAGTTTTAGGAATATTCTATCTGGTCAGGATAAGAATTATTCCGGTGTTTTATTTGATGAAGTTAATCTTAGAAAAGCAAACATAATTGTATACGCTTATAGGGGTGTTATTTTTCGTGTGGATCGTGTATATATATATATATATATATATATATATATATATATATATATAATAAACCGACCAATAGAGGGGAATCAAGCTGCCAGTAAAATAAACTTCGATAAACTTTCAGGCGAGTATGGTACGAGTTACTGCTACGGGAGAGTCAAAACACATAAACCTGGTAATAAAATCCAACCCACAATCTCTCAAATCCCTGCACCAACGTACAAACTTGCTAAGAAGCTGTGCACCACCCTGACCCCTTACACTCCTACCAACTACAGTCTGCAATCTACATCCGATTTCTTAGACTTCCTGAAGGTAAACTCTGCTAAAGGAAGGATTGCTTCTCTCGACGTGGAAGGGTTGTATACAAACATTTCCTTAAACCACAGAATCAATTACATCGTCAACCGAGTGTACCACGATGACACTACACCAAAACTAGATATCCCAGAATCTACACTACGTGTATTGCTTGAATGCTGCACTAAGGAGGTCCTGTTCATTTGCCTTCGCGGAAACCAGTACTGTTAAACTGATGGAGTGGCAATGGGATACCCTCTTGGAAGTTTAATGGCAAACATCTTCATGGGCAGCATAGAAGTATTCAGAAAAACAGAGACCCCAGACATTTGATGGCATTTTCATAAAGACCAAGAACAGTAATGAAACTGAAAAACTCCGACACCTTCTACAAGAGACCTCTGAACTCACCTTCATTATGGAAGATAGTGTTGACGGAGCTTTGCCTTTCCTTGACATTGTAGTGAAATAAACTGAATATTCTTTTACCACAGAAGTGTACACTAAACCCACAAACCCTGGACACTGCCTTAATGGTTTTAGTGAGTGCCCTCGGAGATATAAGGATTCTACCATCGGTGCTTACACCCGAAGAGCACTCACCCACTGTAGCACATGGAAACAAGTGCACAATGAAATCGAGGGTTCCACCCAAGTACTAATCAATAGTGGCTTCAGCAGTTAGAAATATATTAACCACCAGACCAAGAAAATAAGGGACGGTTGGGACATAGATAATAAATATATAAAAAAATAACATCTATTATAAATCTACATTTTCATCAGCCCATAAAAAAATTTAACATATAATGAAACATATTATAAAGAGAAACATTAAACAGGTCAACCCAGAGAAAATAATTAACTTGTTTATTATAAGACAAGGAAGACCAGCCAACTCCTAAAAACAACCCCACCAAGAAAGGAACATCAGAAATTATATATCATCTGTAGGTTTACTTGTACACGAAGGAACTGTGAAGCCCTCCCATCCACATATATTGGCATGGCGACAATGAGGTTATCCCGTTGCCTTTCATACCACCTGATATCGGGAGCCCCTAAAAACCACTTAAGAGAAGTCCACGGCACAACATTAACAAGAAACGCCTTAGAAGAAAACACTGAGATTTTGGAAATATGTACAGATTGTAGACACCTCTCAATCTTGGAAGCATTATACATTAAAGATTTGATGACCTTAGGGACCTCGTAAGTACGAGACAAATCGCCACACACTCAAGCATGTGAAATAACCCCACAAATCCAAGCCCGAGACAAAACGTCACAAGCCCAAGCATACGACATTTTGTCACAACACGAAGTAGAAGGGTTCCCTTACCACATGACATTTCATCACTGCCTGAGTTACCAGGTAACTTCCTCCCGTGAAGAGCTAGTATAGAAATTTAAGTTTATGAATATTAAATAAACACCGGAATGATTCTTATCCTGACCAGATAGAATATTCCTAAAAGCTACTGAAGAAGGGTTTTGAACCGAAATCGCGATGTAGCAAACATGACCACCAACAGTGAAGTCATTTACCTCCTTTCAAAGGAACATATGTCCATAGTAAGGCATATAGAAAATACATTTGAATTATAAATGCAAAATTCGCCATCACATTCAATGAAACATGAGAGAAAATCTCCTGTCCACACATACAAAGGATTACAAAGGCGGAGCATGCCGACAGGAGACCTTTTGGTCCATATCTAGGTTGGATGCGAAAAAAATCATAAATAATAATAAAATAATAAATAAAAACTATAACAATGTAAATACAAACAGGTAAATAGTAAATCATAATAAATTGACATATAACTAATAATAAATGAAAATCAGACAGACAAATGATAAAACAAAAACAAATAAATAAATACTATTAACACACTCACATATTATATATTATATATACATATATATATATATATATATATTAATATATATATATATATATATATATATATATATATATATATATATATATATATAAAGAGAATCGCCACTGACTGCGTATGTCACCCCAAATAATTTCTGAGAGTTGTCCCAGGATTCGAACCGGGACCTTGCTTAACACTAGGCCAGAGCTCTACCGACTGGGCTAATGGAACTATAAAAGTCTCGAACTTGGAAGTTGATCAAACTCCAGAAGAAAGTAAGTAGACTGATAACTGCAGTCCTTACTTAATTTTCATTGGGACAAGCTTAACGCATAGCCAGTGGTGAAGCTGGTACGAATCCTTAATGGGCTTTCGTCGTTGTAAATGTCTGAAGAGAATCGTCAGTGACGGCGAATATCAACCCAAATAACTCTCGACAGTTGCCCCGGGAATTGTAGACATACGCCGTCAATGAAGGTGTTTACAGCAACGAAAGCCCATCAAAGATTCGTGTGTGTGTGTATATATATATATATATATATATATATATATATAATATTTATACATACATATGTGTGTGTGTTTGTGTGTGTGTGTGTGCGCGTGTATATTTTATTACATATACGTGTATATTATATATATATATATATATATATATATATATACATACATATGTGTGTGTGTGTGTGTGTGTGTGTGTGTGTGTGTGTGTGTGTGCGTGTACATATTACATTGTATGAGTGTATATTATATATATATATATATATATATATATATATATATATATATATATATACGCACACACTAAGGAATATAAATATAATGCAAACACTATTCGCGAAAACCAAACATCGACTAGGATTGGCTGTAGAAAATAATTATTCATGTTAAAAAGAATCTGACTACATCAGACAAAAATGGACATTTCAAGTGGCGCCGTTCTTTTTTTTTTTACAGGAATAATATTTCGCGGGAGGATTACTTTGTTTAAAAAAGATCATGTGCTGGAAAAGCTGCATCGCTCGGGACTCCATAGTGAGCTGGAGCACGCTAGGTTCTGACTTGGTGCACGAACTTGTGATCCAGAGTGTGCGATGGGATGAACAAGCTTCGCCGCTACTCAAATCCACCTCATTTACTTGAACCAAATTGTCGTTTATTTACTTGAACCAAATTGTCGTTTATTTACTTGAACCAAATTGTCGTTTATTTACTTGAACCAAATTGTCGTTTATTTACTTGAACCAAATTGTCGTTTATTTACTTGAACCAAATGTCGTTTATTTACCTGAACCAAATTGTCGTTTATTTACTTATTATTATTTTTACTATTAATTACGGTCCCAAAAGATGCGTCTTTAATCTGCTTTGCTTTTGTAACACAATGCAACTACTACTCAAATCCACCTCATTTACTTGAACCAAATTTTCGTTTATTTACTTGAACCAAATTTTCGTTTATTTACTTGAACCAAATTGTCGTTTATTTACTTGTTATTACTATTCTTATTATTAATTACGGTCCCAAATGATGCGTCTTTAATCTGTTTTACTTTTGTAACACAGTGTAACTAAAACTCAAATCCACCTCATTTACTTGAACCAAATGGTGGTTTATTTACTTGAACCAAATTGTCGTTTATTTACTTATTATTTTTACTATTAATTACGGACCAAAACGCTGCTTTGTCATAAATCTGTTTTGCTTTTGTAACACTATAACTACTACTCAAATCCATCTCATTTACTTGAACCAAATTGTCGTTTATTTACTTGAACCAAATTGTCGTTCATTTACTTATTATTACTATTCTTACTATTATTAACGGACCTAAATGATGCGTCTTTAATCTGTTTTGTTTTGTAACACAGTAACTAAAACTCAAATCCAACTTATTTACTTATACTAAATTGCTGTTTATTTACTTATTATTATTATTCTTACTATTACTTACGAACCCAAATGCATCGTCTTTAGTCTGGGTATTTTTTGTCACACAATATAACTACTATTCAAATCCAACTCATTTACTTGAACTAAATTTTCACTTATTTACTTAATATTATTCTTAGTATTAGTTACCGACCCAAATACGGCTTTGTCAGTAGTCTCCTTTGCTTTTTGTAACACAATATAACTACTTTGTAAGTCTCAATTCTAATAAAGTCTCCAGATTGTCATTTATTCATGTCATTTCATCGACCCTGTTTAGATTCCAATTCTTTGTTCATCATTATAGTGTCACTCATTTATCTGTGTATTTCTTCGTGAAAAGATAAATTTCTTTAGATTTTTAGTTATTTAGTCATAATCTGTCTTTATCTTATTCTCACTCACTGTCATTTAATTGTCACTCGTCTATTCATGTTTCTTCATCGGTTGTGAAAAATCACTCATTTAAGTGTCATAACATTGTCAATTATTCATTGAGATCATTTCTTCATCGGCAAAATCCCTTGCAGTAAAGTTTGTCAGAAATCGATTTATATCATTCCTTTGACCGTTTTACCGTAAATAGTTTCATTTATTCATTTACATCATTTCCAAATTACTTGACATAAAACTCAAGTTAATTTCCATCACTAGCTTGTCACTCGTTCATTTATATTTTCCTTGCAAAGTGGACTCATTGAAAACACTTCCAACCCCGCATGCTACTAGGTAAATATACACACACACATACACACACACAAACAAACACACATACACACACACACACACGCACACACACACACACACACACACACACACACACACACACACACACACACACACACACACACACACAAAGTCTAAACCTCACCCTTCGTTACCGTTCTCATTTTTCTCACTCGTGATAATTATAAATTTTAACATAGTCTCCTGTGGTCTGCAAACCGTATCCCTCCTTTTTTTTTTTTTTTTGACACATCCGTAGAAATCATTTCCATCACAGTCACAACTACTACCATAGGTACTAATGCCAATAATACTATCACTATATCTTCAGCATACTATCAACTCTCTCGTCCCTATCGCTGGTGACACATCCACTATATTCATAACTAATATCACTTCATTCTATGCTTCAACTATTACTGCTATCACCCCCCACTACTACCACTACAACTATGATTACTACTATCATTAATTGGTAGTACCATTATTACTACTATTGTCACTACCACAACTACTACCGCTATTCTATTCTCGGCCACTACTGCATTTTCCTTCTCATCTTCCTCTTCCTCCTCCTCCATCTCTTTCTCCATCTCCTCCTTCACCCCCCTATCCCTTTCCTCTTCATTTTCTCTCTCTATCCTGTGTCCTCCATTCTTCCTCCTTTTGCTTCTTCCACTCCTCCGTTAAATTATATTCACTCTCGTTCAACTCTTCAACTTTCTCCATCTCTCCCTCCTCCCCTACCCTCCTCCTCCTCCTCCTGGTCCTTATACTCCTCCTCCTCCTCCTCCTGGTCCTTCTA
This sequence comes from Oratosquilla oratoria, assembly GCF_046742065.1. Classification (NCBI taxonomy): domain Eukaryota; kingdom Metazoa; phylum Arthropoda; class Malacostraca; order Stomatopoda; family Squillidae; genus Oratosquilla; species Oratosquilla oratoria. Next base: position 9,700,756 of record NC_134809.1, read on the forward strand.
CTCCTCCTCCTCCTGGTCCTTCTACTCCTCCTCCTCCTCCCCCTCCTCCTCCTCCTTTTCCACTCCTTCTCTCCCTCTCTCCCTTCCTCCACGGACACCCTATTCTCCCCCCCTGTTTCCACTCTCCCTTCTAATATATTGTTTCTTTCTGCCAACCCATTCCTGTCTCTATTTTCTCAAACAAAAACATTCTGTTTGTGCGTGTGTATGTGTATATGTGTGTGTGTGTGTGTGTGTGTGTGTGTGTGTGTGTGTGTGTGTGTGTGCGTGTGAATGTGTAGATACACTGAACATGTATATATGTGCCTAAGTGTATCTCTTTGTGTTTGTGAGTGTATTTTAACTACTTCATCATTTTTCTTATTTCGTAATTTGACACACAATCAAAACCACATTGTATCATTAGTCTACTTCTCTATCAGGGGAGTAAAATTATTCAGACTTCAGACAGAATCTGCAGACTATATCAATCTTGGATAAAGGAATATCATATTCTACATGTGTTATTACCATGCCCTAAACTATCACCAATTCTAAATAAATCTACTTAACTTTCCGCTCCTCCAATCACACTGACCCTCAACCTCCTTCAGTACCTCAAACCGCCCCTACTACCGCCTCATCACCCGCCCCTATCAAACCGCTCACCATCAATTCTCAACTCCCCACGGAACTCTCCACTCTCTCAAATCTCCCCCTCGTCGCCATTCAGGGAACTGCAATTCTTGATAATTATACAACAAATACAGGAATAATTGTTAATAGAAAATAAGTTCCGCCGTACGGCAATTCGTCATAATCACAATTTGGGTTTCAGAACGGGATGAGGTTATCGCAAAATACGAAAAGGGATCGTGGCTCTGTGGCTGAGGGCGGGGCCAGGAAGGAGTGTTTGTGTTCTTGAAAGAGGACTCGAGAGAAAGAGTCGTATGATTTCAGGAAAATTCATACTATTCATATTTAAATGGTATTACGTTACAGTCGACTCTGCGTATACGTTGTTTTATATATATATATATATATATATATATATATATATATATATATATATATATATATATATATAGAATTAAGCTCCACAGCAAGGACTCGAACCTTTGCCTTAGCGAGTGCTTATCTTAAGCAAAGACGATAGCTTTGAGCCAACCGGACCGTACAAAAGGAACGCCCTGAACCACTTATCAAAATGACCCCCCCACACACTCACACTCACACACCCACACACACACACACACACACACACACACATACACACTCACACACACACACATATACACACATATATACAGTATGTGCAAGCGAGCATATACTCGTTCGAGGCGTAATTTACAATGTCCAATTCTCGACGGTTCTATAGAACAAATGAACTCTGCATAGGAGAAAAGCGATTTTGCTTTCACGCAACACACGGAAGCGTCATTGACCAAGACATATCCTCCTTTAAGCTTTTCATTCCTGGCTCTCTCTCTCTCTCTCTCTCTCTCGCTCTCCCTCTCTCTCTCTCTCGCTCTCTCGTCCCTTAACACCCAAATTTACTTTTAAACAAAGGACTTCCGTAAAGGCTCATTTACATATAAGCGGAATTTTTCTTTCGCGCTCCAAAAACGAAGGAATTTATAGCAGCTGGAATCTGCGAACCATCTGGGTCTGACGGACGCACAGACAGACGGGCTAATAATATACGCCAACAACAGGCGAACAAACAGACAGACAGACGGGGAGGAAGAGACGGATGAAGTGAACACACAGAGACGGTAGAGTCCGTCTTAAACTGACGGACTCACAGATAGACAGATAATCGGATGAGGAAGACAGTTAATCAGAAGGAAAAGAGACAGGACCGTAGACAAACAAGTAGATAATACACAGTCAAGTAAATTTATGTTAATCGGTTTAACTTTACGACGCACGATTTATGCGTACATTTATTTTGGCCTTCGCCAGGATGCTCCATTCAGCCAAGGTTACTTCCCCGTAAAAAGAAAACCTTTACCTAAGCAGAATTAAACGAAAGAAAATTATGTAACTTAACCCTCTAAGGACTGAATTATTTTTTGTTTAGAATTTTGATCAAATTCATGTTTATTACCTTAAATATTATAAACGTTTACTGCGTAAGTTCTTGCAGAATGAATCATACACTAGTTTGTGGCATACCTGTTTTTTGCCATCCTGTACTTATTTTAGTGTTAATGGCATATATACAAAAACTTTTTTATGTGACCATATGGTCACGCTAGTTTTCAAGGGTTAATGAGCATTACTGATATAGAAAGAGCAATGTTCTGTGCTACTAATATATAATTTCAAAATAGATTCAAATGGATCCGCTATACTGAAAAATAATTTAAGGAAATTTTTATAGTATTAGGATATAGTCTATAGAAAATATATAAATCTATGATGCAAAACTATGCTATAGTGAGATACAGTACCCTCGAATCGCTTTGTTGGGAATCAGTGAGTGTGAACGAAATGTGGAATTTATGAACAAATTGAACATGCACAGTGTGTCCAACACAAAATAGAGAGACTCCATTACATTGACGTTCGTCAGGCAAGTGATATCAATTGAAATGCATTGAATCAGTTGTTGCAAAATAACACTGGCTTCAGAAAAAGTCCT
>NC_134809.1:9708381-9720881 GCF_046742065.1 Oratosquilla oratoria
TATATGTATATATATATATATATATATTATATATATATATGCGTATATACTTGTACATATATACACGTATATGCATATATACACATGTCCATATCCATATGTATTTATAGATTCACCTGTCCCGTTATCTTCATACATATGACTTCGAGAACTTACTTCGTATACAAATTCTTTCTTCAGGTTTTTCTGTTAAACTTTTGCGTTATGAGTTTCGCCATCTATTCTCCACCCATCCCCCATCACCTTTTCTCCCCATATATGATGTTCAAGTTGGGTGTTCATTGCCCCGTGCGGGGGAGGCGTCAGACACTTCCGAGAGCTCCTCAATATCAGCGGCACGGGTCCGCGACAGAGTCTAGTCATCCGTGGATTCAGAGTTGGAATTCCTTCGCCCCGAAGCCCTCGGTTCTTTCCTCCCCCTTCGCTCGTCCAGGTACTTTTCGAATTTCGGTACTGCGACTTGGGAAGTTTCCGCGGTGATGGTTTCTTTCCCGCACTTTTGCGCTTTGGCGTCTGACTGTAACGGAGATTGGGGAAGATGGAGGTGGTCTGCGTAGCTACGGTACGCGCGTCCGCATGTGGGGGGTGCTCGCTTTCCCGCACACGCGCATACACACATGCACACATCTATGTACATACAAACACACACACAAAGCACAGAGACGCACACACGTACACGTACACACATACACACACACACGCACACACACACACACACACACACACACACACACACACACACACACACACACACACAATATCGCTGAGCTGCGAGTCATTGCTCCAACTCTCGTGTGCTGGGAGTTGATGTGTGCGTGTAAGGTCACAGCATTACCCATAGATCGGTCTTATATAAACTCTGAGCTCTCTTCCGGGAGGGAAGTAGCTGTCAATCACGAGTCCAACACGTGATCCAATACCATGGTGAATTTCCTGTTGAATATCACACACACCAGCCACACACACCAGCCACACAGACACACACACACACACACACACACACACACACACACACCTTAGTCGACTGAGTCTTCATTTCCTTCTAGTTCTTCTGTGGTCCCACAACTGAATAAAATATAAAATCTGCGCCAACTTTTCAAAGGGTCAAGAATATATTGTTATTTTCAGAAACTAGACACATGAAATGTTACTAGACCTGTGTGACTCCTGTTACCCAGTGTTATTCCTATATAACAATTATTGTACCGTGTTTGTCTTATCATGATCCAGAGATTTTGCAAATATAATCGTATTAATGCGATAGTGCCTTCAGTTAAATCGCATGTTTATGATGCCTGAAAGCCTCTGGACTTTACATTAAAATATCCTTAAGAGAAATTCGGCATTAAATCACTTTCCTTTTTATGTAGAATCTTATACTATACGTTTACTAAGTATCACGCTTTCTTTTGCACTAGTGTTCTTAAATCATAGTTCAGATTTGTATTTTCTTGTGATCTTTGTTCCATCCCTTGCTTTATCCCTCAAGGCTTCTATTATTACTCTTCTTCTTCAATCATTGGAGAGAAGAATTTGCCCCCTCAAAAAAATTGTGGAAGCCTGATTTAAGGATGTCCATTGCACTGTAATAGGTTGGTTTTATCTTAGCTAAATCTATTATTAGGCAATAAGAACATGATAATTAATACTGGCACCAAACAACCTCATTCACTGCAGTGTTGCCACCTATCTTCTTGATAAGATTTTCCTCGTTTTTCTTAAAAGACGTGAATGAAGAAGCCAAAAAAAGAAAACATACAAAAGAAAACAAAGCAGGCGATGAAGATGGAGGAGAAATCAAGAAGAAATAGAAAGATAAAAAGGAAGAGGCGGTGGGAATAAAAGTAAGTCTATTTGCATACAACGAAGGAAAGCCTTCAGCAGCAAATGATGACTGAAAGGGGAGAAGCTGAAAGAATTACTGAGGAGGAAAAGATGAGACTTTCAGACGGAGGGAGGTTTTACAATTTTCTTCCAGTGATGCGGGCCCATGTATGCCCGCACGCGCACACACGCACGCACACACACACACACACACACACACACACACACACACACACACACACACACGTGCTCATACATACACAAAAACACACACACAAACATATACACAAACACAGAAACATTCAGATCCACACACACACACACACACACACACACACACACACACACACACACAATCATGTACAAAACACACACACAAACGATCTCCTTTCCAAAAGGTGGCAGTATTGCAGTATTATGACGCCCTAATATACTATGTGTATATTTATAAATAAATGTAAATGTACATGTGTATATATATACATATATATATATATATATATGCATGTATATTTATGTATATGTATTTGTATATGTGTATATATGTATATATGTACACATGTATGTGTGTGCATATATGTATATATGTACACATGTATAGGTATATGCATATTTATATATGTATAACTATATATAACTATATCATATATATATATATATGTTGAAGTATGTAAGACAATATATATATATATATATATATATATATATATATATACAGGGTGACACAGAAAAACGGGAACTTTTGAAAAACCTAATGAAAATAGAAGAAAGCCCTCCCAGAAAATATTGACAGCAATTGAACCACTACAACTTGCCTTTTAAGAGACAGTAATCCAAATTATCAATGTTTGAAAATTACGTCCTGTAGATGGCGTCCTCCTGTACGTATGCATTCTTCCAATCTGCTGTTGAGGTTCCCCATTGCTCGCTGCAACATCTCAGCTGGGATACCACGAATTTCGTCTTGAATTCTTTGTTTCAATTCATCCATTGTCCTTGGCCGAGTCGTGTAGACCCGATTCTTCAGGTAGCCCCTCAAGAAAAAATCACAAACGAACAAATCCGGTGATCTTGGGGGGCCAAGGAATGTCACCGAATCTTGGGATGACACGATTACCGAACAATTCTGGCACAGCTGCTATTGATTGCAGTGCAGTGTGGGATGTCGCACCATTCTCTTGAAACTAGGTTTCGCGAAATTGTGGAAAACTGTTCAATGCAGGTGCAACAAAATATTACAACATACATACATATACCAAAAGATTTTCCCCCTACACGGGGGGGTAGCCAAAAAGAAAAAGTCATAGAAAACACTCCCACCCATTCAATTTCCTATATATTCCACTCCCCTCCACCCTCCTCCCTCTCTCTTATCTTGGCACCTCCTGGATGACGGGTCATCCCTGCATCCTGTCCACTGCCCTGGGTCAGAAGCAGTGTCGCAAGACACAGCACATCCACAGCAAGGCCGCTTCATAATATTGCAACACCTAAAAAATACCGATCCAAAGTGACAGTTACTGTTTCTTTGATCATTTTCGGAAAAGTAAGGTCCGATGACGCCATGTGACGAAACTGCTCACCATACTGTCACCTTGCTGACATGTAAAGGGCGTTCATGAACTTCTTTAAGGCTGCTGTCTGCCCAATAACGATAGTTCTGCTTATTCATGTAACATGCGAGATGAAAATGGGACTCATCTTAATCCACAGCTTTCCAGAAATTCATTGTCCTTGTTTATGTTTGTGATAATTTACCGACAGAATTGTAATCGCAAGTGGTGATTGTTCTCCTTCAGTTGTTGCACGATTTTCAGCTTGTGCAGATGAAATTTTAAATCAAAATGGAGAATTCGGCGGACACTTTCTCGGGAAACACTGACCCCAGCTGCTTGGTTACTAACTGAACGGCGTGGGCTCCGTAAGACTGAAACGCGGACAGCTTCGATATTCTGTGGAGTACGAGCACTTCTCGGTCGTCCTGTCGGTTTCATTTTTAGAGCAGATCCAGTCTCTTCAAATTTTTAAACCAAATTTTCTATCGCGTGCTTCCAGGGAACCTGACCATGACGTCATAAATTGAAAAAGCGTCGGAATTCCCTCTGTGCATCTTCTAAACTATCATTATTTTTGAAAAAAAAAAAAACGCTGTTGACCGTTCCATTGCTCCATGATTACTAAATAGCGAGAGTGTTTACAGTTCAATGTCCCTGTTCCGCAGTGCTGCCAACTGCATATGGCTGCCACAACGCATTTCAAAAGTTTCCGTCCTTCTGTGTCACCCTGTATATATATATATTATATATATATATATATAAATAAATGTATATGGATTGATGTACACCTGTTTAAGCATAAATAAAAGTTGTAACTACATTTTTAATGTAATTTACATAAACATTTGTGACATTCACTTTTTTTTCCTCTGATGTAGGCGTTCAGTAAATGGAAAAAAACAAAAATAATTCTATCACCATTATTATTATCTATTGCTTAATTCTGCTCTCCATATATTATATATATATATATATACATATATATATATACATATATTATATATATATACACATATTTATACATATATATATATATATATATATATATTTATATATATATTATATATATTTGTTATATACATATAGTTTATTTTTCTTTTGTTTATTTTTGTACACTATAAAAACTTCCTCATTACACTACCTTGTAATTGCATGACGTTGCTCCCTGAACCAACATGTCTCGTTCCTTCAAGGGAATTTTTTTCTTTTTATTATTTTTTCTTTGTCATAATATATTCATTTTTTCACTCCAGAATGTCACCATCATTAGCGTCTTTGTGGCCTTAGCACGCATGATTTGAGCCTCCGGCGCTTGTGGGCGGTAAGGTGACGCATAATGTAATGCAGGTTATAAGGCCTCGGTACGTCCTCATGCAAAGACCTTCTCAGCTGCTAAGCAAATACGTAGATCACGGCTGGGTCATGTTGGGTCATGTTGCCAACGGGATGTGCTTGTTTGCTGTATAGAAATACGTTCGTTTTGTTTGTGCTCGTGTGTGTTATGTTAAATGCACATATAAATATACAAGGAAGCAGACACACACACACACACAAAAATGACAAGCACACACGCGCACACACACATGCAAACGCTCGCCCACACACACACACACACACACACACACACACACACACACACAAATGCGGCCGAATTATCTGGAGCTTATCTACATCGGATTTTACTGGCAGCTAACTACTTCGTAGTAACGGAAAATTAAATAAATGACCTGATTGGGAAAATCTTAAGAATTGAACCATCGCCCACATTTCTCTGTATATATACATATATGTGCCTGTGTGTGTGTGTGTGTGTGTGTGTGTGTGTGTGTGTGTGTGTGTGTGTGTGTGTGTGTGTGTGTGTGTACGTGCAGGTGTTGTGTGTTATTTTGTGTCAGTGTGGTCACGTAAATATTTGTACCATAGGAACACCATCACCCGCATAGGAACGGGAAAAGGAAGGACAGGAACAGGAACAGAATCAAAATTAAGAAGAAAAAAAGAAAAGAAAATCATCGGCAGACTCTGGAGTTGCCTCAAGAGCTCGGCTCCGGTCGAGCACAACAAAAACATCAACACTAAGGAAACGGAAATTGCAGTTTGCAATGGCACGTCTAAGCGCACTGGCGGTCGGCTGCAACAACAACAGCGTAGAGGGAAATCTCTTCGGCTGAATAAAATCGTTTGAATCATATTTATTTTTCCTCTTTTGATAATTCACTTGACTTTAGCCAGAAAAAAATTACTATCCCATTGCTAAGACAGCGGCCGGAATAGACTAGGAAATAAGTAAAGAGATGTGATATAGATATAAGAATAAATAAATCGATTTATAAACAAATAAAAAATAAAAATCATATGTACGAAACACAAAATTCAATGTATAGATAAACAATGAAATGAATATGTAGGAAATAGCGAATATGATTATATTTGCATGAAAATTGCAAATAGATAATTGGATGAAAATTAAAGTATAAACAAATGGATGCACAGCTAATTGAATCACCGACTAATTAATTTATAATTAAATATATAAGCTGACGTATAAATATGTAATCAAGTTAATGAATTCATGAAAAATAGATCAATAACAAGGTAATTAGAGACATCGTGTCACATTTAGTACTTTTGTGGAATTTCTTGTAACCAACATCAGGCGTCCTTATTTGATTTAGAACAATCACTGGATATGTGACTAAACTGCATCATTTCTATCACCCTTTCAAAGTAGTTGCACAAGATTTATGGACATTTAATTATTTTGTTTTGATTGACGTCAGACGATTGTATTTGTTAAAAGAAAAACTGGACATGAATATGTTTAATCTTTTGTAACCCTCCCCCCTCCTTTTTTTTTTTTTTTTTTAATGCGCCTTGCAAAACAAATGGCGTCCGTGCACCATCATCTTCAGGTTCATCTGGCAGAGATGACAAAACTTTAGGGATTAGCCGTGCGACTATCAGCACACATGTTCTCGATCTAGTCTTTTTGTCATCTTATGTATCTTAATATGCAAATGAATTGTATGTTGTTGAACATTTTACCATACACAAGTTCTACGTCAGGGTATGGGTGTAGCCGAGATACAAAGGTCTATTTTATCAATACAGTATTTACAAAAATAAATAAATAGATAAATAAATAGATAAATAAATGAATATATAAGTAAATAAATAAATAATAATTAATAAACAAATAAATAATGAATGAATGAATTAATAAATAATAATGAATAAACTGATAGATAGTAAATAAATAAAATAAGATAAAAATAAAAGTTTGGTATATAAGAGTATCCTAACCCTCACCAAGTAAAATTTTGCATAACATATTTAGGAGACTTTTTTTTTTTTTAAAGATAATGCTGAAGTGATGGTTGGTCCATAATCACAGAATCCTCCTTTAAAGCAACTCGGCATTTTAGATTAAACATTTCACTTTCACGCACAATGCTTGCCTTACAAACTATATTTCTTAACAAAACAGGAATAGTAGATCGATTGATTCATCCATGTAAATATTTTTCTATTTAACACACACTACTTCACTTACAAAATACATTTCTTAATAAAACAAGAACAGAAGATTGTATTATCATTCTTGAATAATTTTGGTCCAGCGACAGGATTTCTGAGAGCGACTGTACGGCCTGAGACTAGTTTATATTAAAACAGAAGAGGCACATTATAATCCATGGAAGCTGCTAAAGATTTTAATAAGCTTCTGTACCTTCCCCTTAATAGCAAACTTTCGGGGTCTTGATGGCGCTTAACCCAACTTTTTTTCCTCTCCCCTTTCTCTTTTTCTCCTCGCTCTCTTTCTCTCTCTTTTTTTTTTTTCCTTGTCTCCCAAAGACCAGAGGAATGGCGAAATGGTCACAGATAACAATGGGACGAGGAGTGTGTGAAAAAGGATGCGGTTTAACCGATGAAAGATTTTGGAAAATACCCAATGATTTAGGTAAACAAATATATTTCTCCATTCAGTGAAATATTAAAGATTCTTACGCAGTAACTGTCACAAAAGGAATGTGGCACATTGATAATATAATTCTATTCGTAAGATATTATTTTCATAAGTTGAACCATATACTGTTATTGAATACAATCTTGGAGTTTCGCAACTACTTTCTAATCTAAAATAAAAACAGAGCCATACAACCAAATATACAACCTATACAACCATATATAGGTTGACAACAATCTCAAACAATTGATACGACATTGGTAACTGTTCCAAAAAATATACTTTAGCTTAATGAATTTCCTCGAGATGCTCGCAATTCCAATTTAATAGAAATTCTCGTTTGTGGCAATACGTCTTTTGGAATTCTTACTATTACTGCAGACGATAAAAAACAGTTGTCTGTCTTAGATAGCATTCAACCTCGTCTTCTTTATATTTTTGTTTGCTTGTGTATTTTTATTTCTATTATTATTTTTGTGTTTGGCCTAGTACTCTGGTACTATTAAGGTAATATTTATGCTTATTATACTGATTCTAAGGTATGTTATGTTTTGCTGCGTCCCTAATGTTGTTTGTCTTTAATTGATGTCCTGATTTTGAGCATTGTATTCATGCAGTTGTTGATTTATTTGCACTCATCAATATTGATAAGTATTTTAGACAAATGATTTGGATGATGGAGAACATAAACACAGGGGAAAGCTCGGAACACTAAACACTCTAACGTTTCGTTCGCGTAGAACTTCTTCAGAGAAGTTCTACGCGAACGAAACGTTAGAGTGTTTAGGGTTCCGAGCCTTCCCCTGTGTTTATGTTTTCCATCATCCAAATCACTTATCAATATATTTTCCTTTTATTTGTACTATTTTCAATTGGGATTTGTTTCTTGTATTACAGCATGACTGAAAGGTTAAGTAACTTTGATGTGGATTTTAACTGCGTTGTCTTCTCTTTTCTGGTAACTTATTTTGTAAAGTGGTGTCTTACCTAGCGACGAATGTATATTCTAGAGTAACGATCGCTTGGGAGACCTTTACCAGAGTGGCACACATGCCCCTGTATGTTGATTCCCTTTGCTATCTCTGTATATCCCTGAAGACGAACCCCGGACAGGGTTCGAAACGTAGGAATAAATTTACATCGACGTTTTCTTTCTTCTAAACACACATACACACACACAATATATATATATATATATATATATATATATATATGTGTGTGTGTGTGTGTGTGTGTGTGTGTGTGTGTGTGTGTGTGTGTGTGTGTGTGTTTCACCATGGTCTTGGATCACGTGTTGGGCTCGTGATCGACAGCTATTACCCTCCCGGAGGAGAGCTCAGAGCTCGTATATGACCGATCTATGGGTAATGCTGTGACCTTACACGTACACACCCAACTCCCCGTATACGAGAGTTGGAGTAACGACTGGCAGCGCAGCGATACTGAAATTATTTCATGCTTGGGCGGGTGTGTGTGTGTGTGTGTGTGTGTGTGTGTGTGTGTGTGTGTGTGTGTGTGTGTGTGTGTGTGTGTGTGTGTGTGTGTATGTGTGTGAAGGCTAAATCACTTACCTTATGGCTTTGGAAATCGTATAATACAGTTAACTGGGCTTTAGATACTTGCCACTCCCACCCAGGATCCAAGACCTCTTATTTAGTTCAAGTTCCTCTAGAGATTTTGCGTGGCACGATGGTAGTCGACCGAACCCGCAGTCAGGAGGACCCGGGATCGAAGCCTCGCGGTAATCAGATTAGGTTATTTGAAAGACGATTCTATTCAGCTTAAGGGATAGAATCGAGACGAATTTTTTTTCGATGAACTGAGATTCCATTTTCTTTTTTTTTCTTTTTAAGTGCGGCTTCCGGGCTGAATAATATCGTTCATTTCATAGACACAAAACGAGTCTCCGGCTCAGTGTGGGTTCGGAAATGAGAATTCACTTTCCTTCATACAAAACAATTTTGACAAATTGCCCTCTACAATCGTTTTATGTTTCATTCTTGTGTGCCTACGCCTTTTGTGTTATTTATGGTTCTCGTCATCTTATTTACGTTGTTTGTCGTTGTCGTTGTCATTGTTGTTGTTGTCGTTGTCGTTGTCGTCGTCGTTGTTGGCGTTGTCGTTGTTGTTGTTTGTCGTTGTCGTTGTCGTCGTTGTTGTTGTTTGTACAGGGCCACTACACTATTTTCATTTCTCCTTTTACCAATTTTGACTCCATTTCTCTTCGCTTTCTCCCTCTCTGGTCACTCCCGATGTTCCTCTTCTACTTTTTCCATATTCACCAACTTAAACAATTTCTCACTTTATTTCTCCTTTTTCTCGCATCTCTACCATTCTCATTCTTCTTCTCTTCTCTTCAAATTCATTATCTTTCTCATTTATCATCTTTATTTCCATCTACCATTCTCATTCTTCTACTCTTCTCTTCAAATTCATCATCTTTCTCATTTATCATCTTTATTTCCATCTTCTCCCTCAAATATTCTTTTACTTCTTCACTTCTTTCTTTTCTTCCTTTTACCCCGATTTCTACTTATATTCTTCCTCATCCTCATAATCTTCCTTCTTCCCTTCCTCCTTTTATTTCTTCTCCTCCTCCTCTTAAACATTCTTTTCCTTCTTCACCTTCGCTTCTTCTCCATCTATCTTGCTCACACTCTGGCTTTACCTCCTCTACATCCAGCGCTTCCTCCTTCTCCTCCTCCTCCTCCTTCTTCTTCACCTTTTCTTCCTCCTCCTCCATCTCCTCTTCCTCTCCCCATCGCATAACATCTTCTACTCCATTTCACCCCTCGTTTCTCAATCCTTCTACTTCCTCTTCCTCTACTCCGCACACCTTGTTCACTCTACCGCTTCCTCCTCCTTCCTCTTCACCTCCTCTTCCTCCTCCATCTCCTCTTTCCCTCTTTCTTTCTACTCCATCTCACCCCTCGTCTCACTCCTTCCTCCACTTTCTTTTCCTCTCTTCCATACGCCCTTACTCTCTGACTTTCCTTTCTCTGTCTCTAAGTCTTCCTCATTCTCCTCATTCACTTTCCCTTCCTCCTCCTTCTCCTCTTCCCTTCCCGATGGCATAACACCCTCCACTCCACCTTACCCTCCGTTCCATCTCACCCCTCGTCCCTCTCGCCTTCTTCCACTTTGTCTCCCCTCCCCCCCCTTGGGCCTAAGGAGAGCCATCAGGAATATATATGTCAGTATTAAGAAATCAAAATTGCTCACACATCTGTCGACTCTGTAAAAGAACACGAGGGAGATGGGGAGAGGGAGAGGGTGAGGGAGAGGGTGAGGGTGAGGGTGAGTGGAGAAGAGAGAGACAGCATTGTGGACTTAGGGGGAGGGGGAAAGTGGAGTGGGGAGGGGGTGGGATGAAGGGAGGGAGAATTTTAGTCCTGGGAAAAGAGGCAGAGAGGAGAGGGAGAGGGAGAAGAAAAAAGGAGGAAGAGGGAGAGGGAGAGGGAGAGGAAAAGGTTAAGGAAAGGGAGATGGAGAGGGATAGGGAGAGTGACGGGGAACTGGAGAGGGAGAGGGAGATGGAGAGTGAGGGAGAAATGTAGAGGGAGAAGGAGAGGGAGAGGGAAAAGGCGAGGGAGATTAAAAAGGAAATGGGGAAGGAAAGGAATAGGGAGACAGAAAGTGAAAGGGAAAAGGAAGGGAAAGAGATGGGAGAAGGAGAGGAAGAGGGAAAAAGAAAAGGAAGATTAAAAGGGAAATGGGAAGGAAGAGGAATAGGGAGAAGGAGAAGGAAAAGAAAAGTAAAAAGGAGAAGAAAGAGATGAGGAAAGTGAGAAGAAGAGTGAAAGGAAGAGGAAGAGGAGGAAAGGGAATTGGAGAGGGAAATGGTAAAGGAAAGGGAAAGAGAAAGAGAGGAAGATGGAAATTGAGATAGAAAGGTAGAGATATTGATAAAATATATATATATATATATATATATATATATATATATATATATATAAATATATATATATATATATATATATGTATATATATAGATAGACAGATTAGATAGATAGAATGTTACATATATTTAACCGTGATCCTATTTCGACATTCATAAGAACGTGTATGTGAACATCACGTACGAATAATTTCTTGTCCAGGAACAGTGGGATAAACAAATTCCTATAGAGTTTGTGACCATAAAGGATCATCCATCTTGGTAACAAAAGTAAACAAGGAACTCAGTGTCTTTCGTATTTGATAAATTACAATTCGACAGTTTTCTGTGCCCTTAAGCCTGCGCACACTCAGCTGTATATACATTCAAATGACGTATGATTACTACTTTAGATAAAGATATCACGATTGATAGGGCGTCATAGATCAACTCTTGAAGAGTAGAGGAGGACGTCTGATCAATTTGTAATGTTAGACTCCATTACTAGATTTTATCCAACCAATTTATCCAGTTTGGTTTTATTTTTTTCTTAATTTTAGTTATTTCATTTGATACAACGTCACGCGTGTAATTGTTACCATGTTTGATTTTTTTCAACACAATGAATATTCTTGTTTTAGTTTTGTCTAACTTCAGGCGATTTTAGTCAGTTGAGAGAGTTGGACCTTAGTTAAACAGACGAAAGTTGTTTTCTATTAACCTTCTTTCTAATAGAGGTGTTTAAGTGGATCAAAGGCTTTAACGAGGGTGACGTAAACAAGGTCATCATGTTAAGACAACAGGGCAGGACTCGCAGTAATGGATTTAAACTGGATAAATTTAGATTTAAGAATGGCAAGAATTGGTTTACTAATACGGTGGTCAACGAATGGAACAGACTTAGTAACCATGTAGAAGTGAGCGCTGAAAATATCGGTTGCTTTAAGAAACGGTTAGACAACTTTATGGATGGGGATGACAGGTGGTAATGGACATGGAACTGTCTAGTGTAGGCCTTATGGTCTCTTGCAGTCTCCTTCATTCTTATGTTCTTATGTTTCTAGGTTGACAAACCTCTTAGTCTCTCTTCGGTTAATCCAATTTGATTATTCTATCATGTTTAGTTGATTTATTTATTGATTTATTTATTAATTTATCTATTTATTTATTATGTGTTTGTTTATTTATCTATTTATTCATTTATTTAGTTTTTAGTTTGTTTTGTTCATTTATATATTCATTAATTAATAACTTTATTTATCTATTTATTCATCTA
>NC_134809.1:9725881-9755881 GCF_046742065.1 Oratosquilla oratoria
AGGTTAGGGGAGAGAGGGAAGAAGATAAAACGGAGGGATAAGCTACAGGGAGTGAAGAGGAGAGAGAGGAGGGAGGAAGGGAGGAAGAGGAAGGATAGGGGAGAGAGGGAAGAAGATAAAAGGGGGGTAAGCTACAGAGAGTGAAGAGGAGAGAGGAGGGAAGAAGGGAGGAAGAGGAAGGATAGGGGAGGGAACGAAGAAGATAAGAGGGGAGAGTAAGCTACAGGGACTGAAGAGGAAAGAGGAGGGAGGAAGGGAGGGAGGAAGAGGAAGGATAGGTGAGAGAGGGAAGAAGATAAAACGGGAGGTAAGCTACAGGGAGTGAAGAGGAGAGAGAGGAGGGAGGAAGAGGAAGGATAGGGGAGAGGGAAGAAGATAAAACGGGAGGATAAGCTACAGGGAGTGAAGAAGAGAGAGAGGAGAGAGAGGAGAGAGAGGAGGGAGGAAGGGAGGAAGAGGAAGGGAGGAAGAGGAAGGATAGGGGAGAGAGGGAAGAAGATAAAACGGGAGGATAAGCTACAGGGAGTGAAGAGGAGAGAGGAGGGAAGAAGGGAGGAAGAGGAAGGATAGGGGAGAGAGGGAAGAAGATAAAACGGGAGGTAAGCTACAGGGAGTGAAGAGAGAGGAGGGAAGACGGGAGGAAGAGGAAGGATAGGGGGGAGAGGGAAGAAGATAAAACGAGAGGATAAGCTACAGGGAGTGAAGAGGAGAGAGAGGAGGGAGGAAGAGGAAGGATAGGGGAGAGAGGGAAGAAGATAAAACGGGAGGATAAGCTACAGGGAGTGAAGAAGAGAGAGAGGAGAGAGAGGAGAGAGAGGAGGGAGGAAGGGAGGAAGAGGAAGGATAGGGGAGATAGGGAAGAAGATAAAAGGGGGGGTAAGCTACAGGGAGTGAAGAGGAGAGGAGGGAGGAAGGGAGGAAGAGGAAGGATAGGGGAGAGAGGGAAGAAGATAAAAGGGGAGAGTAAGGCACAGACAGTGAAGAGGAGAGAGAGGAGGGAGGAAGGGAGGAAGAGGAAGGGAGGAAGAGGAAGGATAGGGGAGAGAGGGAAGAAGATAAAACGGGAGAGTAAGCTACAGGGCGTGAAGAGGAGAGAGAAGAGGGAGGAAGGGAGGAAGAGGAAGGATAGGGGAGAGAGGGAAGATAAAACGGGAGAGTAAGCTACAGGGCGTGAAGAGGAGAGAGAAGAGGGAGGAAGGGAGGAGGAGGAGAGAGAGGAGGGAGGAAGGAAGGAAGAGGAAGGATAGGGGAGAGAGGGAAGAAGATAAAAGGGGAGAGTAAGCTACAGAGAGTGAAGAGGAGAGAGAGGAGGGAAGTTGCTGTACCCTGCCAGCAGCGATGGAGAGAAAGGGAATATAGACTTGTAACGGAAGTAATAAATAGCCCCGTAGTCACTTCCAGGAGTGGGGGGGGGGGAGTAGGGGGGACGTGGGGGGGAGCAAAGGAGCTGGAAAGTAGGGGGAGGGGGAGGGAGGGGCAAGGGGGATAAGGAGAGGGAGGATGGAGGGGAGGAGTGAGTATAGAGGGGAGTCTAGGGTGATACGGAGAAAGAACAGAGATGAAGAAA
The DNA here is from genome assembly GCF_046742065.1 of Oratosquilla oratoria. Lineage (NCBI taxonomy): Eukaryota > Metazoa > Arthropoda > Malacostraca > Stomatopoda > Squillidae > Oratosquilla > Oratosquilla oratoria. The sequence goes on from NC_134809.1 coordinate 9,727,449, forward strand.
GGGAGGAAGGAAAGAGGCAAGGAGGAATAGGTAAGAAGGCAAGGAAGGAGGTAAAAAGGGAATTGAAGAGGAAGTATGGAGTTAGGGGAGGGAAGAAAGGTGGGGAGAAAGGAGATGAGGAAAGAGAAATGGGAGAGGAAAAGAGAGGATGGATTAATGAGAAAGTGACGGACTAATTTGAGGGAGAAGGGAAGGAAGAAGGAGAAAGGACTTAAAAGAATGAAAGGAGAAATGAGTAAGGAGAAAAGTGAAAAGAAACTGAAAAGAAGGGGAATTTAAGGGAAAATGGAGGAGGGAATGAGGAAGGAGGAAGGCAGATACAGGATGGAAGAATAAGAAACGGGAGGAAAGAGAAAACGTGAAAAAGAAGGTAAAGAAAACGGGAAACGTGAAAGGGGGGGATAATGCTCGTTGATTTATTTTTTTATTTTTTATTTTTTTAAAGATGGGTAGAAATCCTTCCAGGAAACAAGGAAACAATGAAATAATTTTATTATTATTAATTATTACTATTATTAATTATTATTACTATTGATTATTATTACTAATAATAATTATCTATTTCATTTATTTTTATATTATCTATTTATCTATTTTTTTTTTTTTTTAGGGAGGATATCTAAGAAGAGAAACTAAAAGATCAGGAAGCGAAATAAGGAAATTTGGGGCGAGAGTATTTCTTAATGATTTACTCGTTCACATCTTCTCGCACTGGTGACAGTCACTTGGACTATCACAAGAAAGTGAAACCATTTTCTAGGTTTCTTGAAGCTCATACCACATTCTTCAAACTCCAGCAATCTCCTTCAACTGAAACGGTCTTCTGAATAGTAGGTCTTCAAGTTGTCAGCTCACTCCTCCACTTCGACGATTTTCTTCGACATTTATGTCTGATGTCAGAGGAATTTTATTCAGCTGGAGGGACAACACATAGAAGGTACTGCAGAACGACGGGGGGGGGGATAGGGTCTTCATCCTCGTTTTCTTTCTTGATATCTTCCTTCTCCACCTCTTCCTCTTCTTCTCTTCCTCTTTTTTTTCTCTTTCTCTTCATTTTTCTCTTCTTCCTCTTCCTTTTCCTTTTTCTCTTCCTCTTTCTCTTCTTACTCTTCCTCATTTTTCTCTTCCTCTTTATTTTTCTCTTCCTCTCCCTCTTTCTCTTCCCCTTCCTTTTCCTCTTCTATTTCCTCTTTGTTTTCATTCTCCTTCATCTCCTCTTCCTCGTATGGAATAATCACTTCAAAATTGTTATCCAATTTAATGGCACCCCAACTGACCAGAGTCGCGCGATACTTTTCATGTCTGGAGATTGATCTCCACTCAAAGAAGAATGCTGATCAATTTCAACTGATCAATTTCAACTCTCCCTTTTCATGCTTAAATCTCTCCCTTACCATCTCCTTGACTCTACTTTTTCGTTGTGATATAAGAATAGAAACACAAGTTATCGACAACAAAATACATTCTTCCATTTCCTCCTCCTCCTCCTCTTCCTCTCCTCGTCGTCGCCGAAGTCGTTGTCGCTGTCGATGTCTTCGTCATCACCATCGTTGACTCCAAAGTCGTCGTCGTCTTCCTCTTTGTCATCTTCGCCGTCCTTACCTTCCTTGGCCTCCTCCTCCTCTTCTGTCTCCCTGTGCATCCCTTTCCCTTCTTTCGTCTCCTCCTCCTCCTCCCCTCCTCCTCCTCCCCTCCTCCTCCTTTTCCTCTCCTCGTCGCCGCCGAAGTCATCACCATCGTTGACTCCAACGTCGTCATCGTCTTACTCGTTGTCATCTCCGCCGTCGTTACCTTCCTTGGCCTCCTCCTCCTCCTCCTCTTCTATCTCCCTGTGCATCCCTTCCCCTTCTTTCGCCTCCTCTTCCTCCTCCTCCTCCTCTTCCCCCTCCTCCCAGCCTCCGGAAGAGGGAGAAAGTAAAAATGCGATGCTAATGAGAGGAACTGTTTAGCATAAGATGGCAGCAACTGGCGATTCGTCTCGAGCTTTTGCCTCCGCCGGGATCTCAAGGTCCTCCTCTTTGTGTCTCTCGAGATCGTTCCTCGCCAGATTGCGTTTCCTCCTACTCCTCCTCCTCCTCTTCCTCCTCCTCCTCCTTATCGATGCTCTCTTTCGTTTTTGGATCTTCGCATCTCCCGAAGTTTGGAGACTCCGTGTGTCTCTCGAGGGGTCTTTTCCGTTACGCGATACTTTTTTTTTTCGATTTTCTTCACACGTTCTTTGCGTCTCTCGAATTCCAGGTCTTTGGGTTCCATGTTCTTTTACCCGAGGCTGTGTTCTCTTCGTTCCTTTTACTTTGATTTTTATTCTCTCGTTTCTCGATTTTTTTTTTTGGGGGGGGAGGGGGTCAGAGATACTCTTCCTTGAGATCGCACCTCCTTCGTATTTCTTATCTTTGATTTTCACGTTCCTCAAAATTTTCATAAAATTCTTATTCTTAAAGTCCTTTTCCGCTAAACTGCACTTCCTCATCTTCCTTGCGTTTTTGTTCATAGAGTATTAGGTTACCACCTAACTCTGTAATTGTACAACTGAAGATATCTGCATAGGTTTCGAAAGTTTCGAAAAAAAATTACCTGACGCCAAACAGAAAAGAATACCTAAACTAGTGAACATCAGGAGGCGATATTTCTGAGTAGATTATTTTTCAAAAACTAATCTTTAGAAAGATTATTCTATAAAATCGAAGCCAACCTGGGCATAAACGAATATATCTACATCTTCAGTTCTTCCTTTGTGTTTTTAAACAATATTTCAAGTTTTATTTGACTCATTTACGTCCTCGTTTGTGACGCGATCCGCAGAAACACCACAGAAAGACTCTCATGGGTATGAAGACTCATAGGATTTCGACTTTTGGAAAGGTAAAAAACTTTCAAAAATGCACCACGATATTAGAAAGTGATTCTGATATCCAGGATTGTTTGGATTTTGGAAAATTTCTTTCCAAATGCTGGAGATTTTTTAATCTTAGAGACTCAAAATAAAAACTATCTATTCAGTGCATAGGTCTACTCTCAGCTGAATGAACTTGCATGACCTCATTCGAAACTCTTAAGAGAGGGGACATAGCCTAACCTAACAACCTAACCTAACAACCCAACCTAACAACCCAACCTAACAACCAAACCAAACCAAACCAAACCAAACCAACGCTAACCTAACCAACCCTAACCTAACCAAACCTAACCAAACCTAATCTAACAGCCAAATCTAACCAGAGTTAACCTTACCTAACCTAAATGAGTTAGAATGTCAGTTCAACCAGTAGAGCCAGATGACTGAGTGATTGACTTAGTGGCTAACTAGATAATCTCCCTATTGAATGATTTGCGTACACATCTTTAGAAACGACGAACGACTTACTAGGTATCTAGTTGACCTACTAGATAAATTATAAAATCCTTTTAATGCACCTCTCTTTAAATATTGTATGCATACCTCAATGGTCCTTTTAAGGGGTAACACATTCTGATTTGCCCTAAAACAGCAGAGAAAAGTAGGGACAAAAAGAGGAAAAATCCCTTTGCCCACTCATTCCTCACCCCTTTGTCACCTTTCATGACACACAAGGGAACACGGTGACGCTATTCTTGTCTTTCCCTCACAGGATACTACGTTTCGTAGTCTGTGATTCTCCAATACAAGGGCAACAGAGGTAGTGACGCCTGTTGCGTTTCCTGGAACCTTAGGGGGACGCTTGTTGCAGGTCCTGTTGCGTACGCAGCGTTTGTTGCATCACTTTTTTGTAAAACAAGATATACTGCACTCCGGGTAGAACATCACGAATGCTTTCTAGACACTTCCCCGCCCGGGGGATGCCACATATATGAATAAAATCATCTGGTGGCAGCCAGGATAGAAATATATGTTGTACTAGGGTAGCTAATGAAACAAGATAGAATTGTATATGTTAATTAGCACAACAGATGAAAATGTGCGTACGCTTGGAAGGCGTGACAGAAACTTAGCGCTTGGGGACGCCAACTTAAGAGCGGGAAAACTCTTGAGCCAGTGAGCAGAACATAGGCACAGTATACAATAATAAATATACAATACTACAAGTACACCATTGTAATGTACAACCCAGCAAGGTAGATGCGAGACTCCCGTCTAAGGATCATTTTTACGCTTAATAAAATAGTCTACGGTTAGTTATGAAGAAAAATTTACAATCGGGTTGAGTTTAGCGCTTTTATCTGAGTAAGTTTGCTTCCGGGTAAAGACAACAAATGTATACTGTTCGTCGTGAATTACAGTGAAAGAGCTGAAGCACAGCAAGTCGCTCTGTTTCACGATCTTATTGTTTATTTACTCTAGAACTGTTTGGTGATGGTGACGATGATAAGGATGGTGATGGTGGTGGTGGTGATGGTGGTAGTGATGGTGGTGGTGGTGGTGGTGGTGGTGGTGGTGGTGATGATGATGATGATGATGATGATGATGATGATGATGATGATGATGGTGATGGTGATGGTGATGGTGATGGTGATGGTGATGGTGATGGTGATGGTGATGATGATGATGATGATGATGATGATGATGATGATGATGATGATGATGATGATGATGATGATCAAAGAGGAGAATGTGGCAAAAACGACCGAACGAAGATATTGAATCTCATTGTCAGTAAATCTCTTTCCTTTCCATTAATCCTGTGGCGACAGTAAGGTTCTTTTCATATTTCATTCTGGCTAGCGACAGACGATCTTTTTATATTGAAGCTCGGCAGTCTCGAGGCAAAGTGGGATCACAATTGATCAAAACTGAACGTGATAGGAAAGAGTGGGGTGTAAGTTGGAATTATATGAAATTAAAAGTAATGAATGTATATATAAAAAAATAAGGAAAAAGAAAATTAGATATGTGAAAGTAACCAGTGTCTAAGGAAATGATTAAATAAATAAAAGTACTGTATATGAAATTATAAGTAAAGAATATATATGTAGAAAATTAAGGAAAAAGAAAATTAGATAAGTAGAAGCAATCAGTGACTAACGAAATGATAAAATGAATAGAAGATATATATATATATATATATATATATATATATATATATATATATACAGAAAATTACGTAAGTAAATAGATGAAAAATAAATACACAAATAAAGAAAAAAATAAACAAATAAATAAATAGATAAATAAACTAATGAAAATTACAGATAAACAGACAAATAAGATAATAAACAAATAAATAAATAAATGAATGTATGTATGATGAATGATTAAGCAAATAGATAAATAGATATTCTATTCCATATCCCAAGAGCTTCTTTCCTTTCTTAAAGAAAGGTAGAGAATCAATAAATAAAGGATGTTACTAGAAAGTTAAATAGATCAATAAAATAGAAGCGAAATACAAAATAAGTTGATAAATGTGGTTGAAGGGGTGCCCAAGAAGACGACTAGATAGGTAAATAGATCAGTAGAATAAAAACGAAACACAAATTAAATAAATTGATAAATGCAGTTGAAGGGGTGCACAAGAAGACAACTAGATAGGTAAACAGATCAGTAGAATAAAAAGGAAACATAAAATAAATAAACTAATAAATGTGGTTGAAGGTGTTTCCAAGACGACGACTTGATAGTTAAATAGATTGATAAAATATAACCGAAATACAAAACAAATAAACTAATAAATGTGGCTGAAGGGATGCCCAAGCAGACTAGATAGGTAAATAGATCAGGAGAATAAAAAGGAAACATAAAATAAATAAACTAATAAATGTGGTTGAAGGTGTTTCCAAGACGACGACTTGATAGTTAAATAGATTGATAAAATATAACCGAAATACAAAACAAATAAACTAATAAATGTGGCTGAAGGGATGCCCAAGCAGACGACTAGATAGGTCAATAGATCAGTAGAATAGAAACTAAATACAAAACAATTAAACTGATAAATGTGGTTAGAGGGGTCCTCAAGCAGACGACTAGAACCGTCGGAAGTGGACGGGGGCACAGGGGAGGGCCATAAGAGATTTTTTATCATCCAATACTGAGTCTCAACGAGGCGGGTCCCACATTTTTATTAAAAGAGCCGATTGCTTTTATTGTTAGCCTTATATGCCAATGGAATATTAGATTTCCCCCCCTTTTACACTCATTTTCTCTCGAGTTCTGTTATTACTGCCCTCGTTGTGAGCTCCTATGCAGTGGGCGTCTTTGTTTGGGTGGATAGTACAGTTGTGGAAGTGATGGTAATTTTTTTTTTTTTTTTTTTTTTTTAAATAAGCACCTTGGGTCTTACGTGCCTTTACCAATGCCAGTTCCCTCGATACTCAATTAACTAAAGTATATATATTTTCCTGCTTATCTATTTCTCTATATGTACATTTATTTCGTTCAATGATATATTTGACGTATCAGTGCATGTATATGTAATTTATTTATTTAGGAGTTGCTTAAGTGCCATAGCAAGCCTGGGTTTCTGAAGGAAACTGGAAGGTAATTGGAACTCCGTTAAAGGGGTTATCAAACTGGGCTGTTTTACCTCTGACCATTGGAGCAGATTTACAGCCCGCGACTTTTGGAAAGGACGCTGAAATGCTGGATAAAAATAAATTTTCCTCTAGCACATCAAATTACTTTTATGTAAACTGTTAAGAAAACAAAATAGTTTGTCATAGTGATTTTACGGCGGAAAAAGTGCAGCGTGTGGACGGCGCTCCCGATGAATGTGAAGTTGGAGGTAAAATTGCCCAATGTGATAACACCTCAAGAGAGTCAAAGAGTAGCGGCAGTAAAGGCAAATGCACACACGATCTTGACTTCCCTATATTCGACAAAGATATTCTTAAAAAAAATCCTTCCTTATATAAATCTTATATAAAGCCTTGGAAGGGAAATATTTATATAAGGAAAGAATCTTTTAAGAATACCACCGTAAGACTCCTACGGTGGTATTCTTAAAATAAACACACACACACACATATATATATATATTATATATATATATATATATATATATATATATATATTATATGTGTGTGTGTGTGTGTGTGTGTGTGTGTGTGTGTGTGTGTGTGTGTATGTGTGTGTGTGTGTGTGTGTTCCCTAAATTGGTTTATCTGGGAGAGAACTTTTTTTGTCCATATGGTGCTAGTGTGGGTCTGTTTTTATGCCACTGACCTCCAAAAGAAGGTGCAGGAGGAAGAGAAGGAGAATAAGATGGAAAGGGGGGAAAGGAGGAGAAAGAGAAGAGTAGTAGACAATTATTATTTCTCTTTATGAGAAAAAAAAGTTCATGAAAAACAGTCGAAGTTGAAAGAGAGAGAATTTGAAACCTGGTTGGGGGATCGAATGCCGGCTACCGAGGCTGCACCTCCAATATCAATCTTGGATTACCGCCACTGGTAGGTACTTGTTGATAGTCTCAACGAGGTAAAGTAATGAAACGTAGCGAAAACTACTTAAATAATAATGGTAAGAAATAGATAAATAGATAACTAAATACAGGGGAAACAACGATTCTTAGTACATGGGAGGAACAGGAGACGCGGCAAGAAACGAAAGAAGAAGAAAATCGGACCTCTCGAGGCCGCAGCAGCAGGTGGAGATTTGTGAGAGAGCGAGTGACCCCAGCTGGGGACAAAGCGCCCTCCAAGGACCTCAGGGCAATAATTCTAATACACAACTCCACACACATACACATGCACGCGAACAAACAGACAGACAGACAGACACGCACACATGAACACACACATATTCAAACACACAAGCACACACACACGTATACAAGCAGACAGACAGACAGGCACACACACACACACACACACACACACACACACACAGACGAACGCCCGCGCGCACGTGTGTGTGTGTGTGTGTGTGTGTGTGCTTGCTTATTTGTTTGCTTGTGTGTATGTGTGTATGTGCGTATGTATGTATGTATGTATGTATATATGTATGTGTGTGTGCATGTGTGTGTGTGTGTTTGTATGTTTTTATGTTTGTGTGTATATGTGTGCGTGTGCGTGTGTGTGTGTGTATGTGTGTGCATGCGTGCGTGCGTGTGCGTGTGTGCGCACGAGCGAGCGCGCGTGTATGTACTCTTAATACATTTCCAAAGAACGCCCTGTCTACACCTTCTCCCTCACTGTAACAAATCCCTCAAGATCTTCACTATTCCAAAGACCCGGACTCGTATAACTCTCATTTTTAACTACCCTCTCCCACTTCCTCACTTTTGTTAATCCTCCTCCTCCTCTTTATTTTTTTCTTTATTTTTTTTTACTTTCTTCTTCTTTGTCTCGCGTCGCCTCGGCAGACCCTCCCGGCAGACTCTTCGTGCAAGACGGTTAACCCGTAAATCCTCGGGAATGATTTGGTTTTTAAGAATGTAGAGAATTATATTGCTCCTAAATCTCTACCAGCTCCAAATCTTCACTCGGGCCCTGGGCTTTTTATTTTACGTAAAGAAGGAGCGAAGGTAAAAGGAATGAGGAAATAAAAGGGTAATATGAGATTACAAAGAGAAGGAGGGAAAAAAGAAAACAAGGAACTTGAAAATGGTGGACATAAAAAGAAAAGGGAGACACGATTAACTGATTAATGAAAATAGAAATATGTAGAAAAAGTGGAAGATACAAAGGCTAGATGAAGACTAAGATGAGGACGACGACGAAGACGACGAAATATATATATGTATATATATGTGTGTGTGTGTGTGTGTATACATATTTTATATTATATTATATATATATATATATATATATAATGTACACATTTACATATGCAAACACATACGTATATATAAACCAGACATACCGTATACTTATGTCCAAAAAGTGATTCGCACAGACTAACACGCGAACAAAACTCTTTCTATCTTTCTAATGGGCAGGAGACTGCAAGGCCCTCGGTATGTCTGTGACTGAAATTGCGATCCCGTGAATTAGGGTTCATTTGGTAGCGTCTGCGCCGTCGGCAGAGCCTCCGAAGGCCGACCGGCTTCGGTCTGTGTCTCCGGAGGGTCTCATTCCTCCCGAGCCATTTGATTCCAATCAGGAGGAAACGAACCGTGTCGGGTCTCCTCTGTATCGATTTTTGGAAGATCCCCCCCAAGAGTAGAGTCTGCGGTGTCTCCCGCGGGGTTTCCGAAAAATGGTTTATTTCCATTCTTCTTCTTGTTCTGTTTCTTCTTCTTTTTTCCTTCTTCCTCTTCGGTTTCTTCTTCTTCTTCTTCTCTTCTTTCCCTCCATCTTCTTCATCTTCTCCTTCATCTTCTTCATCTTCATCATCTTCATCTTCTTCTTCATCTTCTCTTTCTTCTTCTTCTTCCTCTTCATCTTCTCCTTCTTCATCTTCTCCTTCTTCTTCATCTTCTCCTTCTCCTTCATCTTCTTCTTCTTCTTCATCTTCTTCTTCTTCATCTTCTCCTTCTTCTTATCTTCTCCTTCTTCTTGTTCATCTTCATCTTCTCCTTCTCTCTCTCTCTTTCTCCTTCTCCTTCTTCTTCTTCGTCGTCGTTTTCTTCTTCCTCTTGTTCTCATTTTTATTCTTCTTCATGAGATTTATAATCTGCTTCTTCTTCATCTTCCTATTCTTCTCTTCTTCTCCCTCTTCTTATTCTTTTTTCTTCTTTTTCTTCTTCTTCACCCTTTATGTATGTTGCTCACATGAGACCCATATTGTTAATCAAATATATCTCAACAAGAAGTTGTTGAATTTTGATAGAATTGTCAATATTGATATTTGAAAAAAGTGGTATGCATATATGCGGAACATAAGTCAATGTTATTGTTCTGAAAGAGTCCAAAAAATGTATTTTTTTTCAGCTATTAATAGGACAACCTAAGCCAAGCTAAATTAAGCTAAGTCAAGGTAAGCTAAGCTAAGCTAACCTATTATAGGGTGACCTGACCTACCCTAGCCTAGCCTAGCCTAGCCTAAACCTAATCCATCCTAACCTAACCAATCCTAACCTAATTTAACCTAACCTAACTTTTCCTAGCCTTATCTAGCATAACCTAATCTAACCTAACCAAATGTAACCTAATTTAACCTAACTTATTCTAGCCTTACCTAGCCTAATCTAACCTAACCAAATATAACCAAATTTAACATAATCTAACCTAAATTAGTATAGTACGTATCTTACATTAGAGAAGTGTAGTTGTTGTTGTCATTTTTGCTTTCGCCCTCTACTATATTCGGGCACGAAGAACGTAGACGGCTTCGAGTTAAAGGAACAAACTACGGTGGGCACAGCTTAGCAGCTGGAATCGGGAAATACGAGTTTCCTTCCTGTTCCTCAAGTTGTTTGGGAAAAAAAAAAAAAAAAAAAAAAAAAAATCGGGTTTGCTTTTACTCTAAAAAAAAAAAAAACCGATCAGTTCTTTCGTAGTGGACAAAGTAATAACCACTACAGATAGAAACGGCCCCGAAAATAATATGTCGACATTTATGAAAACATCAATAGTGAAGTTTCACAGCGAAAGTTGGTAACAGGGAAAAGTGCTCCGTAATAGGAAAAGCAAAGCATATTTGAGTGTTTTCACCTTAAAATGATAAATATAGTATATAGTAATTCTAATATATATACTTATAAAGAGCATTATTTATTACTGTCTGAATCCCTAATCCACGCACATGCACAAACACACACACACACACATGCACAAACGCACACACACACACACACACACACACACACACACACACACACACACACAATCTCAATCAAACAACCGTCAAAAAGTATTGTAGACTTAAAGTAATTTGTGGAAGGTAATACGAGATTTTTTTCCAGTGCTACTATGGAAACCCATAAATTCTTAGGGTATTAAAGAACCTCTTTGTTAGACGGTACTCTTCTGCGTATTATGTTCTAGTTAATGTTAAACGATTTTATTCAACTTTAGGGAAATCTTTTGAAAAAAGTGGATCTCGGTCGAAGACGGAGTTCCCAGTTTGGTCCCCAGTTTGCATCTCGGCTGAATAAAACCGCCTGTCTTAAGCCAGAATGAAATCCGTAGAGTCCGTCATCAAGGGGAAGGAAGATGAAGACACTACAATACCACAGATAAAGCAGAATCTCTCTTCAGGCTCCGGAGACCCAAAAATCAAAGGAGCGTTTAGTCTTTTTGGATCCCCCGAGCGAGGATGGAAAAGAATTCAAGACACGGAGGAACTACATCTGAGCATTAGTCTGTCTGTTATACAGACTTTTTATTTTCATCGTCCGCCTCTGTCCTTCTTCGTTTTGTCTTTGCCCTCTCTCCTACGCCCTCCTCCCTTGTCTTCATCCTCCTCCTTTCCTCTGTTCCTCCTCGTCCTGTCTTTGCCCCCTCTCCTACGCCCTCTTCCCCTGTCTTCATCTTCCTCTCTCCTCTGTCCTCTTCATCTTGTCTTTGTCCCCTCTCCTACTCCCTCTTCCCTTGTCTTCATCCTCCTCTTTCCTCTGTCCTCTTCGTCTTGTCTTTGTCCCCTCTCCTACTCCCTCTTCCCTTGTCTTCATCCTCCTCTTTCCTCTGTCCCTCTTCGTCCTGTCTTTGCCCCCTCTCCTACTCCCTCTTCCCTTGTCTTCATCCTCCTCTCTCCTCTGTCCTCTTCGTCTTGTCTTTGCTCCCTCTCCTACTCCCTCTTCCCTTGTCTTCATCCTCCTTCTTTCCTCTGTCCTCTTCGTCTTGTCTTTGTCCCCTCTCCTACTCCCTCTTCCCTTGTCTTCATCCTCCTCCTTTCCTCTGTCCTCTTCGTCTCGTCTTTGTCCCCTCTCCTACGCCCTCCTCCCTTGTCTTCATCCTCCTCCTTTCCTCTGTTCCTCCTCGTCCTGTCTTTGCCCCCTCTCCTACTCCCTCTTCCCTTGTCTTCATCCTCCTTCTTTCCTCTGTCCTCTTCGTCTTGTCTTTGTCCCCTCTCCTACTCCCTCTTCCCTTGTCTTCATCCTCCTCCTTTCCTCTGTCCTCTTCGTCTCGTCTTTGTCCCCTCTCCTACGCCCTCTTCCCTTGTCTTCATCTTCCTCTCTCCTCTGTCCTCTTCGTCTTGTCTTTACCTCCTCTCCTACTCCCTCTTCCCTTGTCTTCATCCTCCTTCTTTCCTCTGTTCCTCTTCGTCTTGTCTTTGCCTCCTCTCCTACTCCCTCCTCCCTTGTTTCCATCCTTCCTCTTTCCTCTGTCCTTCGTTTTCCATCCTTTCCTCTTTTCCTCTCTCCTACCTTACTCCATTTCCCTTATTCCTTTTCTCTTCTCTTCCTCCATCTCCTCTTCTCTCATTCTCTTCTTTCTTCTTCTCTCCTCTTTCCTCCTCTTCCCTTGTCTTCATCCTTCCTCTTTCCTCTGTTCTTCGTTTTCCATCCTCTCCTATTTTCCTCTCTCCTCCCTTCTTTCATTTCCCTTATTCCTTTCTCTTCTCTTCTTCCATCTCCTGTTCTCTCATTCTCTTCTTTCTTCCTCTCTCCTCTTTCCTCCTCTTCCCGTCTTCAACCTTCCCCTTTCCTCTGTCCTTCATTTTCCATCATTTCCTCTTTTCCTCTCTCCTCCCTTTCTCCATTTCCTTCATTCCTTTTCTCTTCTTCCATCTCCTCTTCTCTCATTCTCTTCTTCCTCTCTCCTCTTTCCTCCTCTTGCTCATACTTCTCTTGTCTTCTTCCCTTAGTTTCCTCCCTTCATTCTCTTCCTCTTTTTTTCTTCTTTGTTTTAACCTTCTATTCTTCCTTCTCCATATTTCTTACACCTCCTCTCCTCTTTCTCCTCTCAAATTCCTCTCTTTTCCCGATTTCTCTCTCTCCTCACTTACTCTTTTACATTTTTCATCACGGTCTTGGATCACGTATCGGGCTAGTGATCAACAGCTATCACCCTCCCGGATGAGAGTTACGAGCTCATATATTGCTCGATTTATAGGTAATGCTGTTATCTTGCACACACACATCCAACTCCTTGCCCAATAGTGTTGGTCTACCGGCTTGTAGTGCAGCGATGCTGGAAAATTTTCAGCCCTGAGCGGGACTCGAACTTGGGTCGCTGATTTAGCGTCCAAGAAGGGTACCATTGCACCGTTGAGTTGTGTGTTTGTGTGTGTGTGTGTGTGTGTGTGTGTGTGTGTGTGTGTGTGTGTGTGTGTGTGTGTGTGTGTGTGTTTATTAAACGAATGTACGTATTTCCTTTTACGTACACATTCATGCGTGTAATTCGGAGTACTTTTTATGCCCCTATGTACATATACATGTGCTGTGTTTATATCCACATTTAAATATTATAAAACCAACATCTAAGAGAGCAAGTGTATGATGATGATAATGATATGGTTTAACGTCACACACTCCCCCCTATCAGGGGGCTAGGACGGTGCCCCTCACAGAGGGCTTTGTATCCTGGAATTTAATGAACCATGCCCTTGGTTCAACTTCGCCGGTGGCAGGATTCGAACCGCCCTCACCTCGACCTTCGGCGCAAGTAACTACGCCCTAACCCGCTCAGCCAGTGTAAAGAATGCAGAAGTATACGTTCTGGCTCAAACAGTTTGTTAGTGTTTCCTAGGATTTGCGAAGGTATAAGGAAGTCATTAAATGCAACATGAACATCTCGGGAAGTGGTTAGTGAAAAAGGGACACTATATTTACTGCGACGGAATCAGAGAAATTCATAGATTACAAAGGTTTATCACGGTGGGCCGTCCTAAAAGGATTCTATTGTATCTCTGCATTGAGAAAAACCCTGAATACTTTTGGAAAGATTCCATACCAGCAACCGAATAGAACCAACAGGCGTCGTTTAAGAAAAAGAAATAAAGATATGAACTAAGTTTGAAATACAAAAAATCTGTAAAGGACTTCGTCTTCTTAGCAAATGGGTGGATAGCCTTAGCTTCTTCACTATATAAGTTGTTACCTTTAGCTGAATCGGAACCTCTGGCTTCACCCAAGACAAAATCTGGAAAGAGCATCATGACAGCGAGATCGTTAAACGAGGTTACCAAAACCACATCATACGACCTGCACCCCCCAACTGAATCAAATCATTTAGTTAGCCTGATTAGAGTATTAAAAGGAATTCATTATAACGAAATTATAACGGACGGGTTAGTTAAGTATTACCTGTCCCTTTCAAAGCTTGTCTTGCCTTCTATCGAACGAGGTCATCTGTAGAACGAGGTCATCTGTAGGAAGAGTCATCGTATTGAACGAGTTAATGTCCCGCTGTGGTGCCGTCGACGTCGATCCTGCCTCGTGAATTCGAAGGTCGTGGTTCACGGGTTTAACCCCAGGTGATTACCACCTGCCAGTCTCTCCAGGCACAAAGTTCGAATCCTTTGGCCGTAGAGGCGCCTTCTGAAAGCTTTCTGCTTTGCATAGATCCACTCTATACTTGACCCATTCCTTGTTATCAGATTTTCTAAAGCTTTGTGGCAGACCTCTGCTCAGAAGCTGGTTATAAACCTATTGTGATGGTGTGGTATGTTGAAGTATCGTACAATTATGTTGTGTATTATACTTAAGTATTGCCCAATTAAAAATTGTATATCTTCCCCATTGTATAATAAATTGCCATAGGTTTTGTTGGACATTAATGTCATTATTGATTGTATTATCTATTTTTCATAAAGAGTGTAACTTTGTATACGAGTGTGTAGGGAGAACCAAGCGAGCTCCTGTAAGTTTGGCGCCAAGACAACGCATGGCGTTAGTTGTAACTCAGCCTCCGAAGTGGACGCGCGCATTTGTCTATTGTAGTGCTTTATCGAATTGTGATTTAATACACTATTTTACATTGTTAATATACTTTTATTAGCCACACTACTACACTATTTCGACTCACCCCTTGCCTCATGAATAGAACTGAGCGCCTTTTTTGTTTTGTTTCAACTGTCCCGAGACGATTTTATTTACCAACGCGATACTCTCTTAGCCTTTTCAGTATGGTAACGTACTAAATTTTTAGTTGATATTATCAATGGGATGACACCATAGTGATAGATTAAGCTGAAACCAAGTAATTACTTCAACACATGGTCTGAAGGTTTGGTTCAGGCCTGGCGACTGAAGCACTAGCGTGAAGGTTTGATTTTATGAATTTTTTTGGCCGACGGCCAGGCACTGGGACCAAAATGATCATTCAGCGCACTAGCGTGAAGGAAAGATCAAGATAAAGGTTAACTACGTTGATTAACCCTTCCTGTGTTGTGATATATCTAAGTCTTCGGTTTTGATTGACGGCAAAACAAAGGATAACTCCCCTACAAGCCAGTCACACAGCAGTGTTCACGACTGAAGAGTAATCTTTACTCAAACATATACTTAATCACTTTTAACTTCTATCTTCTGTCTCTACCTTCTATTATACAATACCCCTTAAAGATCGACGAATCCACCTCTATAGTGTAATATTGCTCAGAAGGACATAAGCGCTGTTTATCTCTAACGAAATAAGGTTTCCCCTGTACCTTATAATTTGTTTGGTATTATTAGATACGCCACTGATAGTTTTACCGTTTGGCACCCTAAACTAGAATAGATTGACACTTGTACTTTCTCGGAACTTCTTCAGAACCTGAGGGCTGAATATCTGGTTAGGAACGAAGAAAATCGGGAGGAATAGACGCTCGCATCCTCAAGTGGCCCATCGTGGGATGCTGCGTTTATATGCACATCACGAACACTGTCGGTTGTTAGCGAGTTTCTTGTCCAGTAACGACGGACACCCCTGAGGCAACAGCGCCGTCCTGGAGGGCCCTCCTCTTCGCGGGTTTTTGGGAGACATCGAGGACGTAAACAAAGACACAGCTGGTAGGGTCATCGACAACGAAAGACGACGTACGACGACGTACAACGATGGACGACGAGGTACAACGACGCGCTCGATCTAGGGTCGTGTGACACACGGAACGGGCCCGGAGTAAGCTACGATCCCGTGAGGAAGTGAGAGGAGTGGGAGAGAGGGAGCAAGAAAAGGGGAAGAGGAGAAAACATTTGATATGCGAGGAAACTTGGTGAGAGGAAGCTGGAGGGATAAGGACATTAAACAATGAAGGGAAAAAAAAAAAAAAGGCTTAAGAAACTTATTGTCAAAAGAACACACATCGAAGCGAATAACACGTAAATAGGCTATGTTGAGATATAGTAACTGGTGTCAATGAAACAAATTAATGAATAATGAGTACCCACGTTATCTGTATTCGTGAGTGAAGACGATTTGTGTATTCATTCTCGTCAACAACGGGTGATTTTATTCAGTCGAAATCACTTCATTCACGAAAGGGTTATTATATACTGATACGAAATTGGATTCACTTGTGTATATAAGGTATCCAAGACAAAATTTAGTGTGTGTGTGTGTGTGTGTGTGTGTGTGTGTGTGTGTGTGTGTGTGTGTGTGTGTGTGTGTGTGTGTGTGTGTGTGTGTGTGTGTGTGTGTGTGTGTGTGTGTGTCTGTCTGTGTGTGTGTGTGTGTGTGCGTATGTGTGTGTGTGTGTGTGCCTGTGTGTGTGTGTGTGCGTGTGTGTGTGTATTGCCAATACACTGGTCGATAGTGAAAATTATTGCTGCTTATCAAAACCGTTGTGCCTTACACACACATACACGCACGCGCGCGCACACACACACACACACACGCGCACACACACACACACACACACACACACACACACACAAACACACACACACACACAGGCAAACACACACACACACACACAGGCAAACACACACACACCCACACACACAAGCAAACACACACACACAGGCAAACACACACACACAGGCAAACACACACACACACAGGCAAACACACACACACACACACACACACACACACACACACACACACACACACACACACAAGCAAACACACACACACAGGCAAACACACACACACAGGCAAACACACACACACAGGCAAACACACACACACACACACACACACACACACACACACACACACACACACACACACACACACACACACACACACACACACACACACACACACACACACACACACACACACACACACACACACACACACACATCTGTTTAGCTCAAGGGGCTGTCCTTCCATCTGCTGTCCTAACTTTTCCAGGAACAAACAGCCCCAGATTTTTTCTTCATTTTTTTATTCTCAGTCAGATTTATAGCTAAACTTACCTTCACCGTACAGTGATATGATCTAGTTTTTTTCGTGGTCAATAATCTTATTTTAGAATGGTGGTCTATCACACACACACACACACACACACACACACACACACACACACACACACACACACACACACACACTCACTCACTCACACACTCACACACTCTCACACACACACACACACACACACACACATACACACACACACACACATACACACACACACACACACACACACACGACTCGATGGCTCAATTGGTAGAGTTCCTAGCCGCCGGTACGGTGGTCCGGTTTCGAATTCCGCCCAGGGTTGAAATAATTTCAGTATTGCTGCGCTGCGAGTCGTTACTTCAACTCTCGTAGGCGGGAAGTTGGTTGTGTGTGTGCGTGTAAGGTCACAGTATTACCTATAGATCGGTCACACGAGCTCTGAGCTCTCGTCCGGGAGGTTAATGGCTGTCGATCGCGAGTCCAGCGCGTGATCCGAGACTCTGGTGAATTGCATACACACAAACGTGCTCACTACATGGTTACTAAGTCTATTCCATTCGCCGGTCATTTTACTGATAAACCAGTTATTGTCTATTTTCTTCTTAAATCTAAATTTGTCCAGTTCGAATCCATTACTACAAGTCCTGTCCTGTTGTCTTGATATGATGACCTTGTTTGTGTCAAACCTGTTAAAGCCCTTTATCAACCTGAACACCTCTATTAGATCACCCCGCACTCTGCGTTTTTCCAGAGAGTATAAATTAAGGTGCCAAAGCCTATTCTCGTGAAGTCGATTTTTGAGCCCATGTATGGTTTTGGTCATTCTCCTTTGCACTGACTCCAGTGAACAGATATCCATTCTATTGGACGAAGACCAAAACTCTTTTTGGTCCGTCTTCTGCAAGAGAAGTGTAGATAGCAACACAGTGACCTCTATGCCACCTTCATTGACCTCATCAAGGCGTTTGACACGATCATCCGGACCTTTCTCTTATGATACAGCCTCAGCTCCGGTGGGGACAGTCACGTTTGTCGAATGGATGAGAGCCGACTCCCCCCGAACGCTGTTTTACATCTCTTCACTCCGGGGCACATCGCACGTCTGGCAGCATTAGCTGCCCGACGTGCGATGTTGCGTCATAATAATCGCATTATAAATAATAAAGTCAGTGCTCAATCGTTCGTTCTCTTTCACCCGTGTATTTTGATAACCATATAAAATTGATGAAGCCAGTTTAGAGAGAATGGAGATTACGTAGGTACGACTACAATAAATATAATCAAGATGCCGAGGTCGGCATCATCGAGTACCCACTTGCTCCTCATGCCGCCTACGTAGGCGTCACCGTATGGAAGTGGTTTATGGTGAATTTGTGGTCGGTCACCGGATCGTCGAAGGACAAAAGAAGCGCTAAAGGAGACCATCTGAAAGTGACCGTCAAACGTTGAGGGATCTCCCTCTCCAATATGGAACAGATCACCGGTGACCGGGATACGTGGCGATCAACGCGCCAAGGAGCATTGGCGACCTTCGAGGCGTCGCGGACACGACGAGAGAAGGGACACCGTCGCCAACACGAGCGACCAAACCAAAGTCGCCCGGCTCCGGGTGACGTCATTCCATGTATCACCTGCGGTAGACGCTGTGCCTCGGAGTTTGGGTTGCGGAGCCACAAGAGGAGCTACCGGGGCCACCGTGTCTTCCCGCCGGAAAGAAGCCACACGAGATAATCTGATGCGCTCTGGCTTTCTCCAAACATACACTGGACTATGACATATCATAACATATATATATATAATACTGATGACCCACTTTCGGAGAATAAGCGAAGATATAGAGATCTGTATATTTCGATCACTTACTGTGATCCTCTTCAGCAGATATCACAGTAAGTGATCGAAATATACAGATCTCTATATCTTCGCTTATTCTTCTCCGAAAGTGGGTCACCAGTATCATTTTACAAATGTGCTACGACATAACTTTATTGATATATATATATATATATATATATATATATATATATATGTCTGTGTGTGTGTGTGTGTGTGTGTGTGTGTGTGTGTGTGTGTGTGTGTGTGTGTGTTCCATGCATGGGGGAAACGTCGTCATCGTTTCGAAAGACTCCCATAACTAATAACTAATGTATTTCTACTATTTCTTTTTTGTCTCATTACCATAACCCAAGACGCAAAAACCCTATTCCCGACATGTACCTCACTTTCTTGTTGTCCACAACTATCCCTCACACATTCTGGTTGTACAACTTCGAAATGGTTGTATATCCCTAAGTTTTTTTCACTCAAATGTGTATTTTTTAATTTCTGACCTCCATCTGATTGCATCTACTGGTTTGATAGGTATATATATTTTTTAATATTCTTGTTTATATATGCCATGTCTTCTGGTTCTATCTTCCTGTGGCTGTTCTCTCCCCATCTCCCGGTTCTCTATACAGATCGTCATGATGGAATTAATCGGCCGGTATTCATGGGGGTCGGATAAAAGCAATAGTATATATATAACTCGCTAAGCTTTGCGTTCCATCAAACGCTTGGTTCTATGTTTCAGTCGCGTGTTTGAAGCTCTATATGCATATGAATAGGAGCCACACAAACGCATTCGGGACATTTCCGAGGGGGGGACCGGACCGCCTGAGTAATTGTTTATACATATTTTTAGGGGGGAGAGGGAGGGAGGGACGGGGGGTAATATTTTATTTCCATTCAAAACCCAGAAAAGTTTGTTGGACATAATGTCCGGTGATGAGAGACGGTTATCGAAAATAACGAAAATTGGTCATATTTTAGATTTAGGTGAAAAGCGCAAAACGAGGCGAAAATTACCGGCGAGTTTTAAATAGATGTATTTATCTGACTGGCATATACGGTATATATATTTATACATATTACACACACACACACACACACACACACACACAATGTATATATATATATATATATAATTATATATATATAATTATATATATATATATATATATATATTACATATATACTATATATTACATATATATACATATTCATAAGAAATGTACGTGGATCGAGAAGGTTGGAATAAGTTCACAGGCAGAGCATCGGTGGCTGATAGTGTCGCACCTATCATGCGCCTCCTAGTCAACAGGAGCACTCCTGAGGCATCTATAGGGAGGTTGAACAAGACAGTGCCTTTGGAGAGAAAGAAAAAAAAAAAAAAAAAAAAAAAAAAAAAAAAATCTTTAGTTCTTTCGTGTAGACTCTTGGTGATTTATAGGCATTATACTCTGAAAGACGCTAGACGATTTCATTCACTTGAAGCCGACTCCGGAGCCGTGATGGATGGATTCCATTGCTCTATTTTTATTTATTCCTTTTTTTTTTTTGGGGGGGGGGGAGATGACGTTTGGTTAAAACTTATTTTGAGTGCCACAAAGATGTTTGTTCATTGATTTACGTTTCAGCTGAGGTTCTACCTATACAAGAAGGCGGACACTGATCTCGATTAAAGATTTGTTTACAGTTCTCGACCTTTGTATTTTTTGTAGGTGACCGAGATTTTGTCCAGTTACAAAATCACCGCCATCTTCACCACCATCACCATCTTCATCTCCATCACCACCACCACCATCCCCACCACCATCACCACCACCACCATCATCCTCACTACCACCACTACCACCACCATCACCATCTCCATCATCGCCATCACCACCACCATCACCATCATCACCACCATCACCACCACTAACATCATCACCACCATCACCACCACCACCACCACATCACTGTCACCGTCATCTCCATCATCACCATCACCATCACCACCACCATCACCACCATCTCTCAATAGCCTCCATTACCATCACTTCCTTCATCATCATCATCTTCATCACCATCATCATCTCTATCACCAACCACCATCACTACAACCGTTACTGTTACCATATCCACCACCACCATCACCACCACCACCGACACAGACACCATCACCAACACCACCGACACCGTGATCACCGCCACTATTGTCCCAATCAGCACCACTGACTGCGAATTCTTTCAGAGACGGTTTTAATCGAAATTTGTTTCAAAGAGCTCTTGTCTCGCTTAGCTGACAATCTTCTGGCGGAATCCAAGACGCGTCAGTGACGTCACGATCCGCAGTCTGTCTCCCTTTCTGACGTCACGCGGCTTTTTCGTCACTCCGTCCTGACCTTTGGCGGACGAAGATCAAATGTCCTCTTTCTCGCTTTATGGGTTCGTATCCTTAATATACAAACATATGAATTGGTGAAAAAAATATTTAATCAAAAGTTGAATAAATGAATAAATACATATGTAAATTATAAATGAATAAACTTAGATAAATAAAAAAAATAAAGAGATATGTAGATAAGCAAATAAATAAATAACTACAGAAATAGATGAATATATATATAGATAAATAAATAAATGAATAAAAAAGATAAATGAATAAGTATATGAACAGATAAATAAACAATAAACAAACATATAATTAATCGAATAGATAACAAAGACAAATATGTAAATAAATGAATAAGCTAGTAAATAAATGACTAAATAAACACATAAGTAGATAAATAGATCAATAAATAAATAAATAAATAAATAAAATTAATAAACAAGTAAATAAATTATAGATACATAAATAGATAACAGCATTAGAGTATTGAAATTAATACGTAGAATAGACCGATAAATAAATGGATTTCTTGAAACAACTAAAGAGACGCAAATAAACTGAACAAAACAAAACAAAAAATAAAACGCATAGCACAAAGTTAGATTAAATAAATCTAAAGAAATAGAAAATGTATCAAATGAAATACCATTTGAAAAAAAAAAAAAAAAAAAAAAAGTTTATTAGGTCCAAATGATCATATTGTGAGGAGGAAGAGAGAAGAGTGTTTCGATCGACGCTGACCTTTCCACTTGCCTCCAACATTCTTCATGAATTAAGGACATAAGAGTGGAAGAGACTGCAAGAGACCATAAGTCCAACACTAGGCAGTTCCATGTCCATTAACTGGGCAGTTCCATGTCCATTACCACCTTTCATCCCTATCTATAAAGTTGTCTAATCTTTTCTTAAAACAACTAATTATTTCAACGCTTAAAACATAGTTACTAAGGCCACGTCTTACCTGAGTGAAATCTTCTGACCTTAGCCTGAAAAGACGACTGTAAATACGTCACTATACACACTTAATTTAGTGGTTCTTCACTGGCTTATTATGTTAGAGCAGTTGTTCTTAACGTACGGGTCATGGAACCCTAGTGGGTTGTAAGTAATTTATTTGGCATTGAATCAATATATATGAAGTGCATATAAAGAAAAGATCATATAGTTCGAAATAACAATTACAAATGCCGAGGATAACTTTTATAAGTGGGACCGCAAATTGAAAACCACCAGCAGTTAATGATGTAAAATGATTAGACTTAGTGTTACTGTCATCCCTAGAAGGTGTAGTCAACAGCAATTCATAAGAACAGGGTACATGTGAAAATAGGTCGAGAAGCTCAGCGTTAGAGTAACATTCATATGCCATTAGGTTGAAGAAATTTAATTTGATAAACCACTTTCGTTATTTTTCAAAGTTTCCGTAACTGTAAGTGATTTATATACTATTTTTTTTTTTTTTTTACTCAAGATCTGCTATATTCTCATTTAGAAGAGGATTATCGAATGAAAATAACGTGGGTAAGATTGTTGAAGATAACATGAACATAACATAAATTCAGATAAAAAATGAAAATACTTTTTAAAGAATTTCATATTCTGTTCCCTCTGCAAAAGAAAATTGGAAAGTGCCTGTTAAGAGAAAATTGGCAAAGATCATTATTGGGTCAGGATCGTTAACTCCTCCTTTGCAATGTATATCATCAGTAACTATTCAACCAACCACCGTAAATGAATGTAATAGGTCGAGACAATTCAGAAGTCTACCCATTTCACATCCTGAACTAGGTAACCTTAAGTTTATCAATTTTTCATTTACTTGTTCAATTTATTTCCATTTGTCTATTATTCTAATAGCATTGCCGTTTTCTATTACATTTACTATCACCACCAACATCACCTACACCACATCATCACCATTGCCTTCATCGTAATCAGCATTTTCATCATCATCGTCATATTCATCGTTATCATCATATTCAGCATTAGCATGAACAACAACGCCCTTATCGTAATCGTACAATTACCGGCAGTACTCATCTTCATCGTTATAATCATTTTCAGCATTAGCAATAACAACAACGCCCTTATCGTAATCATACAATTACCGGTAGTACGTCTATTGTCCCCTCCATTATTGTAATATTCTTCCACCATCTACCACATCACCGCGAAAGAATCCGCTCCACACGAAACACCCGCTCAAGGGGATGTAGACTTTTCTTCCTCCATTATATCTCCAACACATTTCCCTTTAAAAACACAGCCACCCATTGTCCCATACATAACTTCAACCCCAATGTCCCCCCCCTTTAAACCCTCCCCCCTCTCCCCCCCTTGTGGTGCAGCTGTTGAGTGTCTGCACCTGATGGATGAAATTCATTGCCATCACGACAGACTTATTCCTATTTAGTATTTCGAAATCCCGTCCACCTCTCCTCTTCCACTACGTCCTGCAACTCCTTCCTCCTCCTCCTCCTCTGCCTCCTCCTGGTGTTCCTTCTACTTCTCCTCCTCCTTCCTCATGCGGATGCACTCCTCCAACAGATCTAATTCGCACGAAAATGCAAGAGAATATACAATCATGCATGTATGTATGTGATATATATATATATATAAATATATATATGTGTATATATAATATATATATATATATATTATATACATATATACAAATATATATGTATATATATATGTATATATATATATGTATATGTATATATGTATATATATGTATATATATATATGTATATGTATATATGTATATATATGTATATGTATACATATATACATATATATGTATATATATATATGTATACATATATATATACGTATGTATTAATATATATATACATATATACAAATATATATGTATATATATATACATATATATACAGTATATATACATATATGTATATATATATATGTATATGTATATATGTATATATATGTATATGTATATATATATGTATATTTATATATAATGTATATATATGTATATATATATATATTATATATATATATACATATATATATATATATATGTATATTTTATATATTATATATGTATATATATACACACATAATATACATATGCATACTGCACATACGTTTAGCAGTGGGACGTGTGTTTAGTTCATAATAACTGATCTTTGACTTATCCTTCTTAAGAGATTTATTCAATATGAATGAAACTGTAGAAATATTCACCTAATTGACAGAGCTTTGTAATCATTCAGTTCCTTAAGCCTAATGACCAACGTCAAGGTGTCAGGTGACAGCCTATCTTACTATATTACATTATACACGCAAATAATTATATCTGTATATGCTCAAGA
Source organism: Oratosquilla oratoria (assembly GCF_046742065.1). NCBI lineage: Eukaryota > Metazoa > Arthropoda > Malacostraca > Stomatopoda > Squillidae > Oratosquilla > Oratosquilla oratoria. The sequence goes on from NC_134809.1 coordinate 9,752,055, forward strand.
GAAAAATAGATATATTTCAATTATTCATCTAAGTGTAATAGTTTTATGTCGTCCATACTGCCGGTTCCAAATAGTGAAACAATTTTTCATTTGATTTGCCTGAGGGGATTATCACACTGGACAAAATTTCCTCCGACTGTTGGAGATAGATTTGCAGCCCGCAGCTTTGGGGAAGAAATCTGATATCCTGGTGGAAAATAATTTTCCTCCAGGATATCAAATGACATTCTATATCTTTTTGTTGAGATACCAAAAGTTTGCCAGAGCGTGGTTTTACGGTGGGAAAAGTTTTTGAGTTGGACGGTAGCGCCGATTAATCGTCGGAGGTTGAAGGAAAAATAGCCCAGTATGATAACTCCTGAGACTGGATGTCATCCTTAGTCACTTTTTTCTGGTTGTCACACAGTGATTTTATCCAATGGATATTCAGGTTCTTATTTGTCTCCTGAAGATCATTAAGATCGATACCGAAACGTATCAACATTGTCTTCTCTTGTGTGAGATAAGAATATGGCAAACGTGTTCCTTGTCTGTTATTAAAGACGACTAATTCTATCTGAGTCAGGAGTTTTGGAATCCTCATTATTTTCTTCCTTTCTTCTCTCTTTCTTTCTCTCTCTCTTTTTTTCTCTCTCTCTACGTTTTCTCTCTTTCTCTCTCTCTCTCCCTTTCTTTCTCTCTTTCTCTCTTTCTCCCTTTCTCTCTCCTACTTTCTCTCTTTCTTTTTCTCTATACATTTCTCTCTCTCTCTCTCTCTCTCTCTCTCTCTCTCTCTCTCTCTCTCTCTCTCTCTCTCTCTCTCTCTCCCTTTCTTTCTCCCTCTCTCTCTCCTTCTTTCTCTCTCTCTCCCTTTCTTTTTTCTTTCTTTCATTTTTATTCTTCTTCTGTATCCTTCTCCTGCAATAGGTTAAGTCCATCCCTTCTACAAGAGGAAAATATCGTTGCTTACAATATTCGGCCAAACTGTGGCACACTGAAACCACTCTCGTCTCTTATCCATCTAGGTGGCTGCCTCTTCATCCGGCTATCCAAGCACATAAGGCAAAGGGTGAAGGGATTGGCTTCAACTTGGCGACTCCTGCCTTATGCTTTTCACGCTATGCTGCCCCCTAACATGCTGTCCCCAAGCGCTTTAGCATATTGGAGTGAAAACCTGTTTTCAATGATCACAGTGTGGGAAAGAGCTATCCACAAATGGAATTTGTTTACTTTACTAATAAGATATAAAAATAGAATAAAATAGAGTAAATAAATAAATAAATAAATAAAGATAAATAAATAAATTAATAAATAAATGAATAAATAAACAAATAAATGAATAAATAAATAAAAACAAAAATAAATATAAATGATAATAAATAAATAGATAAATAAATAAAAATAAATGAATAAATATATAAAGATAAAAAAATATATATATACAAGTAAAAAAAATAAAAAATAAAAAATAAATAAATAAATAAATAAGTTGCGTGAATTTGAGTGCGTGCGTGTGTGTGTGTGTGTGTGTGTGTGTGTGTGTGTGTGTGTGTGTGTGTGTGTGTGCCCCCGTGTGTGTGTGTGTGTGTGTGTGTGTGTGTGTGTGTGTGTGTGTGTGTGTGTGCGCGCGCGTTTGTGTTTGTGGTAGGATGTAGAAGGAAAAATATCCCAGTGTGATAACCCTCTTAGAAAATAACATCAACACAAGTGGACGCATCATATATTTCTGTGCATTACCCAACTAGTGTGTTTTTATCCTGCCTACGACTTGGCTGAGCTGTTTAGGGCGTCGTTACATGCGGCGAAGGTCGAGGGGATGGTGGTTCGAATCCTGCCACCGGCGAAGTCGAACCAAGGGCATAAGGTTTATTAAATGCCACGCTACGAAGGCCTCTGTAAGGGGCACCGTCCTAGCCTTCTGATAAGGGGGAGTTTGTGACGTTAAACCATATCATCATCATCATCATCACTACCTGGCGATTTCTTATCAACAAAGGGTTGTGAGAGGTTGTGAAAGGTTGTGAAAGGGTTAATAGGTTGGTTAGATGATTCTGTTGACAAATGGGCGCATTTGCTAAATACAAAATTCTGCGAAATGGCTGTACACAAAACTACAAGCGAACCGACAGAACTATAAAACACCAATACTATGAAAATAAAATTAAATGTTTTTCTTCTGACTCAAAATACTGCATTGGTTAAATAACAAACCTTTTTGCATGAGTGACTTTTTGCTGAAAATTGCATCAGTTTCTCTTTGTAAATGTTCCAACAGCGTTCTACGTTTTACCAATACGATTATCGACTCTTATGAACTAAATGAATTTTAACACACTCGCTTTTGTTATCGTTCTGTCTACATTTACTATACAATCCCAGATGTGAATATATTTTTTATCATTGTCATACACGAATTTCACGTGGGGATTTTTTTTTTTTTGGTTCGAAAAATATAAAACAATGGAGATGCAAATATGAGTATTTGACGCAGCGCTTTCTTTCCCAAATTCACTGCAGCAAAACACAATATCACTTCCGTTTCGAAGACTACCACATGATTTTGTTCAGGTTAAGAGGGAACATTCTTCCCTAAATGGAAAACAAGAACCAAACAAATGAATAAAATGAATAGATAAATAACTTCAGTACATATAAAATATATATATATATATATATATATATATATACATATGTACATATATATACATATATATACACACATATATATACATATGTACATATATATACATATATATACACACATATATATACATATATATACACATAATATACATATATATACACACATATATTATACATATATATATACATATACATATACACATATATACATATATATACACATATACATATATATATACATATAAATATATATATATACATATATATATACATATACTGTATATTATATGAATATATTTATATATACATATATATACATATACATATATATATACATATATATATATATATATACATATATATATATATATACATGTATACATATGTATAAGGATTTCAAAGGATTACAAAGGAGGAGCATGCCGACAGGAGACCTTTTGGTCCATAACTAGGTCGGATGCGAAAAAATATCATAATGATAAATAGATAAATGAATAAGATTGTAGTAATATAATTAATAAAACAAATAAATGCATAGGTACAGTTAAATAATAAACAGGTAAATAGTAAATAATAATACATAAATAAATGAAAATAAAGCAAATAATAGTAAACAGACAAATAGTAACAAACAAACAATATAAAATAAACGGCAGGCATTACAGCATCTTGCTTGGGTTTTTATCTAAACGAATCTTAAAAGCTACCAACTGAGCTACATTGCACTGCCTCTACAGGAAGCTTATTCCATTCATTAACTACACGATTGGCGTAGTTGTTTCTACCCACTTCCAAATTAAATCTATTTCCTGACAGTTTGAGACTATTATTTCTTGTCGGATTCTCATTCAGTTTGAAAATTGGGTCAATTTTGATGTCAATTCAATTTAGAATCTTAAAGAACTGTATCAAGTCACCTCTGAGTCGCTTTTTTAGGAAAACCAGATTCATATGTTTTAGTCGATTTTCGTACGATTTATTTTTTATATTTGAAATCAGTTTTGTGGCTCGCCGTTGTACTTTTTCCAGTCTGTCGATGTCTTTAATGAAATTCGGTGACCATACGGGAACCGCATATTCCAAATGTGGACGAACGAACAATTTATATAGCTTGTTAATAAGAGATGGACTTTGGAAATCAAAAGATCACGCAATCAGTCTAAGAATCTTCCAAGTTACGTTCTAACTACAAAATATACGGTAAG
>NC_134809.1:9760881-9775881 GCF_046742065.1 Oratosquilla oratoria
ACGGTTCTGTACATTTACAATGAGAGAGCAAATCAAGATTTGTATCACTATCCTTTTCATACGTTTGCATTTTTATTTGTATTGAATGGGGGTACGAGACATGATAGCCTGTGAAACGGTTCTGTACATTTACCATGAGAAAGCAAAGCAAGGTTTGTATCACCAATCCTTCTCATATGTTTGCATTGTATTTGTACAAGATGGGGATACGAGATTTTTTTTTCTAATACCAAGGGGTACAGCCACTGGAAAAGGTTAAGAACCACTGTGTTTGGCCAAGAATGGGGTTGGCCGTGAGTGAAGAATGAGCTGGATCCCTCTCAGGAATGACTGGCCACCGGAATGAGAACTTCTAGTCATCTGATTGGCGGGGTGATTGGTCGTAAGTGGGAACAGCAACACATGTCTCTCTCTCTCTGTCTCTGCCTCTCTTTCTTTCTCTTTCTTACTTCCCCCCTTCTTTCTCTCTCCCTTTCCCCCTCTCTCTCTTTCTCTTTCTTACTTCTTCATTCTCTCCCTTCCCCCCCTCTCTCTCATTCTGCGTGTGTGTGTGTGTGTGTGTGTGTGTGTGTGTGTGTGTGTGTGTGTGTGTGTGTGTGTGTGTGTGTGTGTGTGTGTGTGTGTGTGTGTGTGTGTGTGTGTGTCTATCTAGCTATCTCTGTCTATCCATCTGTCTGTCTATCTATCTGTCTGTCTGACTATCTACTTACCCATCTGTCTATCCATCTACCTGTTTGTATCTACCTAACTACCTATCTCTATCTCCCTCGCGATTTCTTTCTCTGAAAACCAGGATTGAAATCTTCACAGTTCTGGGGCACAAAGGAGTGGTTGCGCGAAATAAATGAAATCACCTGACGGCAGACTAAATAAGATTATAATTGCAATCCTATATGATTGTTAGCGCTAAATTGAACTTTGTTACGTCACTCTACTTCAAAACTGCAAACCTGGGTTGGCCTTCTAAACGATACAATTTCCTCAAAATATATCGAACTGTCATACACGCACGCGCATGCACGCACGCACACACACACACACACACACAATTTGCGTGCACACACATTTGCGTGCACACACACACACACAAATCCCAACAACGGGTGAAGACGAGGCTTCCAAGCAATCGAGGAATATATGTATATACGCAAGCAAAGACGCACACATGTACGTACAAGTACCCACGTACACACACACACACACACACACACACACACACACACAGCAAAAATATGCACAAATATAAACGCACACGCACACATACACAGGCATAGCATCTGCAGACACACAGGCGCATACACACAGATGCACATGTGTATGCACACACACACACACACACACACACCTAAACATACAAAGATAAACACAGCATGCAAACGAAGCACAGAGATACAAACACACACACACACACACAAGCACACACACACACAAGCATGCAACCGAACTAGTATATGCACCAATTCGGGCAAAAAACCAGGAAACACGGGCAAACATGTTGCACAGTAAACATGGACACAGATTGCAAGAAAACACGAAACTCTGCGACAGGGTACGGAAACCACACTTTGTGTGGTTGAGCCAGTTAACCTCTTCAATACGGCGACATAATATATAGGCTTGTGGTAACAGAGGGTGTGTGTGTGTGTGTGTGTGTGTGTGTGTGTGTGTGTGTGTGTGTGTGTGTGTGTGTGTGTGTGTGTGTGTGTGTGTGTGTGTGTGTGTGTGTGTGCCTGTGTGCGCGTGTGTGTGCCTGTGTGTGTGTGTGTGTATGTGTTTGTATGTGTATGTAAGTATAGTGAGGGATGTAGTGTTTTTGATATAGGATTTACTAGGAGGAGATGGGGTGACGAATGGATCAAGATTTTAAATATTTGGGGGAAGGTGAGTGTAAGGTTTAACTCGGCCAGCCGCGTTATATAGGGATAAAGGCCTTTATTTATAGATGTATGTGTTTTCTATTTATATATATTTTGTGTATTTTTTTCACTTTTTCTAATATAACTTATTTTCCCATCGTTTATAATTCATATATATAACTTCTCTTTCAAAATCCATTTTTATACTTTCCTTATTCTGAAACATTGATACTTTTTTCATATCTTGTATGCTTGCTTCCTCTTGTGTAAGGTGCACTTCTTCTATATCAAGTCCTTAATTTCATTTATCTTCCTCTTGCACTGCCCTAGTCTTTCACCTCACTGGGAATTCCTTGAACTTAACCAAGTACTTGCTCATTCCTTCTTTATATATATCTTGAAACTTTTACTGTTATTTTCAAGTATGCTGATTTCGCTCACAAGGTGATTTTATGCAGCATAAAGGAACTCCAGGTCAGATGAAGGTTATATCTATCAAACGTTTACTATTCATTGTAATAGATTAAGCAACTTTTAATACTGTTCCAGGTATTGACTGAAGACTTTATTCATATTTGATAGACCCCTGGTCATGAAAAGAATTCTTAGTTCTGTATAGTATCTTCTTATAAAGATTCCTTTTTTTTTCTTCTTCTTCTTCTTTTCCTTCTTGTTATAAATTATCATGTGGTCAAACTCCGGTATATTCGATCGTTTCTGTAACTACATTTGTTACCTGGGAAGCTCGCTAGGTGATCGGGTTAGGGCGTCGTTACTTGCGGCGCAGGTCGAAGGGATGGCGGTTCGAACCCTGCCACTGACGAAGTTGGACCAAGGGCATGGTTCATTAAATTCCACGCTACAAAGTCCTCTGTGAGGGGCACCGTCCTAGCCTTCCGATAGGGGGGTGGGGGGTTGTGACGTTAAACCATATTATCATCACATTTGTTACCACATTTCTGTCTCACGACAACGCGGACCGACGTTGATGTTGTTCACTTTTCACCAATGTCCTTGTTGACCATTTAGGTGGTGGTGCAGCAGACGGTTGGTCATCAAAATACACAACCTCTCGCCTCAACTCGTTGTCCTTTGTCTGATTCTATTTCTCACCAGTGAACTTGAATACAGTTAAAGTCTCCAATAATCTCCAAGTCTATTCCCGAAGTCCACTGTATTTATAATAAAACTTTTTACTTGCGTGTATATGTGTGTGTGTGTGTGTGTGTGTGTGTGTGTGTGTGTGTGTGTGTGTGTGTGTGTGCGTGCACATGTGCCTGTATTTGTGCTTGCATCTGCATGCATTTTCTCCCTGCCAGCATATCTATTTGTGTATGTAAAGAGGCGAGAACATTTCTATGGTTTTATTTGTGTTCGAGAGATTATGGAAAGGTGAGAAGGTGTGACGAGACACAAGGACGGTGTGGCTTAACTAGGGGTCGCCTCCCCATCAACAGGTTCGAGAAGTACCGAGGACAGATGCTTGTTGTCGACTCCTTTCCCGTCCCTTCCCCCTCTCGGGGTACTTATTCCTGGAGATCGCTAATCGATAATGTGAAAAGACATAAGGAAGCGGGGGTGAGGACGAGGATGAGGACGAGGATGAGGACGAGGACGAGGATGAGGATGGAGATGAGGATGGGGATGAGGATGAGGATGGAGATGAGGATGAGGATGGAGATGAGGATGGGGATGGAGATGGGGATGAGGATGGGGATGAGGATGAGGATGGAGATGAGGATGGGGATGGAGATGAGGATGGGGATGGAGATGAGGATGGGGATGAGGATGGGGATGAGGATGGGGATGAGGATGTGGATGAAGATGAGGATGAGGATGGAGATGGAGATGAGGATGGGGATGGAGATGAGGATGGAGATGAGGATGGGGATGAGGATGGAGATGATGAGGATGATGATGAGGATGGGGATGAGGATTTTATGATAAAAATAATAAAATAATAAAAATAATAATAAAATAATAAAGATAATGAAAATAAAAATAATAAAAGTTAAAATAGAAATAAAAATAAAAATTAAATGATAATAAATAAATGTTTATATAACTCAGTCAAGTACAAGTAATGCTTGGGAAAACAAAATCAGAATTCATATACATTGGCGACAGAGCAGACGAGAAAATCGGGGTGTGAGGTGGGTTAGGAACTGAGGGAGAAGTCTAAAGTGTAACAACTTCTGCCGACCAATCAGTGAGAGGAGGAGGAGAAGAGGAGGAGGAGGAGGGGAGGAGGAGGGGGGAGGAGGAGGAGGAGGGGGGGGGTCACAGTTTCCAAGGAAAACTTGTTCAGGAGAACTTGAGTAGTACCTTGGAGGACGACTTCCCAAGAAAGACGTGTAACGACTGATAGTATGGAGGACGACATGATGCCAAAGGAACATGGCCGAATGTAAGGAAGGAGAGAAATTTTTTATGTTATTCTCTTAGATTTATATGTGAAGTGAAAGTAACAGGGCCGAATATACATACATACATATACCAAAGGCTTTTCCCCCCCTTACACGGGGAGTAGCCAAAAAGAAAGTAGGAGAGAAATTTTTTATGTTATTCTTTTAGGTTTAAATAAGATTTATACATAATGCCAACGGAACAGGGCCGAATATAAGAGAAATTTTTATGTTACTCTCTTAGATTTATATAAGATTTATAAATTATTTAAACATGATTCCAAAGAAACAGGGCCGAATATAAGGAAAGAGAAAATTTTATGTTCTCTTAGTTTTATATAACAGTACTAGCAATGTACATATATACACAAGTACGCATATAAAAGAAGTATATAAACAGGACGAATAGTATTAGGATAAGGATTAGGATTAGGGTTGGAATTGGGATTAGAGATAGGATTTACGTTAGGGTTAACAGAAGTATGGGGCAAAGGACTAGGAGGAGGTGTGGTGGTGGTGGTGGTGGTAGTGGTGTTGGGACTAAAAGCACTAACAGGAAGAAGAGGAAGAAGAAGAGGAAGAAGAAGAAGAAAGATCAGGAGGAAGAGGAGGAAGAGGAGGAGGAAGAGGAGGAAGAGAAGGAAGAGGAGGAGGAAGAGGAGAAAGAGGAGGAGGAAGAGGAGGAAGAGGGGGAGGAAGAGGAGTAGGAGAAAGAGGAGGAGGAGGGGGAAGAGGAGTAGGAGAAAGAGGAGGAGGGGGAAGAGGAGTAAGAGGAAGAGGAGGAAGAGGAGTAAGAGGAGTAAGAGGAGGAAGAGGAGGAGGAAGGAGGAAGAGGAGGAAGAGGAGGAAGAGGAAAAGGAGGAGGAATAGGAGGAAGAGGAAAAGGAGGAGGAAGAGGAGGAAGTGGAGGAAGAGGAGGAGGAAGAGGAGGAAGTGGAGGAGGAGGAAGGGGAGGAGGAGGAGGAAGGGGAGGAGGAGGAGGAAGGGGAGGAGGAAGAGGAAGAGGAGGAGGAGGAAGAGGAGGAGTAGGAGGAAGAGGAGGAAGAGGAAGAGGAGGAGGAAGAGGAGCAAGAGGAGGAGGAAGAGGAGGAAGAGGAGGAGGAAGAGGAGGAGGAAGAGGAGGAAGAGGAAAAGGAGGAGGAAGAGGAGGAGGAAGAGGAGGAGGAGGAGGAGGAAGAGGAGGAGGAGGAGGAAGAGGAGGAGGAGAAAGAAGAGGAGAAAGAAGAGGAGGATGAGCATGAGGATGAGCATGAGGAAGAACATAAGGAAGAAGAGGAGAAGGAGGAACAGTACAATGATTGAAGAAAAACGAGAATTTTTTTTCTGTAACTTCCCTTTCTCGGGATGGAAGGAGAAAGGAGGACAGAAAAGAAGGCTGGAGGGGCGATGGGAAGGAAGGAAGGAAGGAGGAAGGAAAGGAAGGAGGAGGGGGTGAAGGAAGAAGGTAAACAGAGGAGGGGAGAGGAAGTCGAAAGGGAAGTGAAGAACCTAAAGGAATGACTCACTGAGGATCAACGAGTAAAGCACACGAAGTAGACAGTGAAAGGAGTTTGTGGGAGGGAGAAGGATTAGAAGGTTCGAAGAGAGGAACGAGTATAGAGGAATAGAGGAAAGGATGAATGGAGGAATAGAAGAAAGGATGAATAGAGGAATAGAAGAAAGGAACGACTATGGAGGAATAGAAGAAAGGTTGAAAGGAGGAATGAAGCGTATGGAAGCAATGCATAGGAGGGAGTGAATAGGATTCAAGGGCAGGGAGGATGTGATGAGGGAGAGTGAAGTAGGGATAGGAGAAAGAGAAAGGAAGGGCGTGGAAGAGGAGGAAAAGTAGGAGAAGGATGAAGAGGGGATGAGGATGAGGAGTGGCTGGAGAAGGAAGAGTAGGGGGAGAAGGGGAAGGAGGAGAAAGAGGAAAAGGAGGAGGAGGAGGAAAAGGAGGAGGAAAAGGAGGAGGAGAAAGAAGAGGAGGAAAAGGAGGAAAAGGAGGAGGAGGAAAAGGAGGAGGAAAAGGAGGAGGAAAAGGAGGAGGAGGAAAAGGAGGAGGAAAAGGAGGAGGAGGAAAAGGAGGAGGAGGAAAAGGAGGGGAAAGTAGGAGAAGGAAAAGGAGAAGGAAAAGGAGGAGGAAAAGGATGAGAAAATGGAGGAGGAAAAGGAGGAGGAGGAAAAGGAGGAGGAGGAAAAGGAGGGGAAAGTAGGAGGAAAAGGAGGAAAAGGAGGGGAAAAGGAGGAAAAGGAGGAGGAAAAGGAGAAGGAAAAGGAGGAGGAAAAGGAGGAGGAGGAAAAGGAGGAGGAAAAGGAGGAGAAGATGGATTGGAGGAGAAGGGGCGCACGAAGGAATTATTGCGGAGGGCTTCACAGACAGTAAAGGAATTCCATAAACATAATGAATGAAGGAAGGGAATACAAGGAAAGCTGTAATGAAACTAAAGAAGAGAGAATAGAAAATAAAGGAGAGCAATAGTATATAAAGCAAATGAAAATATTGATTATGAAAAAAAAAACGAGAACGCAAAGCAAAACAACCGATAGAGAAAGCCAAGAAGATACGAATGAAGAAAAGAGAGAGAGAGAGAGAGAGAGAGAGAGAGAGAGAGAGAGAGAGAGAGAGAGAGAGAGAGAGAGAGAGAGAGGGGGGGAGAGATGGGGAGAGAGAGGGAGAGAGAGAGAGAGAGAGAGAGAGGGGGAGAGAGAGAGAGAGAGAGAGAGAGAGAGAGAGAGAGAGAGAGAGAGAGAGAGAGAGAGAGAGAGAGAGAGAGAGAGAGAGGAGAGAAAATAATGGGTGAGCTACAAGCATGGACGTCCGCAAAGGGGGAGGGGGATGTCACTTGACCCCCCCCCCATCTGGAATTTATGTCAACTAAAAAAAATGCAAGGACAATACAAAATGAATAAAAATTACATGGAAAATGCAAAATGAATAAAATACTATATACGTTTATCAACTATGTATTACCATAATCATTCTATTACTCAGGTTTCTTTATTATTACTAGTAATATTGTTGGAACAGGAATTGAAGTCGCCGGGAATTTCTGCCAAAGTTGCCAATCGCCCTTTTCTTTTATCTTCAATTTTGCCCACAAGACTTCTGCGGACGCCCCTGGCTACAAGTGACTGTGAAGAACATCCTTACCTCAGAGTCTGAACCGGGTTTCAGGTTTTAAACTTGACCGAGTCGGCGACAAACTTTATATATTTTTCTGCCTACCATCAAGCGTTTTTATTCAGTATAGAACACACACACCCATTTCGTTCAGACTTCTAAGTGTTAACACTTGAATCAATTACTCCATTTTCTTGGATAGCAGCAATGCTAGAAGAACCTAGCGAGTAAATTAGACTTGAGTTACATGGAATTACATGGACCAACGAACAATAAGAGACCTATTGGTCCTTACATGGCTGGTTTGGTACTTGGCCTATCATTATTAATATCATCACTACTACTACTATTATTACTATCTTCATTATTTTCCCTTTTTTACCTTAATCTATCTAGTATTACTTTTATTACTATTTTTACTATTTTCCCTTTATTACCTTAATCTATCTAGAAGTAAATAATTCTAGTCGGGGATTTATAGCAAAGTTAATGTCGAGACGGTTTTTAAACACCTTTACATTGACGATAGATGGTAGACCATTCCATATATTAACAAAGAGATTGAAGAAAGAGTATTTTGCCATGTCTTTTTGAAATCGTCTTCTACAGTCTTGCATCCATTGCTCCTAGTTGCGTTGTAGGTGTCAATTCTAAACTATTTTTACACATCCATGTTTTCAATTCTTTTGACAATTTTGAAGACCTCAATTATATCTCATCTCATTCTCCGTTTACAGAGACTAAACTAATTTAGTTCCCTTAAGCGGTCCTCGTAAGACTTGTTCCGCAACCTAGGAATGAGCTTTGTTACTCTACACTGCAATCTTTCTAGCTTCTGTATATCCTTGTAATATGGAGACTGGCACTGTGCAGTACACAGAGCTTTGTTACTCTACTCTACATTCTTTCTAGCTTCTGTAAATCCTTCTTGTAATATGGAGACTAGCACTGTACAAAGAGTTCGGTTGGAACAGCGTCAGTAGAGCAAGAGGGGATTTCAGGGGAGGAGAGGGGATCTGAAGAGGAGCTCTTCATCAACCAAGTAGTGTCATGACATCTTCCGGGAGAAGAGAGCCATCGACAGACATCAAAAGGTCTTCTACAAAACAGACGAGAAGATCACAACTTTTTTCCCCTCTCACATTATTTTGGATTATTGAATACATATATTGTTCTCTGTACTACGAATCTCTAAAAATTCGAAAATCTCTATTTGAACTGCAAATTTCCAGACTCTAGGATACACCACACATTTTTTTTTCTACGAATATTAAAGTTTACAAATCACTACGAGCTTTGCTGCCATATCCCGTCCAGTCGATCTGCTTAGTCACACCTGCGAGGCGCACGCAGGGAGCAGGTGTCGGAGAACAGGAGGGTGGGAAGTATAAAAAAAAGAAAAAAAGTGAAAATGTCGATTAACGATATTTTGCCAACTGAGGAAACTCTGACATCAGTATCAAACATGTGACGTCAATGTAGATGTGTTGAGAAAAGGGTACATTATAATAATTAAATATTCATAGCCAATGTACATATGATTCATCATGGTTTTGGATCATGTGTTGAACTCGTGATCGACAGCTATTTCCCTCCAAGAAGAGAGCTCAGAGTTCGCGCGCGTGTGTGTGTCTTATATAATTTACTCCCTCTACCTCTGCCTTCCACACCTCTTTTACTAATCTTTCTTCACTTATTCTTTCCATGTGCCCAAGCAATCCTAATACTTTTTCATCAGCCCTGTCATCTATTTCTTCATTCCCAGTTCCCTCGCCTTCTAGTTTCTCATTGTATCCAACCTAGTAACCCCTACTATACTTCTCAGACATTTCAGCTCAAACACATCTAAAAAATTTCTTTCTGCTTCTATAAGATTCCAAGTCTCCGTCCCGTACAATGCCGTCGGTACAATCATCCTTCCATATAATTTCCTCTTCGCATACATTCACAGATGTCTATTTATCCTGACACATTTTAATCCCCCAAGCAATTTACTTGCTTCTCTCAACCTACAATTTACCTCTACCTCCACTCTTCCTATTCCAGCCACTTGCTACCCCAAATACTTAAAGCAATCCACTTCCTTCAGCCTCTCTTTTTTAAGACTTACTTCTAACTCACTGCCATCCTCTTCCCTTGCACATCTCGTCACCTTGCCTTTACCTACATTTACCTTCAAGTTTTTCCTATCCCATTCCTTCCCAAACTCTATCACTAACTCCCTATGTCTCCCTTTGATCCTCCCACAAGCGCAATGTCGTCAGCAAACAACATCTGGCGCACCTCCTACTTTTCTCAATTTTCTTTAACCATCTCCAGTCCCCTGCCCATTACCATGTCTTTACCTCCGGCACCATCCCATCCATGTACACATTGAACAGCCACGGCGACATGACACAGTCCCACCTCTACTCAAACCACTCCCTCTCTTCATTTCTAATTCTAATACAGGCTCTGCGTACAACTCACGTAAAATCTCTTGACTACCCTTAACAGTTTTCCCTCAATCCTGTATATCTGCACAACCTCCCACAGTGCCTTCCTGTCTACCCTGTAATAAGCCTTTTCCAAATACATAAAGGCCCAAAAAACATACCTTTTGCTAAAGCTTTGCCACATATTTTCTTACCATAAATACCTGATCCCCGCAACCTCTACCTTCCCTAAACCTACACTCTTCCTCTCTTAATCTTTTCAATAAGAAATCGCCGATAAGCCTTCCCAACTACTATATATTAGAAAAATAAGGGATCAGATTCTCTTCTATGCAAGTAGAGTTAAAGGCGACAGCATTCTGACAGTTCATTTTCTTTGTATTCCATTTTCTGTCAAGGATCCGGCTATTCGGGGGAGGAGCAAAGAACAATTTCCCCCAAAAATCTACATATTATTCAACGCTTCGTCTAAAATGAAACATTCCTGACGATGTCTCACTGTAGACGAAATTTTGAATGATATATGGATGTTTTTGGTGAAAGCCTTAACCCATCGCCCGTATAGCCGAATGCTTATCAGAAAATAGGAGAATACGAGAAATAAGATTACACAGGTTGACAACAAAATATTTTGTTTTTCTGTCATGGAACCTTAAAGTTTTAGATTAATTTTGGGGCTCAGAATCCGAAAGAATAAAATCTCTAGGATATGGTTCTAACACATTTTATAAAGCTCAGTGGAAGTTAGTAGACTGCTCTACTCCGGCTAAGGCTCCTTCTATTAATTTCTCTCCTAAATTCCTTTCCCTTCACTCTCATCTGCCTCTTCTTTCTTTTTCTACTCCACTTTTATTTTTCTTTAATTTTCTCTTCCCCAACTTTCACTAAACTCATTACAACGTTTTCTCCCTAACAAATCTTACTTCTGCACCTTTCTAACCATGCTTTCTCTCTCCTCACCTCCCTCCCTCTCCCTCTGCTCTCCCTCCTCCATTTCTTTATCTCTTCCCTTCCCTCATTCTCATTTCCCTGTCTCTTTCCTTTCTCTCACCTTTTCATTCTATCTAATACTCGTCCTATTTTCTTATTGTCTTCGTTTACCATTCCTTCCTCCCTTTTCCAGAAATTAGTTTCTTCTGTGTAATCCTTTATGTCCGTTCCCTTTTTTCCTCTCTATCTTATTTTTCCAAGACATGACGTTCGAAAAATTCACTCTTTCATCTCATTCATTTGGCCCATACATTTTCCCTCTCTCTTTCGTATTTTCTTTTATTTCATCTCTCCATTGTCCTTTGCTTGTACTCTTCTCTTCATATATCATAACTTTCTTTCTCCCTCCTATCTTCTCCGTATTCCACTTTCTTATTCACCATCTTCCTCCCTCGTTTTCCTCTCTCCAATCCCTTACACTTTCTATGCTTCCCTTCTTACAAACACAGTAACCCTTTCTTACTCCCTATTCCCCTTCCCCATCCCCCTCCCCTTCTCCCTTCCATTCTCGTTCTGCCCTTCTACTTCCCCTTACTCCCTCTCTTCCTCCTCCCCCTTTCTTCCTACCTCGCTCCCACCACCTTCCACTAAAGGGGCATTTACACGGTCAAACGGTTTGACAAACCCGGTTTGTCGAACAAGTGTTTGAAGTGATGTTTGACCGTGTGAATAGGGTATTTGGTTGTCAAACACGTTCGACAAATGTGTTTGACGACCAAATACCCCATTCACACGGTCAAACATCACTTCAAACACTTGCCTGACAAACCGGGTTTGTCAAACTGTTTGACCGTGTGAATGGCCCTTAAGCTGCAAACCCAACACGTTCTTTGCTTTCCTCCCTACCATTCTTGTTTTGCCCCTTCTACTTCCCTTTACTCCCTCTCTTCCTCCTCCCCCTTTCTTCCTACCTCGCTCCCACCACCTTCCACTAAGCTGCAAACCCAACACGTTCTTTGGCTCCCCCTAGCGGACACGGAAGCTATTGCACGCGATGCCTGTCGAGCGAAGAAGAGGGTGAGGAGGAGAAGAAGATAGTGCACATAGCACTGACAACGTTACTTATTCTATCGTCTCTCCGTCTGTTACTTTTTTCCTTTCATCCACTACTCTCCCTTTCCCTCTCATCGTATTTATGTGCATGAACAAGAACATAAATACATATACATATACATAAACATACACATACCATATATGCAACACTAATCACATAAAACACGTGAATAAAGATGTGAATAAAGATATTTTGCTGAAACCATGAAGAAATCAAAGATCGGAATACTAAACGTTTGCGTCTATTTACATTTTCAAAGTACAAAAGAAAGCATATATGCATGTACATCCACATGTATGTGCATAAATAAATGTATACATATATATACATATATACATATGTATCACTGATGAAAACTGTAGTAACACATTTGTAAATCAAATCTAAAACCACGGTCGGAGCAGTAAAAATGGAAACGATGAATCTATATATTTCAACTGTAAGCTATAGCCCTCTTCAGTAGTACATAATGAGATAAGGGTAGTACATTTATATAGCACTCTTACAAAAAAAAAAAAAAAAAAAGAGGGAGAGGGGAAGGTCTAAAGGACCCTTGCCCTTACTTGAATGACCTAGGGGTCATGTGGTGTGGGGTCAGGATGAAGTATAACAAAAACTTAAAAAGTTAAGGACAAAAATTTGATAGCATTAAACGGTGAGTTGGCTAGCAATGATAAGTTTAAAAGTGCTTATTTAAAGAGAGATGTAAGTGTAGGAAAGAGCAAAAATTGAAAGAAAAAAAATATTCAATGAAGCTAGGATAGAAAATGGCAAAGGAAACAGTAAGTAGATTTTTAACAGAACATGATGGAATTCGTACAAGCTGAGCTATGTTTTAGTCCAAAAGCCTCTATGCAATGACTCGAGGGCTGTATGTCTTTTGGTATATATTAATGCTATGCTGGATAATTTGGCTATGTATGCTAGCTTATTTGGCGCTGATGCAAATACATGTTGAGTGTAAGAAACATAGAGGATTGTTTATAAGTAGAGCTGGGAGTGTTAAGTAGATTTCAATATAAGTAAATGTAATGTATAGGACGTAGATGTAAGTATATGCCATCACTGCTGTATAGAATGGATAATTATTAAGTTACTAAAAGAAAGAAACAAACTCGAAAGTGATGGTCACAAAAAAAAAAAAACACACATTTGAAAGCTCATTAACAAACTTATAATCAACTGAAGAAAATAAAAACGGCATTTCATATTCCGCTAAAAGGACGGAAACATGAAGAACCGATATCCTGATTGAACTGATACTGGAATATACTGCAGTGGTGTGCTCCCCACAAACAAAAAGAAAAATGTTTGAAGATGGTAACTACCGAGATTTTTGGTACACACACACACACACACACACACACACACACACACACACACACACAAAATTGCAGATGAAAATGTTATTGATTTTTTTTTCTTTGTACAACGTTTCGATCATTGGGGCTACAAAGAGCAAAACACTGCAATCAATAAAGAGTTCGTCCTCAAACGGTGTTTTCTTTGGATAAAAAAGGCAATATGTAAACAATATATAGGAATTCCAAAAAGCAGTCGCTAAAATCATACGAAAAACGACTGGATATTCTGGCATTGCCAACTTCCGAGGAGAGAGAAAACGATTTAATAGATTAATAGAAGAGTTTATAGCCATGACGCATATATGTGATGATGATTATATATATATATATAATATATATATATATATATATATATATATGTGTGTGTGTGTGTGTGTGTGTGTGTGTGTGTGTGTGTGTGTGTGTGTGTGTGTGTGCGTGCGTGTGTGTGTAGCCTTTTTGTTGGCTACACAATGGTGGGCGTAGGAAGTTAAATGCTGGTTAGACTTTGTATTTATTTAGGTATGTACTTCCGTTATTCACAGGTCGGGATGTAAATCCCAAGGGAATAGTGTCTCCCCTGGTGAGTTTAAGGGAGAATGTCTTCCCTAGTCTCTCTGGTGACGCAGTCGCCGCATATACAGGAGAATATGCCTATCTAAGCATGTTCAGCGTGGTGTTTACAGTAGGTCGTAAGACTGGGAGTTATACAATATCATTAGTGTGTTAGTTACATTAGAATGGGTTTAGTAATATTGGTTAATGTGTCATGAAATGGTGTATGGTTTGGAGTTACAATTATGTAACTTGGTAGGTTTAAGGAAATCGTTAATGATCTGTCTAGTGACAGTAGGTACTTGTTGGGTGGTGGCATGAAGTAAGTTTGAGGCAGATGTTTATGATTAGGAAATGTGGAGGTCAGCAAGACTGGAGTTATTTCCACACCTAGTGTCTGTCGGTTACCTTCTAATATGCATGTGGATCACGCGTCAGGCATGTGATATATGTAATGGTTAGAAAGGATACAATATTATATATATATATATATAT
The DNA here is from genome assembly GCF_046742065.1 of Oratosquilla oratoria. Taxonomy (NCBI): domain Eukaryota; kingdom Metazoa; phylum Arthropoda; class Malacostraca; order Stomatopoda; family Squillidae; genus Oratosquilla; species Oratosquilla oratoria. Next base: position 9,775,118 of record NC_134809.1, read on the forward strand.
ATATATATATATATATATAATTAAGCATTTGAGTAATTTTTAGAATATGTGGACATAAAATGCTCAGTTAGACAATTTATCCTATGGCCGACAACATACATAATTAACTGTGTATTTGTCAACTTGTCATAGATTTTAGATAAATTAAAGAAAATTTAACTCTTTCAATCCTTTGGTGTCTATATTCGACTCTTTTATTAACTCTAAAGTGTTAAAAGGTGACTGAATTCATCTAAGAGAGACCTTAGATGATCAAATGACGCCACCGTACTGAAAGTACAAGGACTCTGTTGATTAACGTAAATCGTTAAAGTTATGACCTTTACGTATTTCCCTCTAATTATCGTCAAATGACTTAATGAGCCTAAGATGACATCACCATTTCAGGAGGAAAACTCCCTCGTTGGCTCATTTCAGAATTTCGTGTTTCGCTTGCTTCAGACGATTTCCTTCGCCTGCTTCAGACGATTTCCTTCGCCTGACGTGACGACACCGTGGCAAAGGGTTTAGGGAGAGACGCGCGCTCGACATGAACCAAGTTCAAAGAAATCCGATAATTGCATTTGTGAAGTCAAGAGAAGATTTGTTGTTCTTGAAATGGGAAGGAGTCAAGTAAGAGAGAGAGAGAGAGAGAAGGTGAACGGGGTTACCGAGTCAAAGGGAAAAGGAAGAATGGAACATTGAGAGAGAGTGAGTGAGTGAGAGTGTGTGTGTGAGAGACAGAAAGAGAGAGAGAGAAAGAGAGAGTGAGTGAGTGAGAGTGA
>NC_134809.1:9785881-9790881 GCF_046742065.1 Oratosquilla oratoria
AACTTTATGTACACACACACACACACACACACACACACACATGGCGCTGTGGTTAGAGCTCTGGCCTGCCACTACGGAGGTCCGGGTTCGATCCTCGCCCGGGGCTGAAATAATATATCAGTATCGCAGCGCTGAGGGGTGTTACTCCAACTCTCGTGGGCGGGGAGTTGGGGGTGTGTGTGTGTGCAAGGTCATAGCATTACCCATAGATCGGACCTACGAGCTCTGAGCTCTCTTCCAGGAGGGAAATAGCTGTCGATCACGATTACAACACGTGATCCAAAGACCAAGTGAATACACACACACACACACACACATACACACGTATATATGTACATATACAACATAAGCAAGCAAGCATGCAGTCATATTTCAACAATGTTGTAGCACTCTCGGCTAATAAATAATTCAGTAATTGACGTTAAGGGCAAAGAGGGGCGAGAGAGAAACTAATTCTTCTTCCTTTTTATACGAGATTTCCCTTGGCATATATGCAGCGCAAACATATGTCTGGGCACGTGCGGGCATGCGCATGCGTGTTTTCACTGTCATCATATGCATACAGCATAATGCATCATAGCATACACAAGCGTTACGTCCGGTCTTGGTCAAATAAAAAGGTAATTTGATTTTTTTTTTTTTTTTTGTGCCAACTGACGTCATAACGCGGGCGCTGGGCATTTAGCCATTACGGGCGGTGAGGGGGAGAGTCTTCTACATTTGATATCTTCCCTTCCCGTTCCTCCCCCTTCCCTCTCTCCTTCCCCTGTCCTATTCCTCCTCTCTCCTCCCCTATCTCTCTTCCTCCTCTCCTCTTCCTTCACCTTTTCTCTTCCCCTCCCCTCCCCTCTCCCCCTCTTTCCTCCCCTATCTCTCTTCCTTTCCTCTCTCCCTCTCCCTATATTCACTCTTCTCTTCCTTCCCGTTTTCTCTTTCCCTCCCCTCTCCTCTCCTCTTCCTTCCCCTTTCCTCTTTCACTCCCCTCTCCCCCTCCCTAAAACCACTCTCCCCCTTCACCCCTCACTCCTCCCACTTCCCCTTATCTCCTTAATCTTCCTCTCTTTCTCTCTCACCTTTCGCTCCCCCCCCCAGACAGAAAGCAAATGTTATGCAAACGGTTGTTGAAAGGTTGTTACAAGACATGCATGCATAGTTTCGAGTATGTGATGAGATTGTGTATTTTTTTTAGGATATTTCAAATATATATTCACCTCAAGTATGTGATGAAACAGGGTTTTTTCTTTAGGATATTTCAAATATATATTCACATAGAACACACGTAAAGAACGCTGCCTATAGTGTTTTAGGAATTTTATCTATAATTGAGACAAAATAGTACTTTTGCTTTCGAAGTTTGTCAAAAGTTTGTAATGCATACTTTACTTAGCATCACATAGCAAAAAATTATTTTTTTGTTACTGTATTCGGTTTTACATGGATAGATTACCAATATTGCAGTTATTAAACAAACATACTTTTCACACACACCTTCAACAAACGTTTGCTAAAATTGAACAATCATAGATTTTAGCGGGGATCTTTATTTACTCCTTCCCTCACCCATCACCCAGATTTCCTCTTCGTATGCTTATATTACACTAAGGTGCGAGACTAGAGTTTTTACGTATTGTGTCAAGTAACATTAGATAAAAAGAGTCAGAATTTCATATATTTTTCATAATTTTCTCAGAAATTTCTCTGGGAAAATGGCTCCCGCCAGTCACTTAGTGGTCTACAGTATTTTGGTAACACATGGAATTCAAGAGGCGGGGTCCCTTGGTCAAATCCTCCGGGGCTAGTATGTATGTATGTATGTATGTATATATATATTATATATATATATATATATATATATATATATATATATAATATATATATATATATGTGTGTGTGTGTGTGTGTGTGTGTGTGTGTGTGTGTGTGTGTGTGTGTGTGTGCATACCTGTATACTTGCACGTTTGTATGTACGAGAATGTGTGTATGTATGTACGTATGTATGTAAATATACGAGTATTTATGCATGTACATATGTATATATGTATGCACATACTTACGCATATTTGCACATTAGTGAATGTAAATGTTTTAATATGTATGTACCCATGTATGTCCATATGAATGTGCGTATGCAAATATATGTACAGTTGAGACCGAATGGACCTGACACAGTCGAAAGGCTCTCTACAGGCATCGTGATGAGAAAGAGATTATGAAGTCTTAAGAAGTTTGGTCCCCTTGATAACCTCGGCTCTGTTTTGGATGGGGAACATAACTTCGTCTGAATATACAAGGGAATTCGGAATAGTACAGTATACTTTTAACGATTTTTTTTTTTTTTTTTTTTTTTTTTTTTTTTAATTGTCTGGTGAATGGCTATGACTTTCTTTTTTCCAATCTGGTGCATTATTTGCATTTGTGGGTGACCAAGAATTTGTCAGAAGAATGAATGGATGTAGGGAAGAGGCCAAACGCAGAGTATGGGAGTCCAATATATTTTACGTTTCGCCCAGCAGGGCTTCTTCAGAAACGTAAAATATATTGGACTCCCATACTCTGCGTTTGCCCTCTTCCCTACAGAGCTGTTGCAGTCATTGCTGCTTTTACTCATAATGAATGGATGCATGGTTTTCATTCGTGGTTTTAATAGAAAACTTTCTTGGTAATAGAAAAGCTGACAACTATAAAACTCTCGTAGCTATTTATCTTGTCATCTTTTCATGATCTTGGATGTAACCTGAGCGTCAAACTTTATTTCCTGTATTCATCTTAAGCCCCAGTCACACCAAGCTTACGACCTGTTTCCGACCCCCCCCCCCCGACCGAAAGTCAAGCGATCGGTCGGCGACACAAAACCTATGCAAGGAATTGAAATGGAAAAAGTTGATGTGGTTGATAAGATGAAGATCTGTGCACTGGGGACTATTCAGTGTGTGTTGTAATATATCTATCCATCGATCTGTTTATCTATCTTATCACTGACCACCAGCGACTTCCAAAGACTACCTGCAACTGGTCGGCGACCACCTGCAGGTCGCCGGTGGTCGGAAACAAGTCGTAACCTTGGTGTAATTGGGCCATTAATAGATTCTCTGAGAAACTAGGGACAGTAAGTGGTCGGAAACAAGTCGTAAGCTTGGTGTAATTGGGCCATTAATAGATTCTCTGAGAAACTAGGGACAGTAAGTGGTCGGAAACAAGTCGTAAGCTTGGTGTAATTGGGCCATTAATAGATTCTCTGAGAAACTAGGGACAGTAAGTGGTCGGAAACAAGTCGTAAGCTTGGTGTAATTGGGCCATTAATAGATTCTCTGAGAAACTAGGGACAGTAAGTGGTCGGAAACAAGTCGTAAGCTTGGTGTAATTGGGCCATTAATAGATTCTCTGAGAAACTAGGGACAGTAAGTGGTCGGAAACAAGTCGTAAACTTGGTGTAATTGGGCCATTAATAGATTCTCTGAGAAACTAGGGACAGTAAGTGCTCGGAAACAAGTCGTAAGCTTGGTGTAATTGGGCCATTAATAGATTCTCTGAGAAACTAGGGACAGTAAGTGACGAGCAAGGCGAGCGGATCCATCAGAACCTCTCGATCCAAAACATCACCATGGTTGTGATGACTGATGATCCGGTTTAACATCACAAACTCCCCCCTATCAGGAGGCTAGGACGGTGCCTCTTACAGAGGATACTGTAGCGTGGAGTTTAATGAACCATGCCCTTGGTCCAACTCGCTGGTGAAAGCGCTCGAATACCATTGGCTCGACCACCTCAGCTCCGTGGCGATGCGTTAACCCGCTCGGATACCATCCTGATCGTAAAGCACAAAAATTGTGACAAACCAAATAAACAAGTGGCACAACGAAACCCTAGAGATTCCCCATACAGAACGGTAAAGAATAAATAAAAAATCTTAACAAAAAATGACGCATGGCCAGAGAACATAAAACGAGTCGTCAAACGCCATAAATAGCCAGAGAGAGCGTTTATTCGTTAGTTCTTACGAGAGTAGGGAAACTTCAAAGCTCCTATTAAAAAAACAACAATCCGAGATGCTACATAGCCATCTTATGCATGAAAGCACATTCAGACAAAGGGACTGCGAGTTCTTTCATTCATCATACATAGGCTTCTGTACTGCCAAACTTTCCTGAATAATAAAACTACATCTACAGAAGAAAACACTGGAAATGCGTATGATCTCTTACCACAACATATCCTAACTAGATACACGATTGTAGGAAACACGAAAATAATAAGAAAAAAAATACTAAAAGACTGCATATCCTCGAAGTTCTTCTAATTAAAGAAGGTGCTCCGACGATGAAGTATAAACACAAGATTTCATGGTCATGCCAACATCTACAAGAGGTCTTCCACACTACAGGAAACCCAGCTAGACTGATGACGTCACTGTTGCAGACTTCCGAACTTGAAGCTTCTGATTGGCTCGTAAGCTTCCGTCACACATTCAAGCTTTTCGTCAAATGTTGTGAATTTGAAAAGCTGAAAGATTACTTTGCTTAAAGTATTCTAGGCTTCCCAAAAGACAATACTTATATACATACATAAAGATGTACATACATATGGTGCATTTGTGTTATATAGACATACATGACTTTTGTTTTCTGAGCTTCCTTGCCTACGAGTACATCTTCTCTCCATCCTCATCCTCCTCTTCTTTATTCCCTTTCCTCCTCTTCCTTTACATCCTCCACCTTCTCCACATCCTCGTATTTTCTTTCTTTTCTTTTTTTTCTTCCTCTAATTCCTACTTTTCTCCTCTTGTTCCCTTTCCTCGCTCTTCCTCTTCCTACTTCTCTTCTTCCTCCTTTTCTTCATTATCATTTCTTTCCTTCTCCCTCTCCTCCTCTTCCTTCTTTCCCTCTCCTGCGCCCCTTTCTCGTTCTTCTTGTCCTCTTCCTACTTCTCTTCTTCCTCCTTTTCTTCATTATCATTATCTTCCTTCTCCCTCTCCCTTCTTTCCCTCTCTTGCGCCCCTTTCT
>NC_134809.1:9810881-9815881 GCF_046742065.1 Oratosquilla oratoria
ATTGCATGAACTGCTTAAAAGAGCTTATAGATAAGAAGTTCGCACTGGCAAGAAAATTTGTTATGAGGTTATGGACTTATAGAAAACGTGTGACAGGGTTCACACAAACGCATTATGAAAAACATGAGAGAAATATGTGAACAGAGAAAAACTACAGAGGTAGACTTCAGACGGCAATGAAGACTGTTGTGACTTGAAATGAGAACTTATTCACTTGAACATGGCTGATGAAAATTCAGTAAAATATACGTCTGCTTGTAAAGCTGGCGTCACACTAGTCTAGCATGCTACTTGCTTTTGGTACATCGTTTGAGTAGAAATGACTTTGGTTGCAATATTCTAGACTTCCGTACGAACATCTCAATAATGTGTCTAACATTTGTTTTCTAGATTTATCTTCTCTTAGTTGGTCATTCAGCTTCTAACTCTATGACGCAAGAAATAAAAAATAAAATAAAAAAAGAATCGTAACAGAAGTCGTTTGTACTCAAACGAAGTAGCAAAAGCAAATAGCATGCTAGCGAGAAATGTCTAGCGTGCCACCACGTTGAGTGAAGCGAAGGTCAAAGACAGTGATGGACTCGACTGACGACGGCGAATTACTGAGTAGCAAAAACAGTTAATTGATTTTCTAGATCTGCTTAGGGCCATAGGACAAGTCATTTAGGATGTATTTTAAGAAGAAATTGACTTGAACTCCAGTTGGGAATGGTTTTCCATTGATACTTGATTTGCTCCTAAATCGATTCCATTAGATTTCTAAAAAAAATTAGATACTATAAAATCTAACACACACACACACGCACAATGTTATGCATACATACATACATACACACACATATATACCTATATATGTATGCACACACATATTTATATTATATATATATATATATATATATATATACATACATACGTACATATTCTAAGCTGCCTTGATATCTTCTTTTTAGTACGCGAGGGGGAATGTAAGCTGTCTCAGTCTATACATTGAACCCATTACAAGTAAATGACGCCAACAATTCGATGGTAACCCTAATGGCGCCAACCAATAACGACTCAATTCGTTTTCCATTAATGACGTAGTCAGCTTGAGTGACTCCAGCTTGAGTGACTCCTGATAAACAGCTCTCATCTGCCAACAGGACATTTCATCCCGCTGAGGAGGACTTCCGGCATTCTCACGCGTATGTCTAGAGATGCAAAAATAAACCTTTATTCGGAATAAAATAAATAGTTTTTTTTTTACACTCCCAAAGTTGCACCTTTTTTATATACTCAATATTAATATGTGAGCAACTCTGGTAGTGTAAAAAAAAAAAAAAAAAAAAAAAAAAAAATTCCATCACTACGTATGTCCTCGTTTGTGGGCATTCCTTTGGAAGTCACGAAAAAAAAAAAAAATCTTTAGCCGACGACCTCACCCGCCAGCTCCAAAATCAAGACCGCTCTTATTCGTCAGAAGAAAATGACAAGAGTGGATTTCCGGCCGTCCTAATGACGGGAAGGTTATCCTAAACAAGGAAGACAAGGGAAATAATTCGAAGCTTCTTCAATAGATGGCGTTGGTATGGCCTGTATTTGTCGTTTGCCTATTTACGCTAGAATGACAACAGTACTCAATTAGGGCGGCTTTGTTTAGGCATGAGAGGATGAGTCTGCTAGAAAAGAAAAAAAGTGGAAGGAAAGTTACAGAAAAAGTTTTGAGCTTTCCCAAAATGAGAGAAAAGGTTTTACCTAATCGAGCTGTTGTTATAATCTTACAAGGCAATATTTCTCTCGAATATGTTGTGGATTTCCATTTGGTAAATCTAGTGAATATGCATCATATACTTGATGCTCTGTGGAAATGCTTCTGAATTTTGTTTCCTTTGCACGTTTGTCCTGTTATCACCTGTGCGCTGGTGGTCTAGTCAGATGATTATGAGATTCGTATAATTTTAGTCGTGGGTTCGAGTATCGCGCTACTCTCAAATTCCCAGGAATGACGGCTACGCCCCATAGAGTCCCAGAGGACTGGGGATTTGGTATGAGCTAAGGCAGCAGCACGCATCACTATCTTGGACAATAATGCCTTAAGCCCCTGACCCAGGCGGACAATTCATCCAGCAGGCGGACATTTCGTCCACCAAAACCAGCGACCGAACGGCGGACAACTCATCCCACCGGGAGGCGCCGTTGATTAGCGTTCCGGAAAGACACGTTGCCGAATCCCTTTCTTGTTATGTATAAATTGACCAGGTTGACTTCGAGCACTATTCCTCTGAAGAAGCCACTGAGGCGAAACTAGTTAGGAATGAAAGTAGTTCCCTCAGCCCGTGTTCCCTTTACCACCTGCTCACATTCGTCACAATGTTCACATAATAATAACAATGCTAACAACGACAACAACAACAAAAACAATAGTGACAATGGTGATATTAATAACAATAATGATAATGATTCGGTTTCACCTCATAAATTCACCTTCTCACAGAGGGGTAGGACGATGTTATTTTATGTTTTTGTTTTTGTTTTTGTTTTTCAAAGCAAATACTTTAATCCAGTATATCCTCATTATGACCACGCTCTCTGCCAGAAGGACCTTGATCAACCTCCACTTTAACCTCACACCCTAATATCGTTTTCTATAATGGAACCATCTAATAAGGTAACATGTTAACAAATTCATTCAGAAAACAACTCCCTCCTGTAACCTCCATTTGATTATTCTGTCCTTTCCATGGAATTTGTACACATGCAACAACAACAGCAGAAACATCACGCCTACTCCCTGCTGAGACCATACCGACTTGTAATTCCACATTTTTCACACTTTTTCACACTTTGTCGTGAGGAAATGTCTTGATTATACATGTTTGTTGGTCTATTTGTCCCCTGAATTAAATTTCTTTGTCTATACGTGTCGGAGCGTACATGTTCATGCGACTAATGTCCGCATGAATTAGTTTTTGAATGTGTACGGAGTCTTTGGTGGGAACGTGTGCATGTGCGTGTGTACACACACAAAGGTCTTTGGTGTGTGTGTGTGTGTGTGTGTGTGTGTGTGTGTGTGTGTGTGTGTGTGTGTGTGTGTGTGTGTGTACGCACGCACGCACGCCTGCTTATGTGTTCGTGCTTGTGTGATTCACCATGGTCTTGAATCACGTGTTGGACTCGTGATCGACAGCTATTTCCCTCCCGAAAGAGAGCTCAGAGCTCATATATATGCCCATGTGTGTGTGTGTGTGTGTGTGTGTGTGTGTGTGTGTGTGTGTGTGTGTGTGTGTGTGTGTGTGTGTCTGTGTGTGTACAAGTGTGTGTGTGTGTGTGTGTGTGTGTGTGTGTGTGTGTGTGTGTGTGTGTGTGTGTGTACAAGTGTGCGTGTGCACGCGCATGTATATGTATTTGCGTGCATGCAAACGTGCAAACAAATTCCCTCACCGAATATAAACAACCGAACGTACATCTGCGATATACATACTAATAAAATGATAATAGTACCTTTCACTCTCAGAGCCATAAATTATGCAATTTGGCGATACTATTACAGTGCCTGCTTGTAGAGCATTGTCGCCCCTGATTGAAAACCCGTACGACTAAGGCGAAATAGAATGTTAATGCGATTCAGCAAAAACAATAATGGACTGATAATGAAGTTGACAGTACACCGATAATGAAACGGCGCTAATGTAATGCTAATGATTATTGGGGTGACGTCACGCCGCCCCCACACCCCCCTCCCTTCCTCCCTCCCTCCCTCCCTCCCACCACCTTCTGTGTGAACAGGAACAGTAAGCTTTTGTTGTGTTACACAGTTCGCTAACACATCACCGTAGCACCGTATCACGGTGATATCTTAACACATTGAGATATGAAAGTTCCTTCCAAGCAAATATAATCGTCTGGTATGAATCGAGATTGATTCTGTTCCTTTCGAAAAGAAATTTACTTCACAATGGACGTATCTTCTTGTGTTGGTTCATAAGAATGATAACACCCAGTCCCCCATACATCACACACATCAACTTACCCACACCTACCATTGCATTTACATCCATAACCCTGCTTATAAACACACCCACCCACGCACAGACACATATACAATGACACGCACACACACACACACACATAGTGTGTGTGTGTGCGCGTGTGTATTTACCTAGTTGTATTATATGGGAAGGGAGCTATGCTCGTGGTGACCCGTCTTTGTGTCTTTCAGCATCAAGTTTATTCTTAAAATCGTGATAGTGAGTGTGTGTGTATTCACTTGGTCTTTGGATCACGTGTTGGACTCGTGATCGACATCCTGGAAGAGAGAGAGCTCGTAGGTCCGATCTATGGGTAATGGTAGTGGCAGGCCAGAGCTCTAACCACAGCGTGAGAGGTAGGGTGTGTGTGTGTGTGTGTGTGTGTGTGTGTGTGTGTGTGTGTGTGTGTGTGTGTGTGTGTGTGTGTGTGTGTGTGTGTGTGTGTGTGTGTGTGTGTGTACACACACACAAGCCGCCGGCTGCACAGGTCCAAACTTCACAAATGGGTTGGCCTTCGCCCTCTCGTGACCTCCAGGCGCAGATGCCTTCGCCAGGAATCCAAAAGTTATACAAGACTCAAACATATCTATAGGATCTCACAGGATCTATACGACTCCACCAGATCTACAGGATTCCACGGGATCTACAGGATTCCACCAGTTCTACAGGATTCCACGGGATCTACACGACTCCACCAGTTCTACAGGATTCCACGGGATCTACAGGACTCCACCAGTTCTACAGGATTCCACGGGATCTACAGGACTCCACCAGTTCTACAGGATTCCACGGGATCTACAGGACTCCACCGGATCTACAGGACTCCACCGGATCTACAGGACTCCACCGGATCTACAGGACTCCACCGGATCTACAGGACTCCACCGGATCTACAGGACTCCACCGGATCTATAGGACTCCACCGGATCTATAGGACTCCACCGGATCTATAGGACTCCACCGGATCTATAGGACTCCACCGGATCTATAGGA